>NW_027476119.1:735908-1048862 GCF_051020955.1 Megalopta genalis
GGTTATTAACAATTTGCATTATGTTTGTGGAATTTATAATTTTAATTACGTCTGTGATACGTATAATTTTCATTATGTTCGCGATATTTATAATATTCATTATGCTTGCGATATTTATCATTTTCATTATGTTCATGGTTATTAACAATTTGCATTATGTTTGTGGAATTTATAATTTTAATTATGTCTGTGACATATATAATTTTCATTATGTTCGCGATATTTATAATTGTAACTATGTTCGCGATATTTATAATTTTAATTATGTTCGCGATATTTATAATCTTTATTATGCTTGCGATATTTATCATTCTCATTATGTTCGTGATATTTACCATTTCCATTACGTTATATTGAATGCATTCAATTATACTACCCCATTTTCTCATTAATTATCGCAGATAATTTTTATATTCTATAAATACATATAATAATATTTTTATAATAATGTAATATTAATATAATAATAATATTTAATATTATAATTTATATAATATTTTTATAATAATATATATATATATATATATATATATATATATAAAATTATATTAATATATTATTATATATTATTATATTATATTAATTATAATTATATGTATATATTTGACAAAAAGGTATATTTTGGACATCCTGCGCAACGGTTCGCTGCCGCGGTCCGACCGAGGATCAGAAGCCGATCTTTCGCCGGCGGTGCTTTCTATTTGCACAATCCGTTCCACAAATGTTTTTGTGCAGCAGCTCGGCCGCGGAATTATTATCCCGTGTCAAGCCGGGCGCACCGACCCGACGAATTAATCCGACGCGATCCCCTGAGGCTGCCGATCTCGGTTTCGTTTCACGCGCGACTCGCTCGCCACGAATATTTTAACGCGTCGCTTGCCATTAAGGCTTCATTAATCCGGGACGCGTCCGAATGACTTTCGATATCTCTGTTTGCATCCCCGGCGTTTGAAAAGATCGACGGCGGAATTGGAAATTTCTCGGGAGACGGAATGAATCGAGACACCGGCGATTTTTCAATGAAACTCGAGACACAGGAAATTTCTCATTGAAAATCAAGACGAAACTGAACATTGTTTAGCCAGAAATTATTGTTGAGCACGAAGGGAGACATTGTCCGAATCCGATACAATTTTCCTAAGTGAACTTTTGTAGAAGAGGTTTCAAGATCAGTTTCATTTCTGTAAATCGATGTAACGTTTGAATTCACACGCACCATTCTCGGCATCTCATAAAATGAACCGATGAAAATACATAAAAATGATTGGCTAAATATTGTCTGTGTGGTACGAAGGCGGACATTATTTAAACTAAAGAGAATTTTCAGAAGTCACTTTGTATAAGAGTAAATTTTCGAAATTTAGGAAAGCAACCGGGCGACTAAGCTTTGTGCATGTCTCCTTGAGAATACATTCGCAATCTACAGGATGTCCCAAAATTATAGTACTTCCGGGAAATGAGGGGTTCCTGAGGCCATTTGAAATAACTTTTTCCTTAGCGAAAATGCAATCCGTGGCTTCGTTTACGAGTTATTAATGAAAAACACTGACCAATAAGCGACCAGCTTGGCCGATGAGAGGCGGCCCAGCCAACGAGCGCTCATTGACTCGGCCGCCTCGCGCCAGCTATTCTTGCCGCTCATTGGTCACTGTATTTCGTTAATAACTCGTAAACGAAGCCGCGCATTGCATTTTCGCTAAGGAAAAACTTGCATCAAATGATCTCAGGAAACCCTCATTTCTTAGAAGAAACATTATTTTAGGAACATTCTGTTATTAAAAAGGAAAAAGAAGCAGGATATTTTTCAATGAAATCGTTGCTACAATAATTTAAGAATTGACGTAGAAAGTTATAATGATTGGTAGCATGACGATAATGAAAGAATGAAGAAAATGTGGAGACGTTGATTGAACATTTTGATTTGCATCTACGTCATTCATCTTAAAAAATGAATGAACATCGACACTTTGTGTATTTGTCAAAGAAGATAAAACGAGTTATTTATCTCAGGCTTAGTTGTTAGGCTTCTCAAAGATCGTGGTGTATGCAAAAGGTGCTCCATCAGTTTTAGAACAAATTTTTACATAACATGAATCCAAATAATTTGATTTACATATATTATTATCATGTTACGTTTTAGATTATATCACCTCAGTGGTGTTAGTGCCTCATAGAAGCGAGAAGATCTAATTCGTGTAGATTTTTATTATTATAGATAATATTATAAAAAGAAATTATTATAAATAAATATTATAAATAATTATAAATAATTATAAATAATTGTAAATAATTATAAATTGTAAATAAATATTATAAATAATCGTAAATAAATTATTATAAATAATTTTTATTATAAAATTTGCCGTAACAATAACGTAATTTATTCAAGCATTTCCCATAAATGAATTTCTAGAGTGTATAGAATTGCAGAATAAGAAAGCGATCATATTTTGACCTTGGTAGATTTAGGTGTTGAAAGGACTATCGTAAAAGGATGCCGGTCGTTGAAGCGTTAAAACGAATAATAATGAACGCGTTGAAACACGAATGTTTATAAAAATCGATGATGGAGAGCTGGTAGAAAGCAGTCCTGAAAATCAGTCAACGTATATTTATATTCGTAAAAGTCGATAAAGAGGGAAAGAGAGAGAGAGAGAGAGAGAGAGAGAGAGAGAGGGAGAGAAATAGTTCATCCAGTTAAAATGAAAACGGCGATCCTATTAAAAATGAAATATTAGGAAAATCGTCGACGAGGAGGTAGTAGAAAGTAAACTTTATATAGGATGCAATGTTGTAATTTGGAGCCTCGGGCAAACGGTGTTTGAACGAAGATTGATAGTCCGTTTGTGAAGGAGAAAGGCAGCCGCGATTTTTCATTGGTCGGGCCTTCAATTTTTCTGGTTCCGTTAAAGAAAAAGTATCCGTCCGCGATCTCGTTCGAGGTGTTTCCCTTAAACGAGCCCGTTCACCGGCTGACATTTCTCGCTGGATCAATGTCAGGTTCGCCACTCGACCCGAATCAAGCCCGATCTTGACTTAAACACCCGTCGATCTCATCGACTTCCGGTCGACTAACGACAGAACAATTTCCCGGGGAATATCGCGGAGACCTCCGGCCTCCACTTACCGACGCGTTACGAGTCGAGGCAGACCTTTTTCATTCAAATGCGATCGTTCTGTCAGGAATTTGTCACAGATACCGACATCTCGATCACAAAGACCAATGAAATTCCACTACCGAAGTGAATAATACTTCAGCATCTAACAACGCAACGATGTTGTAATTGATACGCGCCGATGACAAAAATTAACGCTGTATGTACGGTAAATTCTCTCTAATTGACACCCGAATTTCGGAATAAAAATAGACAATTTGGGATTATTCGAGCCTCGCGGCTCCTCGTTTTTATAGTTGTTGACAATCGGTAGCTATAAAAACGAGCCGCGAGGCTCGAATAATCATATCTCCTCTTTCCAAATTGTACATTTTTGTGCGCAATCTGAGGGAGAAATTCTGGATTAAGATACTTGTCAAATTGTGTGCATAGTTGTCGATAATAACATTTCATATCATAATAAATCCCTCAAAATCTCGCAATTGGAATACGCCAATTTTTTCGAACGGTTATCAATTGGTTCTTCCGATTGATTCGACGATCACGGTGTTTAACTTCCGACAAAAATGGCGGTCCAGTTAAAACAGATGTTGGTCGATTTTATGATGAACGTGTTACCGTAACAGTATACTTTATTCTAAATAGATTGCAGATTTTTGCGTAGAACAAAAGTCGCTGAATATTGATCAACTGCAATATGTAGAAGTTACAGATACGGTAATTTTCCCTAATTTTCCTTCAGCTTGTAAGCAAAAATTCAACAAATTATTCGAGCTCGTTTTCATAATTGTTGACAATGGGCAACTGTAAAAATGTAAGACGCGAGACTCGAATAATCGCATCTTCTCTTCCCAAATTGTCAACTTTTGTGCGCAATCTGAGCGCGAATTAGGAAGAAATGACTATATTTACAATTTTGCTGGGAGTTGAAGAAATTCTGGATATAGATACTTGTCAAGTTGTGTACATAATTGTCGATAATAACATTTTATATCAATATATTAAATGCATAGTGAAAGCTTGACAGAAATTTCTATCACAAATTCACTACAACATTTTTTCCGTACAAACTGAGCGTCGATTAGGGAGAATTTATTGAACCGAGCGATCAAAGTGACTGTTTTGTGGTTATAATGATATTTATTATAAAAAGTTTCTCTTTCTTTTATTAAGCTGTGAAACCACTATTGAGATTATTAGCGGCGTGCACATTGTTCTGCATACTAACATTACATGTATAACTTAGAACCTAGGATTGACCAATTTACGATTATTCATTTCGTGAAGATACATTTATGAGTTATTTATTCAATTTATGTTACTTACGGCGCAAATGTTACAATAACGCTTGTTAAAAAATCAGAATAAATATCTTATAAACAAATAAAGAAATCTTTATAAACTAATATAAAACAGCTGTTTTTGAGCTTCGTAAATCTAGCGTTAAAGACACAAACAGCAAATAATAGTTAACAATAAGGAAAACGGCATAAGAATGAAATTATTATGAAAAAAAAGAAAGATTTCAGAAAATTATAAATCGATATACACGAATTAAATAAATATTTGATTGGTTGAAATAGTTAACCGTTAGTAGACTGTCCAATTTGAATGAAATACCTTTTATTGCGGTACGCAAATGGATGACTTAAATATTTATAAAAGATCAGAAATTTAAAATGTTCAACCTTTTACGTAAAATGCGCACAAAGAATGAACAGGGATATATTTCAGATTCAATCATATATATATGACGTTTAAAACTTGTTTCATGTTCCAAATGACCTATAGGTTTGAAGATTGAAGAATCTCTATAACGAGCTTGCAAAATTTGATGTGCAACTTTTTGTTACAGTTTTATTGCTCATAAAGGGGCGTCGTCTTGACCCAACAGGAAATCTCGACCTTCTTCAAAAGCTTCTTGAACAAATAAGCTGTAAAATCATTGTGTTCTACACCTGATCGTAACCAGGATCATAAAGAAACATTGTCTGTCTAGAAAGACATAAAAAGATAGAATTTTTTTCAAAAGAATTGTCGTATGTTCGTTTTCACATTTTTATTTTAATATCATTAAAATAACGGGGATTCGTTCGTAGAAAACGATCGAAAAAACCTCTCAATTCCGACTCAATAGACCGCGGATTTTGTGCATGTGCGTGACAAAAATTATTAGATCGGACGCGAAATAAAGAACAACCGTTTAAACAATATGAAAATAGTACTGCATTACCGTCAATTCATTAATGCAACTAACACTAGATTTACGGAGCACAAAAAACAGTTGTTTTATATATTAGTTTATAAATATTGTTTATTCGTTTATAAGACATTTATTCTGATTTTGAACAAGTGTTATTCTAACATTTGCCGCGAGTAACATATAAATTGAACAAATAACTCATAAATGTATCTTAACGATATGAATATAATCGGAAATTAAAAAAATTAGTGACTGTATCTTGCGATTAACGAAGACAATTGTTATTTTGCAGCGGAAGGTCTCGATAAATTCAGTCTTGTCATTGTCACAAATTAGAGCGCCGCCAATCACCTTCTTTTCAACGGGGCTCGGAGCAATTTCGTCTTCGGATTAGATTAAAAATATGTTCGCCGAAGAATGGACGGTAAACTGCGAGGACACGTCGGCCGGTCATCAAAGAATTCAATTCGAGGGTAAACGGAATTATGCTCGCACGCCTAACGCGAGTACCGGGAGCAATCCTACGGAAACGTTCTCGTAAAACGATCGCTCGTAAAACACAGCGGGAGCTGTGATTCCACGGTGTCGCGTTCCTTTTTCTTTTTTCTTTTTTTACGCGACGCCATAAAGCGAATAAAGACGCGGGATTACGGGTTTATTCGCCGGAACATACGCACTTCGAGTATTTTTCCCCGGCCGCCTTTTTATAGCTGCTCCTCGAGATCACCGGCTGAACAGGGGACAACGAGATGCCTTTAAATAAACAGCAGGCTCGATCGAGCTCGCCACGTTTAATTACTTTCTCTCCCTTGATCGCTGTTTATTTATCACAAGTATAAATTAACACGCCGACGGCCGTGCTCGATCATCAATCACCGATGCTGCTGATTTTTTTAAGAAAAGCCGCATCGAGGTCGCTCGACGACGCTTCGGGTCGGTCGTGATCCCTTCTTTTCAATTAATTTCTGATTTTATTTACATTATTCCTTCGTTCCACTTAAATGGTTTTCCAATTATAAAACGTGACATTATTTGTCCCGTTTCATTTTAATTATCTTCTGATTATATTAACATTATTTTGCATCATTATTCACGTTATTCTCTTATTTCGTTTAAATGAATTTTTCTGCATCATTTCACTTGTTCTCGTTGAAATTATTCGTTGATTTTATCTCAGCGATTTTCATATTCTATTTAAATTATTTTCCGATTATATTTACAGTATTTTGCGACGTTATTCGCGTTAGTTTCTTACTTCGTTTAAATGAATATTTCTGCTTCATTTAACTCGTTCTCATTGAAATTATTTGCCGATTTTATCTCAGGGATTTTCATATTCTATTTAAATTATTTTCTCATTTTATTCGAGTTATTTTCATTGTCTTCGTTTAAATTAACTTTTTACTTTCTCGATTAAACTCGAAGACAGAAGCGGAGATATATATATATATAATATATTGGAATATCGTTGAAATCATTAAAGTTCAGATCGTATTATCAATTGCAAATTACAGATTTTTCATAAGCGACTGCCGCGAACGGATTCAATAGAACTCGATTCGCGTAAATAACACGTCAAAAGAACGTCGTTTCGTTTGAATAAAAGGGTATAAAGAGAAAGGAGAAACATGTAATAAATATACAGATGGAAATGAATAAAAACACGAAGCCGAATATGGCGTGTACACGGCGGATCATGAATTTCGCACGAGATTATTCGTTCGGTATACGTACGTGTGATATGATTGTGCCATGCAAATCGACCGGAATGTCTGTCCATGGCGAACCAATTCCACTTTACGTAAACCCCGAATGCACGCGTTTCTTCGATATCGAAAGGGAGCGCACCGTGCAAAATAAATATTCTGCCGCGTTTCCGACTTACTTTTACGGTCGCAACGACGTACGGCGGGGATCCGCCGGAATTTTCACTTTTCTTTCAATTGAGAATCGACGCTTGGCCAAGAATTCGCAAACAACAGAACGAACGCGAGAGGAGCGTTTCGTCGAATCCGATGCGGGGAGCAATTTAATGAGCTCCCGATTACTTCCTCGGTGCGTTCGGAATACGAAAGAGAACATCTGGTCGCGAAAATATTCGACGTTGTACAAGGAACCGATCCGAACGAAATAGGTATTCATCGCAGTCGATGGTGTACTGTTAATTCAACGATGCGCCGTATCGAGAGATCATTCTTTTCGGCTCCCAGACTTCCTGAAGTCGAGAAACCTTTTTCAAACGGCCGTTCCTCGGGCAACCGATTGAATTGTAAATCGATTTAATCGGTCGCCGCTCGGTTGAATGCGAATCGACGAGACGATCGGTGGTGGGATCGGGATCATCGATCTTAACGAAAGATCGTTTCTCTGTGATCATCGATGTTCGTGCGCCCGAGAACGTTTGCAGATTTTCCGAGAGCCGAAGCAATCAGAAATTAATTGAAACTACCGCGCCGATCGAAATGATCGGTTTCATATCTTTGATTTTAAACCAGATTATGTGTGTACGAGATCATTATTAACCTTTTAGGTACGGCTGAATTCTGCGCGAGGCTATTTCTCTGGACGGCAGAGTCTGATGTGTACTGTACAGAGTCTGATACTGTATATACAGGATGTCCCAAAAATGTCTCGCAATCCGAAAGTGGCGGGTTCCTCGGGCCATTTGAAGCAACATTTTCCTTTACAAAAATTTTCTCCGAGGCATCGTTAACGAGTTATTAACGAAAAACAGTGACCAATGAGAGGCGAGCTCAGCTGGCGCGAGGCGAACTGGGCTTCGTGCGCTGGTTGACTGGACCGCCTCGCGTCAGCTGTACTCGATTCTTATTGGTCACTGTTTTTCGTTAATAACTCGTTAACGGTGCCTCGGAGAAAATTTTTGTAAAGGAAGAAGTTGCTTCGAATGATCCGAGGAACCCGCCATTTCCGGATTGTGAGACATTTTTGGGACACCCTGTAGACTGTTGTAAATCGATGTGAAGACAAAAGAAGTGTGAAACAATGCATATGAAGACGATTATTTGGTTCAAACGACGAGCAAGTGAGCTACTAGAGCAAGCCACTATAGTGGCGCGTCGTCCAGAGAGATGACATCCGCGAAAGCCACTATAGTGGCGTGTCGTTCTAAAAGATGATATCCGCGGAAGCCACTACAGTGGCGCGTCGTGCCTAAAAGGTTAATGCGTGTAATAAAATTGTACGTGTCAATATTTCAATTTTGTATTTAATATCATTAATTGTTATTATCAACAGTTCCAGGATTACCTGAAATCGTTTTAGCGTTTCTAATTCGATCAGAGACTAGGTAGGAAATTGATTTACTATAAAATTACAGTATTCGAGACTTTGGAGTGATTGCAAAGTGTACGATGACGCGATGATTTTGCGGCTTATCGGTTTTATTAGGCTAAGAAATTATCCTGCAAATTATTTATCCAGTCTGAAATTAGACTACCTCTTACGTCGAACTAAGACGGACGAGAAACACCCAGGAAGGTTAAAGCGAGCGAAACGAACGAGAATTTGATCGTAAAACGCGTCATCCTCGGATGAAACGCGTAGTAGTATTGCTATTCTCGGTAAAAGTCGATGTCGATTACGATCGCCCACGTGTCTATTTTGCATAAATATGTACGTGGAATGTCGCTCGAGGAAGTGAACAGCCGTATGAACGGCGTGAAACGCCGGCTTCGAGTGTTCCTTGCACGTTCCGCGGAATGTCGAAAGTGGACCGACAGGCTGCGCCGAGATGACATAATGGAAAACAATCTTTTCCCATGATACAATCGTAATCGCCTCTATTTGCCTATGCTTCATCGACGTTGCCCGCTATTTAGACAGCACAAGCCGTAACGTAATGATAAGAACGAGAGAAATTACGATATTATTATCAATTAACTTCCTTAGAATTTTGAATAATTATCGACCCGCCGATTTCTTTTCTATCGCTCGTAAAAATTTAATACGGACAGGAGATCTGCTCTGAGCGTAGAAATTTAACGAATGTATACTTAACATTCGGATGACGAAGCTATGGGTCTGTTTGGACCCCGAGTAGAAAGGTTGTTATTTGACTATCCAGTTTCGAACAATGAAGTCGTCGCATTCGGAGAATTTACTCGGATCACCTATAAAAAAATTTGAAATTTAAAAAAGAAATATAAAATGATGAAACATTGGCGATGATCAGACTAAATAAAATGTGGTAAATGATGCAGGCTTTACGAAGCAAAAAACGTTATATCCTTTGAAGAGGTTAATTTAAACAACTGATTATCGTTAAATAATATTGTTGAATATTGTTAAATAAAATTAAATAAATTGTTACACGTTTCATTGAAATCCAAAGAAAAACTAACGTGTCTAGCCGATGTACCTTAAAAAATATAAAAATTGATAAAGAAAATTATAAATGATCCTGAATATTCCATTTTTGTGAAAAAAGTTCACTGTTCATGTATTAACACGTTGAATGCCACGCCGATTTTACAGAAATTGTCCGTGGCGCCACGATGAATTTTCTTTTATGTGATACATATAATGTTGAAATATTATCTGCAATAGATAAGTTACAGTGTATAACCATGTTTGACATGTTAATTGCGACAGGGGTCACTGTCTGAATCGACGATGGTAATAATACAAAATTTTAGATATTGACATTTGTTTTAAATTATATATATATTTCTATCGATTTGGGCGCGCCGGTCACCGGTGGCCCCCATGGCGTCACCGCCAAGTTAAGTGCCGGTCACCGGTGACCCCCGTGGCATTCAACATGTTAAAACGAGATTAAATTACGAATACCGATCACTAACAGATATCACGCATGTCAAATAAAAATTAGTGTATACCTAATTTGAAACACTAGAAAGATTAGAAATATTTATTGATATTTATTGATATTTATTCATGTTTATTTATTGATATTCATTTATTGATATTTGTTGATATTTATTGATGTTTATTTATTGATATTTATTGATATTTATTTATTTATATTTATTGATATTTATTGATATTAATTTATTGGTGTTTATTGATATTAATTTATTGATGTTTATTGATATATATATTTATTGATATTTATTGATATCGATATATTACTTGCAATCTACTAAAATTATTAACGGCGGAATGAAATTTTCAAGCGATCTCGGTGTTTTGCGTTCGACGCAGAAAATTTAGTATTTCGCGTGGAGATCCACAGCTCACTGTTCGCCGTAATCGGCTCATGATTCTAGAAGCATGCGAATCGAAATTTTCCATTGCACCATCCATGAAGCATTCGCGAGAACGGGTGGCCGAAGTCACCCGCCGACCGTGTCTCGAGATTTACAGCGCAAATATACTTCGCCGACGGCAGCAACGCATCCCGATGGACGAATAATAAACAAGACTAACGCGCGGTGCATGAATCAAACCGGGGAATGCCGTCAGTGTTAGCACAGTTAGACTAAATTCAAGCAAACCCGTCGAGAAGATTTTCCAGAAGATTAACTGCCTTTCGACTATGCGGTTCTCTTACGATTCACCGACACCTATGTACTCTGAGTATGAGCCTGCACTCCGTTGATTAAATTTTCAAGAAGAATACATTGTAAGACTTTTGAAAAAATTTTGGAACTCATGAAAAAATTGAGCTTCACAAAACATTTTGTGAACATTCTGGAAAAGTTACGGAATACGTGAAAAAATTACAGATCTTTTAAGAAATTTGGAAAGCCCTTGAAGAAATTATGGAGCTTTTGAAAAAATTGTGGGATCCACGAAATAGATGCAGTACACATTAAAAATAAGATCAAGCTCTGATATTGCTTTGAGCTTTAGTATTAATAAAAGAGTTATAGAACTATTGAAAAACTAGCGAAGCTAGTGAGCAAATTCTGAAGCTTTTCAAAAACAAATGAAGCCCGTGAGGAAGTTACAGAGTTCTCGAAAAATTAGTGGAGCTCGTGAAAAAAATTGTAAAGCTTTTGAAGTATTAGTGAAGCTTGTGAATAAATTGTACAGCTCTCGACAAATTAGTGAAGCTTGTGACGAAATTGTGGAGATTTTATAAAATTAATCAAAACCCATGAAAAAACTGTGGAGTTTTTGGAAAGTTAGTGAAGCTCGAGAAAAAATTGTAAAGCTTCTGAAGTATTGGTAAAGTTCGTGAATAAATTATAGAACTCCCGAAAAATTAATAAAGCTTGTGAGAAAATTATGGAGCTTTCAGAAAATTAATCAAAACCCATGAAAAAACTGTGGAGTTTTTGTGAAATTAGTGAAGTTCGTGAAAAAATTGTAAAGCTTTTGAAGTTTTGGTGAAGCTCGTGATTAAATTATAGAGCTCTCGAAAAATTGATAAAGCTTGTGAGGAAATTATGGAGCTTTTAGAAAATTAATCAAAACCCATGAAAAAATCGTGGAGCTTTTGGAAAGTTAGTGAAGCTCGAGAAAAAATTGTAAAGCTTTTGAAGTATTGATAAAGCTTCTGAGTAAATTGTAGAGCTCTCGAAAAATTAATAAAGCTTGTGACGAAATTGTGGAGTTTTTATAAAATGAATCAAAACCCATGAATCAACTGTGGAGCTTTTGTAAAGTTAGTGAAGCTCGTGAACATATTGTAGAGCTCTTGAAAAATTAATGAAGCTTGTGACGAAATTGTTGAGCGTTTATAAAATTAATCAAAACCCATGAAACAACTGTGGAGCTTTTGGAAATCTAATGAAGCTCGTGAAAAAATTGTAGGGCTTTTGAAAAATTATTGAAGCTCGTGCAAAGATTGTACCCTTTCCGATGAACTTGCTGAGTTAATGAAAACATTACGTGGCCCATGGCAAGATAGTGAGAACCGCGAACAAATTAGATAACGCGACATGGTAACAAGGATAAAGGCGTAACAGCCTCGGTCCGGCGATAACCCTTGAACTCGGTCATGAGAAAAGGAGTCAGCATCCTTCCGATCGTAAAGCATTCCGCGCGAGTAATGCGACGAAGACGGATGGTCGGGAACGAAGGTCTGTATCACGGCCCCCATTCGCATGGGCCAATCAGATTTTCGGATCCGGCTCAAGGATCCCTGGACCGGGCGTACTTGCTCCATTCTTGTCCCTTCTTTGTTGTTATTAACTTTCGAAACGGCGGCCTCCAACGTTCACTCGAGAACGTCCTCGCCGCCGTTGCCTCGGCAAGGGCACCGTTTCGTCTCGTTTCATCTCGTTTCGTCTCGTCTCGTCTCGTCTCGTCTCGTCTCGTCTCGTCTCGTCTCGACCCGACCCGCCTCGCCTCGTCTCGCCCCTTTTATTGATATTAATCGAGAAAAATGCTTGACGAGATCTTCAGCCTGTGGCCTCGACCTTCGCGCGGAAAAGTGGACGCGTGAAGTAACGAATTAACATCTCAACGTGGCAACACGTAATCACGTTAGTTATTCACGTGCCTCGCGTGCTGTACAACATGTACTGTATCAACCGCTGACTCGTTACTTTCGTAATTCGTTCTTTAATACTCTGACTGCCGACCTGGCAACCTCAAAAATGATCAAACTTTGTCAAATTAAAAAATGTAATTTAACACGATGACTGCCAGGTCTACTTCAAAGAGATCTGTTCTAGACGGCAATATTTTAAAAAGAAATAAATAAATAGTAAATAAAATGTAATGAATAAATACCTTTCTTTTGTTAGCAATGATAAGACAACGGATCTCTATGCAAAATAATAATTTTGGACAATGTTCTTAAATTCTTCCAATATTTTCACTATTTTTAAATAGTATAATAGTAAATATGATTTTAAAACCCATGAAAAAACTGTAGAGCTTTTGTAAAGTTAGTGAAGTTTGTGAAAAAATTGTAAAACTTTTGAAGTATCGGTGAAGCTCGTGAATAAATTGTTATTTATTTTATATTTTTTTATTTGTTATTTATCATATTTTATATAATTATATTGTTATTTCACGGCATATCGTAAGAATCCCAGAATATTTTGTGTCGTTTGTTTTTAGAACCTCATTTTTTAAGTGTACGAAAATAGATCGAACTTAATTATTTAATTTTAATTAGCGTATCGCATATATAACCATTACGAAATTGCTATAGACTAATTACAACGATTTAACGCCTGACCGCCATTTTCTAGAAAGATTACGATTATTAAAATGGCCGTAAAATGGTTCATAAGGCGATGCTATTTGATCCTTCTAATATTCGTTCGGCGAACTCGCTTGAAATGAATTTCTTGCTCAATTTTTTGAACAATCTGTTGTTAAATACAATTATTTAGACAGTTTAACACATCGTACACATGGTTTTGGATAAGTATGAAGTAGGAACGTTTTTGAATTTTCTCCATTGACGGCCGCGCCGTGAGACGCGACAAAAGTTGGAACGCTAAGTTCAGAAGCAAAGAATTTAATTTATCCGCGCCCGGAACAGCAAGCATTCGGAAGAATATTGGATTTACCAATGGAACATCCGCCATTTCTCCGCTAGAGCGTCGGAAACGGGAAGATGAGTCTAAGAGAATCCTTTCGTCAGTCACGTTCCCGGCGCGGCAATTCGTAGTTTCATCAGCGTCGCCGCCTCATTTGGAGAACGAAGACGAAGAAGAAGAAGAAGATAGAGGAGAAACGGGGGTAAAAAAAAAAGAGAAGCCGAATGAAGGATCGTTTGATCCGGTGCCAAGTGAAACCCAGCGGGGTTTCGCAGGTGAGCCAGCCGGATGCAAATGCGAGAATCGACGACCTCCTTCACCTCCTCTTCCTTTCCCTGCGCAGGAGAAGATACGGGTCGTAAGGTCCGCGGGTAGATAACGCCGAGCATAAAGAAGCCGTCACGTGGCCGGGTTAACGAACACGTTGCCTTCGGCTAACAGTTTTATTGTCGCGCGAGAGTACGCGAGAGCGAATGCATTAGCTACCGGTCGGCTCTTTTTCCACGACTTCCCTTATCGACGCTGCTTATCACTGGGAACGAGTCGTTACCTTTATGGCCCCCGATCCATCTTATCGCTGGAACCGTCGACGCGCCTCGTAAATTCGATTGTCAACGGAATTCGCGGCCATCCAATCGCGTCTCTTCGAACGGAACGGTCTGGTTAACAAGCACACTGGCAAAACAGATTTCTTCTCTCCCTGCGCTTTTTATCTTCCGCCAGCTCCGACGCGATGGAAAGTCTGCGAACCTTGGACCAGCAACAACAAAACTGATGAGTTTATTGCCCCTTCCGACGATTTTCCCTGTTTGGCTCGCCGTTAGTCCGTTCCTGCTGCGCACAGCGGGTTGACAACCCGTCTTTTCCTACCCAAAATGCAATGTTCGAAGTTTCGCATTTTTAAAACATTCTGTTACACGTCGATTGTTCTTCCACACTTCGAAATCCGTAATACAGTACTCTGCCCAAATACAGTAATGTCTCCCTAACCGACGGTCAGATTGTATACAAAAATGGACAATTTGGGAAGAGGAGATACGATTAGCCTTACGGCTCGTTTTTGGAATTGTTTACAATTCGTAACTATAAAAACGAACCGCAAGCGTCAATTAGAGAGACATTACTGTAGACCGCGAATTTTGCGCATTTATGGCGAAAATTACAAGATGAGATGAAAAATTGGCGGCAGAATGGCGTTTGAAAGCAACGGATTCGATTATGATATATGAAACGGTCAAACATTTAAGAGCGCCACATTCGACTGGATTTCCGGATAACACAGCTCCAAAATTTCGTTAATACTAAACCTGTCATGCCGGGTTGAAAATGACCGCCTTCGCGTCTTCTATTTTACGGTTATAGAAATTATAAAGATTTATTCATAGGAAATGATCACATCGATATCTTAACGGAAGCGTGCGTCGCGATAAAAATGATGAGAAGTCAAAATACGTTCAGTTTTGTCATTTTTTTTTTACAAAGCCAGACACGATAGTCGCTTTTAATTTGGTTTGGCGTTAACGGGAACACGATCGGAAGAACTTAATAATACTAATTCGTTATTGTAGTCTTACTAAAAACTTATCGGAAAAGGAAACAAGTTTATCCTCGATTCCTATTTTTGATAATTGATGCAGAAAGTTTCTATTTTATAAAGTTTGTTTGTGCATCACCACTGTCTTCGCGGGCTCATCGATAACACTATTATGCATCGAACCGGTTGTTCACCACATATGTCTGGAGAGCAAAAGCCTGTACAAAATAAACATCAACGACTCTAAAAACGAGCCTTAAGGTTCGAATAATCGTATCTCCTCTTCCCAAATTGTCCATTTTTGTGGACAATCTGAGCATCAATTAGAGAGACATTACCATATTTATGACTACAGTTATGTCTCTCTAATTTGGTGTCTCCATTTTTGTGGACAATCTGAGCGTCAATTAGAGAGACATTACTGTATTTATGATTACAGTAGTGTCTCTCCAAATTTGGGAAGTGGAGATACGATTATTCGAGCCTCACACGGTTTGTTTTTATAGTTGCGAACTGTAAACAATTCCAAAAACGAGCCGTAAGGTTCGAATAATCCTTTCTCCTCTTCCCAAATTGTCCATTTTTGTGCACAATCTGAGCATCAGTTAGGGAGACATTACTGTACTCCGACAAGAACAACGACGATTCAGCATTCGCGAAATATTGGGTTGACAACTAAGTAATTGCCGATTTCAGTTATAGGTGTCTCTCACTCCCATTTTTATGATATCCGTAAATGTTATATTATAAAATTATTATTATTATTATTATTATTATTATGTTATTTTTTATTAACTGGACAAATTGAATGCAGCGGTCAAGGAAAAGCGACCAGAATTGGTCAATCGTAAAGGTGTCATTTTCCAGCAGGACAATGCTAGGCCGCACACGTCTTTGTCCACTCGGCAAAATTTGATGGATATTGGTTGGGAATCGATGTTACACCCACCATATAGCCCTGATCTCGCGCCATCGGATTACCACTTATTTCGATCCTTGGACAACTCCCTTCGTGGTAAAACTTTGAACGATGATGACGCTGTAAAATCTCACTTAACTCAGTTTTCGGCCGAAAAGGATCAGACTTTCTACGAGCGTGGAATTTTCAAGTTGTCGGAGAAATGGCAAAAGGTCATCGAACAAAATGGAAAATACATTACAGATTAAACTTCATTTCAAGTAAATTACTTGGTTGCCAACCCAATATATGAATAAATCCTGGCGATTCGAGCACGGGTCTACTAAAAATAATTAGAACTCGGCATAGCTGGTTCGCAAACGATTCTTACTTGTGTTATTGGAAAGGCCGACGAGTCTCGCGGCAGAAATAATTTAATTCCACACGTCAGCTGGCGGCCGGGGGTGGCCGAGAAAAATATTCTCATTCCGTAACGGAATGCCGAGCATTCCTCGAGCCCCGTGGATACGGGCCTTTACGTAATTATTCCACGAGAAGCCATAACCGCGTGCAGGGAAGGCGTGCACGTGCACGCGTCTTTACGACCGCGGGATTACACGGTGCCGGCGATGGAGAAACGGGCACCGGGACAGAGTTTAAACTAGTTTAATGCGTCCAATTAATCTAATCATGGCCGATCGTTATTCGTCCCGCGCGAAACAGCATTGCGTAACGCTGATCGAAGTTTCCATCGGGGCTATTTAATGCGCCTGTAAACACCCCTCTTTACGAGGCGGACGACGGCATTGAAGTCGGAACGCGTCGCCGGTCTCATCGGATGTCGGATCTATCCGGTTCCGCGGATATTGCGTTCCGCGCGAATCGAAGTCGGGTCTGGATCGGACCTAAGGCGGCGTCTTCGCTGGCACGGTTCTTATCTGCGATCCGAGCAGACCTGGACAAATTTGATTTCCAACAAATTGAAATCATTTATTTCGCACCGTTGTTATCAGTACCGTTATTTCAAGATTAAATAATATCGATTCATTCGAGATAATGCGATTGCGAACGATAAATTATTTCGTTATTTCTTTATTTCTTCGTTTCACTGAAATAATAAATAAAGAATGCTGAAGATAATAATGTACGTAAAACACTTTATTAACACATCTTGAGAGGGAAAAAAACTAGTTTTGTGCTTATTGTTATCAAAGCGCGGAAGCCAACGAAACTCGTTTTCTACGAATTAGGGAGATTTCTGTCGATTCTGTTTTTACACATTTTTTATTATTAAAAAATTATTGAATATTTCTTGCCAAATACCTAACTAATCGTTGCATGGTGAGTATTTGGCGAGAAAACATCCGCGTAAGATGCCCAAAACACCCGATTAATACGACTATTTTAAGTTCAACTTAATTCGAAGAATTAATTTTTGTAAACAATAGCATAAATAGCTGTGCAGAATATTCGTAAGCGAAATGATTAAGGACGAAGAACTGCTGATCGAAGCAGTCACGAATGATATTAACTTTTTACAAATAACAGCGTAAATTCAACATAGAATATTTTCAAAAACGGATGTAAACCGTCGCTAAGATAAATAACAATGGCAAGTGAAAGGAGAAGCGCAAACGATTGTCGGCAAATTATCAAGACCACATAAAGAACACGTTAATCACAGCCTTAACTGCGTTATTTACTTTGTGCGCTCGCGTACATTTACGTGGCGCGGTAATAAAAATCAAATTACGACTAATGGCCAAGACCCACGGGACCCGATAATTTTCTCGGGCGGAAGCATTCGCGCATTCGTTTGAAACTGAGAGCGGAATTATGAGAACAGGACTCCTCGTGAACGCGGGGAATATTGTCCTACGAAGCTTTACGCTCAGAGGCAACATAAATAATTCGTATAACTGTCAGCTCGACGAGTTTTATCGGCACGTTATAAAATAATATTATCCTGTTTTATTGATCATGAACCCTGCTCTTATATTCTTGACTGGCGGTATACGTACGCGGCAGCGAAACATTGTGACACGGTTGCAAGGATCCGTGAATAAGGAATAAAACCAGATCGAACACGATAAACACCGAATAAACGGGCCCATGTTTGGGCATACGTGACGCGCAGCCCTGGCCGGTGCAACACGGTGCTCGGTTTACGAGCCCGCCCCATATAATAACACGATTTTCAATTACCGGGATAATTGTCGGCCAGTAATTCGCTTAATTTCCCCATTAAGATGGAGATTACGGTCCAAAATGCTTGCATAACGCCGGTAGAATTTACAAGAACGCGCAGGGGGACATCGTGCCACCGTAAAACACGGGATAATACCCGTACGAGATCAAACTGTGTACTTAATTTTAAAGACAGTATTTGCGCCAGGAATTATTAAAAATACGCGCGGCGTGTACCGTTCCGTTCATAATTGCTGAATCGACCTTAAAGGTTCAATGGTCGTTTCATACGCGGTACAATTATTTCCGGATTTTCATAAATACGATTTCCTGATGGGAATTCCATTCTCCTTAGTACTTTATGCTTTGTTCCCCGTGCTCTGTGCTTTGCACTTTGTACGCTGCATGTTTTGTACATTGTACATTGTACTTTGTACTATTTTGAACTTTGTACTTTGTACTATTTTGAACTTTGTACTTTGTACTATTTTGAACATTGTACTTTGTACTATTTTGAACTTTTTACTCTGTACTATTTTGAACTTTGTACTTTGTACTATTTTGAACTTTTTACTTTGTACTATTTTGAACTTTGTACTTTGTACTATTTTGAACTTTGTACTTTATACTATTTTGAACTTTGTACTTCGTACTATTTTGAACTTTGTACGTTAAACATTTATTTTGTACAGTCTACACTGTACATTTACTTTTTGCATTAGTCAATAGTACATTGTACTATGTACTATGTACTCTGTACTCTGTACTCTGTACTCTGTACTCTGTACTCTGTACTCTGTACTCTGTACTCTGTACTTTGTACTTTATACTTTGCACGTTGTACTTTGCACTTTGCACTTTGTACTTTGCACTTTGTAATTTGTACTTTGTACTTTGTACTTTGTACTTTGTACTTTGTACTTTGTACATTGTACTATGTACTCTGTACTTTGTACTTTGTACTTTGTACTAAGTACTTTGAACATTTACTCTGTACCTTGTGCATTGAACATTGTACATTTACTTTGTGCATTGTACATTGTACTATGTACTCTGTACTTTGTACTTTGTACTAAGTACTTTGAAAATTTACTTTGTACCTTGTGCATTGAACATTGTACATTTACTTTGTGCATTGTACATTGTACTATGTACTCTGTACTTCGTACTTTGTACTAAGTACTTTGAACATTTACTTTGTACCTCGTACATTGAACACTGTACATTTACTTTGTGCATTGTATATCGTACTATGTACTCTGTACTTTGTACTATGTACTTTCAACATTTACTTTGTACCTTAAGCATTGAACATCGTACATTTACTTTGTGCATTGTACATTGTACATTTACTTTGTACATTGTTCACTGTGCATTCTGCATTGTGCATTGTACTATGTACTCTGTAGTTTGTACTTAGTACTTGGTACTTAGTACTTGGTACTTTGTACTTTCTACTTTGTACTTTTCTGTACAATTTCTTCTGAGCAAATTCTCAACCAATTAAACCCTAAGCTACTGTGGACGCCTTAAGGCGCTTTGAAAATTTGTTTCTGATGTACCGTTGATGCGTATACGCGCCCAACGAAAAGCAAACTTTTGGCGCTTATAAGCACCAAGCAAACTCAGTAATTATCATTATTAAGGAACATGTGCAATACGGTTCAGCGTTTCGACCACTTCAACGTTGATCTGAGAAATACACGCACGTCGCTTACGATATAAGCAATAATAATGCAAAGTATACTTGCAGACAATTCTGAACCACCGTGCACGTCGCCGAACAAGTTAAAAGACATCAGGCAAGATGCACAAGGATCAATTCCAAATAAATTTTCCCTAAAATAGAGTCGGTGCAAAGACATTCTTGGCACACACTCCCGACTCACGCGTGTCGCAATTGTACTGAACTCTATACGGTCTTGAACCTGTCGGTTCGACTTGCCTTGGGCTTTTTTTTTCTCAGCTGCCGGCTGTTTATGGAACCAGGTTTTCGGGCTGGCGAGACAGAGACGGAGAAATCGAGGGAGAAAAAGAGAGACGTTCATTCACCGGACATCGGCGGAGCCTCGAAATAAATCACGACGCGCCGCGAAACCGCGACGATTCAATGTCAAGATTCAGAGGCCGGGTCCGTGACTCGTTCCTCCGGCCCGATGATTTGGGTCAATGACGAAAACGAAATAATCGCTTCCCGTGTTCCTTTGATCGAGCACCAACGTCGGCGCTTCCTGTTTGCGAGAGTGCCCCGGCCCGTTTCCCGACATCGAGCTTCGAATCACGACGCGCCTCGATGCTCCTGATCGATGCTTTGATCGCCGCTCACCGGGCAAAATCCCTCGCAATCTCGCAAATGGACTGCGCCAACTTTTTTCGAACGGTTATGAATCGGTTCTTCCGATTGGTTCGATGATCACGGTGTTTAACTGCTGGGAGAAATGGCGGTCCGGTTAAAACGGTTGTTGGTCGATTTTATGATGAACGTGTTACCGTAACAGTATACTTTATTCTAAATAGATTGCAGATTTTTGCGTAGAACAAAAGTCGCTGAATATTGATCAACTGCAAAATGTAGAAGTTACAGATACGGTAATTTTCCCGAATTTTCCTTCAGCTTGTAAGTAGAAATTTCACAAATTATTCGAGCTCGTTTTCATAATCGTTGACAATCGGCAACTGTAAAAATGTAAGCCGCGAGGCTCGAATAATCGTATCTCCTCTTCCCAAATTGTCAATTTTTGTGCACAATCTGAGCGCGAATTAGGAAGAAATTACTATATTCACAATTTTGCTAGGAGATGAAGAAATTCTAAATTTAGATACTTGTCAAGTTGTGTGCACAGTTGTCGATAATAACATTTTATATCAATATATTAAATCCATAGTTAAAGCTTTGACAGAAATTTCTATAGCAATTTCACGCACGATATGTTGACACACCGTACAAATAATAATGTCAATCGCCCCTCGCCTCTCATTTCTAATTCGATCATTCAATGCATGGACTCGTTCTTCTCTTACGTTATCGCACTCGTGTAATAGATACCTGTTCTTTCCTTGAAACATTTCAATAAGTTCGCGATAATTAGACCTCGGATTTTTAGGAAAATGAAACCTTTCCATCGTAATCATCAGGAACTGGAATCAAATGAAAATGTACCTCTTCGTTGATTAATTTTAATCAATTGACGAGAAAATAAGTACAATAAATTCTCCCTAATCGACACTCTGATTGCGCACAAGAATGGACGATTTGAGTAGAGGAGATACGATTGTTCGAACCTTGCGGCTCGTTTTCATAGCTGTTGACAATCGGTAACCATAAAAACGAGCCGCGAGACTCGAACAATCGTATCTCCTCTTCCCAGATTGTCCATTTTCGTGCGCAATCTAAGCGCGCGAATTCGGTAGAAAATTACTGTATTCTCATCTGCCAAAAACAAAGTGTAATAACAGCTCGCAAGTGGGTCGAATAGACACCGGCTGAACCAGCCGGTATATTTTCCCCTCGTCAATCATATCTGTTTCGTTGAAACTACGTGTTTACCTTACTCCTGTTCCGCTACACTTCAAGCGTTGCTTTCAGCAGAAAAACAGCCCGTTATCTGGGTTCCGCGATAAAGGCAACACCATTATTATTGCACCGTGGAAAGACAGGAGGCAAGCGCCGCAGGTTTCGCCGTCGTCGGTACGCAATAATTTCCCTCCGGTGATCCGGCGTAATTTTTGTCCTCTTATCAGTGACAATTTAAACGATGCCACGGTGACGTAACGCGACCGGCAAAGTCCTCCCATTCTACGTTGTATCCGTCGAAGAACGAGTTCCCCGGCATTACGAGGGAAGCATTACGCCTCGAGAGGGGTTGAGAGGGTGCAGCCGAACGAGGAGGAAGAGGAGGGAGCTGTGGAGGGAATGAAAGGTTTCGTAACATCGATAGCGCGAATCCAATATTCCCCCGGTTTCTCGGCCCGAGAATACGCTTCGTTCCGAGGGAATAACCCGCGCGCCTATTTTCACGCTTTCGGCCGGGCCGCGGCAGATTTCCTCTTCCATTTCTCGGCGCACGTTCCGCGGGAAGTGTACCTATGCCGAACACCGTGTCACCGGAGGAATTCAAAAGAGGACAGAAATCTCTGTCGTGAATTCTTCGGTCGGGCTCCCGAGGATCCCGGCCGATCCAATTTACTGCGCGACGATTGCGAATACAGGTGCGCCATCCCCACTCCTCGAACACGCTTCTCCTCGTAATGTATCCGCGGTGATCCACGCTCGCGTTCAGCCTTTGTCCAAACTAATAATCTCCGTTTCACACGTGTCTCTCGAAAATGCAGTTGCATTCGCGCACTTCATCGTCCGTGTGTAACGCGATGCAATAAAAAACAAAATATGGACTTACGAACATATTAACACTATGCCGTCCGCAGATCTTAGATATGATTATTTTGTTTGACGCCGGCATAATAGCTTGGAAATTTTAGATTTTAAAAAGAATTTCGAAGATGGCGGTAATATAAATTCCTAGAATTAAGATATGTCATCCAAGAATTGTCGTACTTAATTGTTAGTTAAATAAGCACAATGCTATAGTTAGTTTGATGCCTTTTAACACCCAAGAAATATAGTTCAAATGTTATTTCAGTTTTTTAAAATGGCACCAGCGTGGTACCACTGGCATACAACAGATAGTTTTTGCATGGCACCAGCGTGGTGTTAACACTATTGTTAACATCGATAAAAAGTCCGGGGAAAATGATCTGAAAAAGGAATCTTTTGCATCGTACTCGTCTCTTGATATCGGTGAAATTTTGTACAAGACAATTTTTTGTAACGATAGGAGGACGTGCTGGAGGAGGTATTTTGATGGAAACGTTTGGATGGTGCAAGGGGTTTAGGGAAACGACATCGATCGATGCTGGTGCTCCTTATGATTTTGTTTACCATATTACCCGTCATATTACGAGTTATTCATTCGACTTATATGTTACTCGCGGCGAATGTTACAATAACACTTGTTAAAAATCAGAACAAATGTCTTATTGTTACCTTTATAAACTGATGTAAAACAACTGTTTTTTGTGCTCCGGAAATCTAGTGTTAGCAGTTTGTCGGCCAGTGTCACGACTCTTCGGGAATATTATAAAAATCGATTCAGTGGAGTTTTTTAAAGAAAATATATCATAATTATATTATTAACAATATTTATCCTATTTGTACTATTCATATGTTACTAGCCGAGGGCCAGGCAGTTTGGGTGGCCGGAGATTGCATGCAATTGGGATTTTTGATAGGGTGCGTAGACCAGCCGATTCTTATTTCGACACGGGTGGCTACCTTTAAGGTTAGGATAGGGTGCGTAGACCAGCCGATGCTATAATGGTTTCCGCGGATGTCATCTTTCAGAACGACATTGCTTCACACTTCTTTTGTCTTCACATCGACTTACAACAGTCTCCAGGGTGTCCCAAAAATATCTCGCAATTTGGAAATGGCGGGTTCCTCGGATCATTTGAAGCAACTTCTTCCTTTACAAAAATTTTCTCCGAGGCACCGTTAACGAGCTATTAACGAAAAACAGTGACCAATAAGAATCGAGTACGGCTGACGCGAGGCGGCCCAGCCAACCAGCGCACAAAGCCCAGTTCCGCTCATTGGCTCGATCGCCTCGCGCCAGCTGAGCTCGCCTCTCATTGGTTACTGTTTTTCGTTAATAACTCGTTAATGGTACCTCGGAGAAAATTTTTGTAAATGAAAAAGTTGCTTCAAATGACCTGAGGAACCCGCCACTTTTAGATTGCGAGACATTTTTGGGACACCCTGTATATACAGTATCAGACTCTGTACAGTATACATCAGACTCTGCCGTCCAGAGAAATAGCTTCGCGCAGAATTCAGCCGTACCTAAAAGGTTAAGGTTGGGATAGGGTGCGTTTTGGTTTTTTACAAATGTATTTAATTGTTCGTGGACTCTATCGCGCTCTCAGCTTTTCGTACTAAGTCGGCGGGGGCTTCTGATTTGATTTGATAGTTACCTACTAGATTGTTCGAAGGAGAATTCAGACTCGATCTCGCTAGAGTTTCCACGTCGACGAATGACTCGAAACTAGCCCGATTTCTGGTCGCGTTTGGGCCCTTTATATAGCCAGATTTTCTCTGGAAAAATGGTAGTGGGGGTGTTCCTATGTGGTCCGATACCAGAAATGTTCGTCGTCGTACCCTTTAGAGGTACTTGACTTGCGATATACAAATGAACCCCCGGCTGGCTGGCGCCGCCTGGCATATGCCTTCAGAAAGGAATATAAAAAATTCGTGGGAAGATTCTCCGTACGTTACACATAAAGTATACCACAATTGCTCTACGAAAGAAGTACATCGTAACGTAATTGTAAGATTCACATACGTGGGTGACAGAATTATTGTTTAATTTTTACAAATCAATATCTACGCTAATTCATTATAATTTCTTAATTTTCATAACATTCGCAAGAGTGTGAGCATGTCGAAAAATTAGCTGCTGTCATATAACTCAGCTTTGAAATTACTTTAATTCGATGAAATTTTTCAGATTTTTCACGCGGCCGTCGAAGTACCGATACAGAAAAATTGACGGTGGGCGGTTGCACATTCCACGGTAAAATTCAAAATTAGCATAAACACGAGCGTTCGATAAATGTCAGAGACTGCGGCATTAGCGAGACTCGAGAGACGAGCAACGGCAACGCTAGATTCGCGTGGGAACAACTCAAACATTTGGCGATGACGCGGGGGCTGGAGGCGAGAGGCCGGGGACGGACCGTCGATTGTAAACATTTAGCCGAGCAAAAGGTGCGGCCGTAATTAATTAAACGTCCGGCGGGCGACGCGGGGACCAGCACACGCGCGGCCGCCCATAATTCATAAATGAGCACTCGCACGTGCACCTCGCTTCGCCTCGTCGTACGGGCTGCAACCGTCCCGTGCAATCTGCATAGCTAAATGCACGGTGGAGTACCTGCGCGTCGACTTGACCCATTTACCCAATGACCTCGCGCGGCCGAGACATTTTTTTGAAGAGGGTATCTACCTAATGGCTGAGGCCGGACTTGTTTCCACGGCTCGAGACCGCCTCTGAATTCCGCCGCCCTCTACCACCCCCGCCCCGCCGTTTCCAACTATTTCTTGTTCTTTCTTCGTACACATTCTTCGGAGAAACAAAGGTGACAGTCGGATGAAAGAGATTTATTATTTCCGAGGAGAGGAGAACGCTGTCGCGCGGCGGCCTGCTTCTCCGGCTCGGGAACTTTCATATTCATGATACACGGCGCGGACCCCGAGGAATTCGCCCGGAAATGAGAGTTCCGGAAACCTGAACTAGGAAATTTTTGTTTGCCTCCCGCGATCGTTGATTCTCGAATCTTCTTTCATTTTCGGAGAGCCGCGATCATCCTCTAGGATTCGAAAAACAATCCGATCGTGCAGTTCTTCCAGGGTGATAGTGAGGCGACTTTCATGCATTGTCGCAGCTTTGTGTTTCTGAAAATAATCGTGTTGAATACATAAATAAACCCACAAAATCTTTCATTTTTTGATTCCTATATATTGTTCACAGCAGAGTAATGATTTTTATTTTAATTCAACATTGTACAACAGAATCACAATTTTGGCAAAATTTGCTCCGAGTTGCTAGCAAATATTTATTTTTAAAAAAATCTTCCGAGTGCTAAGGGTTAATATATCAACCCTTTGGAGTCTGATTTATTTTTCGTTAATTTGCGTTATATCTGAAGTCAAGCTTTACGTACATCTAGATGCTAGTAACAAGAAATGTTGATTTTATTAGTGTGGGTTACATCCCTTTTAGACGCTTAGGGCTGGGATGTATGTGTCCCATTGATTGCATGTAAACAAATATATGCGTGGTATGCATTCTAAGCATTGGTATTATTGACTGACTCGTTTTTTTATAGTTGTAAATCGGTAACTATAAAAACGAGTCGTAAGGCTCAAATAATGGTATCTCCACTTCCAAAATTGTCCTTTTTTGTATACAATCTGAACGTTAATTAGGAAGACTTTACTGTACATAGATGGGACACATATGTCCCGATAGATTCCAAAGGGTTAAATATACAGAGTGGGCCGGAAATCGTAGTACGTCCGGGCGGGGATGATTCTACGTGATAAAATAAGACAAAAAATTGTTATCCGAGGTTCCGTTTTCAAGAAAATCGACTTTAAAGTTTGTTCATCCTTGTAAAGGAATTAGTTGTTTATTCATTCATCGCAGTTGCCTCCGTCCGAGATGGTATTTAATAATATTAATTGTTGCGAACTATCGTTGCCTAGAAGAAGTTAGCTGAGAAAAGTATAGGGCCAGTTCCCACCAATACGCCCATGTTAACGCGTTTTTCTTTTTGACTGAAATGATCCCATCCTATCGGTCCTGAATTTCCACGAAACGAAGGACCCGAGTTCGGTCGAGTAAAAGCAAACAACGTTTCTTGGTCTGTATCTTACTTCGTTAGAAACATAAGATTGTGTTACTCCTCTCGGCCGCTTAACACTCCTCACGTCCGGTGGCACCACGTTGGTGCCATGCAAAAACTATCTGTTGTATGCCGGTGGTACCACTTTGGTGCCATTTTAAAAAACTGAAATAACATTTAAACTATATTTCTTGGGTGTTAAAAGGCAGCAAACTAACTATAGCATTGTGCTTATTTAACTAAGAATTAAGTACGAAGATTCTTGGATGACATATCTTAATTTTAGGAATTTATATTACCGCCATCTCCGAAATTTTTTTTTTTAAATCTAAAATTTCCAAAACAAAAGGCGTCAAACAAAAGAATCATATCTAAGATCTGCGGACGGCATAGTGTTAATACTAGTACATTTTAACGCTAGATTTACGGAGCACAAGAAACATCTGCTTTATATATTGGTTTATAAAAGTAATAATAATACATTTATTCTGATTTTTAACCAGCGTTATTATAACATTTGCCGCGTAAGTGACATATAAATTGAATAAATAACTCGTAAATGTATCTTTACGATACGAATAATCGTAGATTAAAAAATTAGTGACCCGTCATTTTAACGGGTTACGTAAATCTAGTGATAACCTTCGGTAGTAATATTAATAATGGTTTAATTAATACCAGTATTGAAATTGAAATTGAAACTGAAATTGAAATAGAAACTGAATTTGAAATTGAAAATGAAATTGAAGTTGAAGTTGAAATTGTAATTGGAACTGTGATTAAAATTGAAATTGGAACTGTGATTGAAATTGAAAATGTAATTGAAGTTGATGTTCAAGTTGAAGTTGAAGTTGAAATTGAAATTGAAATTGACAGAGACTGAAATGATATTACGAATTCCGGTGCAATAGCGACAGTAAACAGTGACGCACTCAAAATACAATACAAAAAGACAGGGCATCCGTATACAATAATTCGTTTGTAGCCGTGTTCGTAATCGTAGTCGTAATTGTAGACGTAAACGTAACCGTGTTGATGCTACATCGATGCGCTAGCCGAACGTTACGGGTCTCCTTTCGAATTTGGCCGCTTCGCTCGACCCGTCCTAGCAACGTCGCGATGTTTACATCGCGGCGCTCACGTACGCACGCACACACAATTGCGTCGCGCGTGGTCACCTCACGGGAGTCGGCGAGCACCGATCGGTGTTGTGACTTCGGAGGTCTCTCTGAGATCGTTAAAAACAATGTGTTCAAAAGCGAAGTGGCAAGATACAATAGCTCGGTAAAAATTACTTTCTAATGCGCGGATAAAACACTTTATCGGGAGGTACTTACTCCGTCTTTTGTCCGCTATCGAGCAATCTATCATTGAATGATCAATATCGTTGTAGTAAATTTCGATCGAATCCATTGCATTTAAGATTTTTTTTGGAGAACAATATACCCTCTGTTTTAGCAAATAATCGTTACCAAGACTTCTCCGTATTTTGAAACGTCAATGAGTGCTTATTATTTGAAAAGGCTCTCTCTCTCTCTCTCTCTCTCTGATAATAGACTTATATAGTCTATATATATTATCTATATTATTATATATAATAGTCATGTGACAGCAAACTCAATCCTCTATAATACTGCGCAATTTTCTAGCCACGCATTTGTTATTTACAAAATTTCATCCGATTGCATTTTATTTCACAACATTTTCGCGACTACAGAGGATTGGCTTTATAATTCTGTAGTTTGATCAATTCCTATCATACATCATTGTGAACTTGAGCAAAATTGGATTAGCGGAAAACAGTGACCAATGAGGCGCGAGATCAGGTGGCGCGTGGCGGCCGAGCCAATCAGCGGAACTGGGCTTCGTCCGCTCATTGGCTCGGCCGTCTTGTGCCAGCCGGACTCGCCTCTCATTGGTCACCGTTTTTCGTTAATAACTCGTAAACAAAGCAGCGGAATGCATTTGCGCTAAGGAAAAAGTTACTTGAAACGACCTCGTGAACCCATTATTTCCCGGTTGCAAGTGATTTTCGGGACACCCTGTATAGAATATAATATTTGGCGGAAACTAAAATATTTGCACACTTATCTAAGTAGACGCTGTGAAAAAACAAAGTTGATATGATCTCTTACAGTAATTCGGAAACTAATTAACTAATTAAGACAGAAGCAGCATTTCGAAAACTCTTTACTTTTAACGAAGCATAACTTCATGAGCGAATCAAATAAAAGAAAAGCTACTGAAATATTGTTTTCTATACAGTAGATTATAAATTTAAGAAAAATAAAGGAACGAAGTAAGAATAATAGATGGACGAGTGTCGACTAGGCATTTGGAAATTGTAAACCAAGTCCATTCCTAGGCCTTGCGCAGGAATTAAACAATAAATAATAATAATAATAATAATAATAATAATAATAATAATAATAATAATAATATATAGTAATATATATAATATAATAATAATATATAATAATATAATAATATATATATAATTATATATATATATATATATATATTCAACGATTTCAAAGAGCAAAAATGTTGGCGAAAATTTTTCAAATCGCCTTTTGCCCAGTTTTCGCGATCTAATCCACTGTGCAACGTTCTCGGCGTCGAGGCTCTAACTCGCTTTGATTTACGTTTGCCCCAAGGTCCAAGACCCCAGTTCGAGGCAGAAAAAAATATATCAAACGCCATGAAGCCTACCTTTTTGCGCGGACAGCGGTTCCAGTAGAAACGTATGCAGATCGAGCGATAAAAGACAGGGAAGAGATAAAGAAAGAGCGGAATGAGCGAACAGACAGAGAAAGAAATTGAAGGCAGAAAGTCGAGCAGCGGATAATTTATGAGGCTGGTCCGAATCTCTAGTCGGCCATTTGCGGAGTCAGGGTCGTTCAGGGGCCCGGGGGTCAACGACCGTTATATAGGTGATGGCCGTGTTACCGCTTTCTCTTTCACTCTATGAACAAAAATCGTAGCGAGAAAATGTGACGACGCATCGAACGCCCGTTGCATCAGCGCGCTGTTCCCCTAGCCCGAGCGATTGATGCGCTCGATGCAAGTGGAACACCGGTACTGTGAGTCACGTGTGTATTGTATCGCGTACAATTTTTATATAACCAGACCGCAGATCTCTGTGCAAACTGAAAAAATGCTTAAAGCAAATCGAGAGCAACTAAAGTTAAATGAAAATTTGATTTTTGAAACTTTAGCTATCTGAAGTCTATTAATCGAATTTTCAATTATTATGCTATGTTAAAATTCTTATATATATATATATATATTTATTTATAAAGTGTTAAGAATTCTAACATAACATAATAATATTATTATTATATATTATTATTACATATTATTATATATATTATATATATTATATATATTATATATTATTATTGTAACGTACGGAAAATCTTCCCACGTATTTTTTATATTCCTTCCTGGAACCGGACCACATAGGAACACCCCCACTATCATTTTTCCACAAAAATCTCAGTATATAAAGGGCTCAAACGCGACCGGGAATTGGGCTAGTTTCGAGACATTCGTCGCGGCGTAAACGTTAGTGAGATCGAGTTCAATTCTCTTTCGACCAATCTACGAGGTAACAACCTAAAGTCAGAAGCCATCGCCGGTTCAGTGCGAAAAACAGAGCGCGTTAGAGTCCGCGAACACTCACTTACAATTATTAAAACTCAACGCGTAATAAATTAGTTTTTACCAGTTCTCTTTGGTTTCTAGTTCAATCATTTCCATCTCCTGTTTCGAACCAGTAGTTGGTAAAACCCACTAAGATATATCTTAACCGTTCGAGGTATAGCTTTATTTCTTTTTCTAACAAAGTTACGAGGCACCCTAACACCAATTTCTCCAAACACCTTATCCTAACTTCCTTGAAGGTAGCCACCCGTGTCGAAATAAACATCGGTTGGTCTACGCACCTCATCCTAACCTAAAAGGTAGCCACCCGTGTCGAAATAAACATCGGCTGGTCTACGCACCTCATCCAAAAATTCCAATTGCATGCAACCTCCGGCCACCCAAACTGCCTGGCCCTCGGCTCGTAACATTATATATATATATATTATATAAATAAGAATTTTAACATAGCATAATAATTGAAAAATTCTATTATATATAATTCTATATATAAAATTATATATAGCATACTTTTAAAGTGTTGAGAATTTTCATCGCAGCTAAAAATTGCTGAATATAGTGTTTAATGATACTAATAATTTCGTTTAGAATTATCATGTATAGTATAGTAGTATAGTAAAATTATCATTATCATACAAATTTCTTTTAACATAGCATAATAATTGAAAATTCTATTAATAAACTTCAGATAGATAAAGTTTCAGAATTATTATTTTGAATTAAATATTTAATATTTATATATTTATATATTTAATATTTTTAAATATATTTTCTTATTTGAACGACAATAATAGAAAATTCGATCAATATGCGTGCACATATATTAAAATTATTATTATAAAAATATTAAATATTAAATATTTAAAAAAAAATGAAATATTTTATTCAAAAATCTTTAAAAATATTAATGCTCTTTAAAGTAATCTTTCTCTACACGAAGGTCCCAAACGAAATTATTAAACAATGTTACCGAGCTCGACTTGCCCCGATATACGATTGAAATAGTTACTACTTACAGTTTCTAACCGTAAATTATAGAATTCAGAAAATTATAAGGTCATCGCCGGTAGATAATGTCTTAATAACTTGAACAAATCACAAATAATATAATCGTATTCACAACTTGATCCGATGTCGTCACAGTTTTGTGTTTCGCTTACTCATCTTTGTCGTGGACGCATAAAATCCAGATATTACGAATAAAATTAGCATCTCCAAACTTTCTCTGCCATAGTACATCTTCGTCCGTGGCGCATGATTTTGACTGTGACTCGCAGGACGTTGAATGGTCGGCACAACGAAGATCGTATACACGCGTTTATGGTAATGTAGAGAGCATAGAAAAAATAAAGCTGCGACGAATAGAACAAGAAAAAGTAATGTACAGATTCTCCGAGAAACCGAGAAACACGGAACGGATGCGGAGGACCTTGGAATGACGGATTCGATGGTAGCGAAGAGAAACATACTTCACGGATATCTATAAAAGTCTTCGAGAAATCGTAAGATGCTTAATCCGCTGGAAGCATACTTATCGAGAAGAAGAAAATTTCTTCCGATCCGGATTTACGTTTGCAAGCTCCGAGCATTGCTTGCATTCTGCAGAAGGGCCGGGAAGGACGCTGATTGCGACTATTGTGCCGGCGGCGCGACGCGATCGCGCACGGGTGTCAAGGAAAAAATTAATTCGACACCGGTTTCATCGGCGAGCCCGTAAGTGGCGCGATCTATTTAAGGCTGTTCAGATCCGCGCAAGAAACGGGGCAATTAACGCCGAATGTTTGCGGACGAGAAAATGAAACCGTGAGCCGCCGTCGGGCCGCGGTCGGGCCGTGGCAGAGGCGCGGCGCGCCGGCAGGATGACGGAGGAATGGAATATCAGAGAGGACTGCGAAAATCGCCTGTCCCTTTTTGTTCCCCGAGCAATTAACGGGCCGCGAATCGCGGCGCGCTTTAAGCGAAGCTGTCAGGAAATTACTTTGCTTGAGGAACTTCGCATAAACCATCGTTCCACGCGGCTGGAAAGAAGCTCCTTTAAAGATCCGCGTGGAAATTTCTCGGCGCAACGAAATTATTTCGACGGGCACGGTGCACGTATAATGGCCGAGCAAAATGGCAGTGACGCGTTCCACGGATATAATAATCCGCCGCGAACTTGTCGACTCGCCGGCGAAAGCTGAATATTAATCGCATTTATTAGCGAATAAAGGGGATGCGACTCTCGCGAACCGGCCGCGAACCGGCCATCTCCTCGTCGGTGTACGACGGTCTGGGAATTCGCTTCCTGCGGCTTACGTTATTGTTGTCGTTGTATCAAGCTTTAATGTTATCGTACAGTAGGTCGTTGAATTCGTCTTGACATCGACTTATACAGGGTGGGGCATTTTAAACAGGTCACCTGAATAACTCGCTTGTTTTTGAAGATAGGAGAAAATGCGTTAGACCATACTTACTTGGTATCGGGGGGCACATATAATCTGGTATTACCAATTTTTCTGTAGGTGGAGGCGTCAAGGAGATATGAAGGTCAATTCTGTTTTTTTAAATGGAACAGTATGTTTTTTTACTTACATTCTGATAGAGTGTTCCGAGGCGAATACAATGAACTATTATGAAGGTCATTCAAGGTCACCCAAAGTCAACTGTAAGAGAAAATAAATTGTCTCAGAGTACTTTTCGAATACTTGTGGATCACGTGTGTGTATTACGTGACACGGGTCACAAAAGATAAACAAACATTCAATCCAATTGTACGCTTATCTGTATCCTCAAACATTATTGGTAATTTTAAATTAACTGTTTCAGAAAATAATTTGAAGAAAAATTCAGAGATTTATACATTTTAGCCAAGGATTAGAAATGTCATAAATATTTCTGGACTTTTCGTACTAAATGTCGTATGGTCATAGCGTTGTGGTCGTTGCATTGGACTTGATCTTAGCTTTTACATTATGACGATAAAAATTGCACACAAGTAAATAGATGACATTATTTTTTCATTAGATTTATAAACAAATTTGCGTGATTATTTGCCATTTTACTGTATTTTAGCTTTGCTTTTCTGTGTCACTTTGGGTGACCTTGAATGACCTTCATAATAGTCCATTGTATTCGTCTCGAAACACTCTATCAGAATGTAAGTAAAAAAACTTACTGTTCCATTTAAAAAAACAGAATTGACCTTCATATCTCCTTGACGCCTCCACCTACAGAAAAATTGGTAATACCAGATTATATATATATATATATGAGCCCCCCGATACCAAGTAAGTTTGGTCTAATGCATTTTCTCCTACCTTCAAAAACAAGCGAGTGATTCAGGTGACCTGTTTAAAATGCCCCACCCTGTATATTATCAAATTATAAATGTCCGCTAGCGTTTACGAAATCGTGGTAACCAACATTGTTTATGGGAAAAAAATATTTTTTCGCAAGTTTCTGTATTTGGATTTATAGAAATGCGAATAATGATCAATTTTTGTTGGAGACATTTTTTTCCCAGATCATCGGAAACGTCTGAAAAAACGTGGTTTTCAGCGACGAGCGCGTTTACCGCGTTAGCAAGACGTCGAAAATACTGTCGGCATCTATTTGTTAAAATTATTCTACGCTCAAAGGTTGCAAAAGGTTGCACACGCAAACTTGATAGCCACCACTCGGCAATTGTTTCAACTGGCATAGAAAAAGAATCTGATGATTAAACACTTTATAGTTTCTTTTTAAAACTCTCCAACTCGAGTGGCTTCAGCTTCGGGTCGAACTCACGTTGAAAAATGCCGCGACGCAGTTTATTAAAATCCGTGTAAAATTCGGTAGCCCGGATATTTCCAACTAAAATTTGTCCGATCGTTCTCGTGATATTGTAGATTATCATATTAAACAAATCTGATGTGTAACATATTCTAGCGTTTTCTTTTTTTTTTAATCCTTCTTCAAATGTAAATTGTAATCATCTTGTTAATTAGAATTAAGATATGCTCACACCATAATTAATCAAGCTATAGAACAAACTAATATTTTAACGGTCCAAACCGTGTAACAAATGAAATGTTTAAAACTTCGATCTCAAAATTTCGACTTTATAACGTTATATTTAATTACAGAGTTATCTGATGATAGCAATATTTCGGTTATCGAAGTCTCAAGCGATTATGATTCATAGGAAGAAACATTTTTTCCAAAAATTAAGCTCGAGAAGTTCATTTTTTGCTGAAAATTACCTCTATTCAGCTTGTTGCGCGGTAAACAATGACTCATTGTCTAGCTTTAGTCTCCACTCTTTTCCTCTCTTTTCCCACCTTCTCCCTCCTTTTCCACCTCTTCCTCTCGCTTTCCTTCGCTCGCTCGTTATAACTATCCGTTCAACGATCGGGTGCCGCGCCGTAATTTAATAGGTCAATTTATACGGGTCAGAGAAGTCGCGGCTACTAATGACAAATCGATAAAACTGCCAACTAATTAGCGTATCGATGCAATGAAAAGGCTCGTTATTTTCGGTGGTGTGTTTTAATTATTGGCAATACGTCCGGGTCCACCGACTAGACAGAGGGACACTTGCTATCATGTCAGGTTCCAATCATAATCTTATAAGACCATTTGGAAACCTAGCCCTTTACATTCCTAAAGCCCATAAAACTTCGGGTTCGCGCATCTCGAAGTCCCCCAAAACGGCGACCATTAGATTCCCATGATCCTCGGGATTGCGGCCCTTCGAATTCCAAGGACACTTGGGATTATAGCTCTCAGCCGTCCCTGGATCTACAATCCTACAAGAACCCTTTGTATTCATAAGACCCTTCGAGTTGCGTCCCATCGAATCCCCATGGAACTTGGAAATCTCGACCCTTGTATTCCAGAGGATGTCTTTGCTGACGATAAGTTACATATGTAGTCGCAAAAATTGTGTTGCATCATCTTCGGAGTCCTTAGAATTCTGACGTCGAGCACTCCGAAGGAGAATTAACATGTAAACACTTGAAATTCTTGGATGACAAATCGAATATTTTGTACGCTATTTTACTTTACTTATTTCTACGTGTTTCATTGTATAAAAAAAATATCTAAGTTGTTTGTACTTCTTTAACCGAGAAATTAAAATTTTTTTAATAAAAATCTTTTTAAGCGAGAAATTTTTGTACGTTCTAAAGTGAATAATTCTCTTCCAAAGAAGAGCTTCCATACTTTTCTATATCATTGACTCTGATAGATTTTGTTAACCCGTTACAATACATTGTCAAGTCTGACACGTAATGGAAGTATTTACTAATAACCTGTTCAGTATATGTGTGTGAATATTACTCCTTTCTTTCAAGCCGAAATAAAATCTTTTTCTAATTAAAGTCCAATCAACAAACTTTTAATCATTGTAACTGTGAAGAGGATGGTGTAGCAAAGGGTTAATCATTTCGTACTTGTCTAACTTACCTTCGAAGAAACGACCGATTAAAAAGATCAGCGCGACTAACAATGAGCGAGGGAGAGAATATGAGAGAGAGAGAGAGAGAGAGAGAGAGAGACGAGAAAGAGAAAGGAAGCGATAGAGAGAGAGAGAGAGAGAGAGAGAGACGAGAGAGCAAGAGAGGGAGTGATAAAGCGAAAGAGAGAGCGAGAGCGAGAGAGACAAGAGAGAACGAGAGAGAGTGAAAGAGAGAGCAAGAGAGAGCGAACGAGAGGCGAGAGAGGGCGAAAGAGACGAGAGAGAGATATGAACGAGAGAGACGAGAGAGAGAGAGAGAGAGAGAGAGAGAGAGAGATGAGAAAAAGCGAGAGAGAGACGAGAGAAAGACGAGAGAGAGCGAGAGAGCAAGAGAGAGCGAGAGAGTGAAAGAGAGACAACAAAGAGAGAGAGGGAGAGAAAAAGGGTGAGAGAGAGAGAGAGAACAAGACGGATTTCGAGGAAAATTACGAAGTGGTTAAAGAGACACCGTTCGAAGAACGAAAAAAAGTTCACAAGCGACCAAACGCCGATCGATCACCGATATAGGGGTAGCTCATTGTTCGCGAGTCGCATGCCGAATGAGGAACAAGGCCTAGATTCGTGGGCTGGCGACGATCAAGGCCACGCACAGCGGCGAACAACGACGCGACGGATACATCGGTCCGTGTAGCTCCTGGGCCAAGCGAAAACAAAGGGACCATCCTAGCCATTGTGTGCGAAGACGGCCGTGCGCATGCATCATGCACCGAATCCGAGCATGTTCATCGGATACCGGCGGACACAATTCCTCCAAGTGCGCGTATCGATTCCACGGTCACATTTAAGTGAACATGCACACACCTAGCCGCTGTCCGTAAGGTATTTCGACGTTTCTGGATCTCTAACGAAGAGCTGGAATGAAAGGGACGGGGCGTTGCGGTTACCTCGAACACGAAGGACTTCCGCAACCGAATGCGGTCTAATTATTATATTTATTCGTGCAAATGATATACTTCGCATGAGAAAGCTCCCTCCATAGCCGTTCAAATAAAATGATAAAATTATAGGATACAATACGGTCGATGGTATCGTAAAAATGGTACTTCATTCCTTTGTATAATAATATCCTTTATAATCTCCTTTATGCGCTATCTTTGTGAATCTCCTTTGTGCGCTATCTTTATGAATCATCCGTCGGATTTGCTTGAAACTTTCCAGTCATATTCAAGAGACAAGTGTGTCTATTGTTTCAACTTGCACAAAGTCGATACTTTCTTTTGTTGCAGCGTTCTTGATTTTCTGATATCTGTTCGTTACGTACGCAAAATAATTGTTCTCGAGATGGTTGTATAAAACTGTATATGTAAATATATTAAATAAAAACAGAGTTGCGCTAAATTAACTCGCCCGCGGACGAACGTTTCGTTGAAAATAAATCATGAGGCAAGTTCATTAAAATTATTAAGAAAACCATACGATATATAGTTTAATAAGTCTATCGATACACGATTTAATAAATTTGAAAAATTGAAAGCTATCGTATATTTAATGACTCTGTTGATCTTCTGACTACGAAAGGCATATACAGAGTGTCCCAAAATTATTGTACAAGTGGGAAATGAGAGGTTCCTGAGGTCATTCGAAGTAACTTTTTCCTTTGCGAAAATGTAATCCGCGGCTTCGTTTACGAGCTATTAACGAAAAACAGTGACCAATGAGAGACGAGCTCGCCTACCGCTAACCGGTCGAGCCAATGAGCGGAACTGGGCTTCGGCCGCTCATTGGCTCGGCCGCTTGTTGACTCGGCCGCCTATTGGCTCAGCCGCCTCGCGCCAGCTAATCTCGCCGCTCATTGGTCATTGTTTTTCGTTAATAGCTCGTAAACGAAGCCGTGGATTACATTTTCGCTAAGGGAAAAGTTACTTCGAATGACCTGGAGAACCTGTATACGCCATCATAAGTCTACCAACATGTACAAAAAGCGTAAATATGCGCCCTCTACATTTCGTGGACATCTTCGCTGTTGCGTCAACTTATTATATTAAACACGTTAAATGAAATTTAATATTCACTATCAATATCGAATTTCTTTCTTTACGATTACCTTCGTAATGATAAACGACAGCCAGCCACAGCGTATAATAATGCCGAGTGTACGGCGCAGTCGTACGTACTTAGTCGTAAAAACGACTAAGTAATTTTGTTCGTTAAGTGTCGCAGTCGAGAGTCCTTTATGCTCGAAACTGTGACGGGGGTGTTGGGTGCTAGGATCATGTTCCCAGCGATTTCCGGCACAGTTCATGGAAGACGTCGCCCCGGAATCGGATACAGAGGAACTCGCCTAGATACATGGGCTCCCGAAACTGGGCCATCGGATAATTATTCCGTGGTAAACGACGCGTCGAGCTGTCTGTCACTCTCCCCTCCCTCCTTACACAGCTGGCGTCCTCGGTCGCGTCGTTTTTCGCGGGCGACGCGTTCGTTCATCCAGCGTGTTTGTTTCGGCTTGGTCTCCGCGACACGCGTCATTTCGGATCCGTTACAGGGGCGTAGGAGGAGGGGGGGGGGGGGGGGTGGAGAATGAAAATTGGAAACGGTGACCGTCACCTTCGGGCGAAATGACGTCGGTCCGACGAGAGTGTGCGTGCGTGTCTTCCCTGTGCCCGCGCCGGTGTCTGTGTCCTCTGTGACACAATTCGAGGAACTAGAGGCCGACGTCTATAGACCAGCCACCCCTCGTTCCATATTCTGCGCAGTCGATGTATCGATACGCGGTCACGTACGCCCGTCGAAACGTATCGTGATCAATACCAGCGACCGCCGTCGACGGAAAATTAACTGGTTTCTCATCGGATCGGCAAATATTTTTCACGCTGTCTAAATCTTGTTATCGTTATCGACGAGCTTCTACTCGGCCGTCCGTGCGAGCACGCGTTTCTATCATGCCCTAGGGTTCATCCCATTTGGTTTATTTTCAAGCACCGATCTGCCACTACAAGGAAAAACGCTTCGAGTCACAATTTCGACTAATTTAAATCAATGCGTTCATCCTATGGCTACTGAAACGCGGTAACCTGTGCCGGAGTCATTTCTGACTCACACTTATATTCTACTAATACGGTAATCGCGATCCTCCCCGCTCTTGCTCGCCGACACGGTAGACGGAGGGTTGGCTGAACTGTAGCATACAGGCTTTACATGTTTATTGGCAAAGGCATCGTGTAAACAAATTTGACAGACTCAACAAGAATTATACCATTTGAGACACTGATGATACAAAGCATCGGTGATCAGAACTTTAAGCGACATTATATTTATTTTATATTGTATATTTATCTCATTTATATTATATTATATTTATTTATTTTATTTTTATATATGTATTTATATTATATATATTTATTTATTTTAGTTATATATATTTGATATATTCATTTTATTTATTATATATACCGAATAAGACGTATTCTATATTAATTACTTATTTGTTAAAATTAAACTCGTAAGAGACGGAGGTTCTTAAAATATCTCACACAAAGATAATTTCATATTTTTGCTACCGAATTCGCGAAATTCTCTGTAAAGCTTATGAAAAAGCTGAAGAAAATACCGAACGAATGAAGATCACTATTCAGTCAAATACATCGTTCTAGGTAAGATATGACAATGTCAATTGTATTGGTAAAATATATTACGGGAAAATAAAACAGTAATTATTTATTAAAATTTTTGTTTCTAGTTCCAATTACGGTAGTTTATTTATTGTGCACAGTAACTGAACCCACGTTTTGGGTAACGACGCTGTAACAGGAACATGAGAGAGTCGGTTGACGATCTTTACAGACAAAAATCGTGACAGGACACCCTCCTCGGTGATAACGATTATAGTTGTATTTATAGTTCGGTGTCACATTTAATTATACCGCGGCAATTACGGGGACGCCCTCGCAACATATTTGCATTTATCAAAGAATCCTTGTTGATGCTAGTCTAATAATCTTGCGTTGTCAACCTTGAACATACTTCTGAATCAATTTCTTTATTAACATTCAATGCGTCGCAGGGAAGCTCGCCCACGTTATCGAATATTCTTGGACACTGAAAATCGATTTTCTCTTGAAAGGATTGCTTTTAAATCTATGTTGATTGAACCTTTCTTTACTGCTCTCGCTGATACTATAAACCCTTAAAGAGAGAGAGAGAGAGAGAGTCAAGAAAAACACTTTTTTTTAACATCCTGTAGAAATATGTCATAACGTTAAACTTACCGAGCTCCAAGAGTGAATAATACGCGTTTCTTTTACAGAAATAACAATAGTGAATTTATTCTCGCCATTTTAAACATAATGTATGCTTGAAACAAAACGTCTGTCCCTTTATTTCCCACGAAAGACTCTTTATAATTTCAACAATTTAAAAAAAAGAAAAGTGGAACCGGTCATTTTAACCGGCTTGATGGGTTTAGTGGATTAATGAAATATAAAAGATTTTCAAGAGCAATCTAGACCAGAGTTAAGCATTATTCTCTCGAAATGTTTCGAATAAATATTTACCTGAGATAATTGAACTGCAGATTTTACGCAGTCATGGAAGAAACGAGTAAAGGAAATATAGGATTACGAAGACACATAAGAAGAATTTGATAATACGGGGTGTCCCAAAAATGTCTCGCAATCTGGAAATGAGAGGTTCCTGAAGTCATTTGAAGCAACTTCCTCCTTAGCTTTGTTTGCGAGTTATTAACGAAAAACACTGACCAAAAAGGTGAGCTCGGCTGCCGCAAGGCAGCTGAACTAACGAGCGACCGAGCCAATGAAAGGCCGAGTCAACGAGCGGCCGAAGCCCAGTTCCGCTCATTGGCTCGGCCGCCTCGTGTCTCCCGAGCTCGCCTCTCGTTGGTCACTGTTTTTCATTAATAACTCGTAAACAAAACCGTGGATTGCATTTTCGCTAAGGAAAAAGTTACTTCAAATGACCTCAGGAACCCCCCATTTCCGAATTGCGAGACATTATTAAGAGATAAAATTTATATATACTACAGATATTAATATCAAAATGATTGAAAGATTAAATTTATTTTTGTCGTTACTGTTATCTCTTATTATTTTCGTTACTGTTATCTCAGAACATTTTTGTTTTGCATTAAGATCCGGAGTCTAAAAACAATTATCCGAATTAATCCTTTTTGGTCGAATATTTTACTCGGATAATAATTATTCGTTATTCGTCATAAATTATCCTATCTATTTATTTCAATAATTCCTTATTTGGAAAAGTTGACTGTTTGTTGACTGTTTCTATTTTTACGTAATTTTATAAGAATATATTTATAATATATTCAATTTCAACTACTTATAGAATTATAAAATTGCCGATAATTGTACGCAATGATCAGTCCACCCAAAAGTAACAAACTTTCCGATGGCAAGATTTGAGAAAAGAAACATGAAATAAATAAATCGATAAACTATGAAAAAACACTTTACTTTTAACCATTTTTATTCAAATGAATTCCTGTACGAATTTGAGTTTATTCTTATTCGCATCAATTCATATTCCAATAAATTCTTATTCGAATGAAATCTTATTCGGCTGAATATTTATTCGAATAAAATCTTATACGAATGAGTTTTTAGTTCGAATAAAATCTTATTCGGCCGAATATTTTGATCCAGATAAAGTTCGATTTGACAGTATATTTATTGAACGGTGTCGAATAAAATTTGATTCGTTAGCCACTATTTAAAACGTATAGCCCAACTCCGATCTAGACAGATTTACAAAATGTTCAATCCGCTAATGGCAACGGTATAATAATCGAAGAGCAGAGCAGGTCCTCCGCGAAGGATCGCCACGAAGTTTCGATCGTGGAGCCTGGAAACGTTCCGATCCGACATTCCATTTCGGATCACAATGGGTCCCGCGTCGCCGGGAATTAAACGCGGTCCCACAGTTGCGAGTTCCGTGAAGTAGATCGAGAGGCGATCGGATCCTTTTACGAGCGACTTGGGAGCAACCGGAGAAGTAAGATGGCGGCGGAAGGAAAGGCGACGCGGTGGAAAGAAAAGTTGGCAGCTGGGAAAGGGAGGCAACGACTGCTTGGCTTTGCTCGCTGGTAACGAACAACACGGGGCTGGAATTAGGGAAAGACGATGGCTCGCCATGGTGGCCCCCGGGCTCCGGTCCGCGGAGGAGAGACGAGTTCTTTCGGCGGAATCGAGATAACTCGGACGGCTCGCGGGACTGACACGCGAGCCCCGACCGAACTTTCTTGATTAAATTATCGGAAGCGCGCTCGGCCCGTGCTTCCTGGGGCCACGCTCGGGGCGCAGTTGCCGGGGAATCGATCGGCCCGACCGATTTGCTCCACCGGCGAGCCCCAACCTCCCGATCCAAGCCGAAAACAGCCCCTAGGAAACGACGATCTCACGGCGGAACTGCCGAGCCAACGGAACGATTTGTCCAGAATTTTCTAAGAGCGCTCTCGACACTTCGCAACTTTTCCGTTTCGCTTCGAGCCGCGTTCATTAGGGCGGCTTTATTGTGTTAGCCAGCGACCGCCGTCGAGGTAAATAAATTGGGGTTTCGAAGACGATCCTGGGTCCTTAAAACCTCGGGACGATCTACGGTTATTAGTAGACCGCGGATTTTATGCATTTATGGCGAAGATCAGTGACAACGATTTAAAACAATGGATTAATTTGTCCATTATATATATTATTATTATTATTATTATTATTATTATATATATATATATATATATATATATATATATATATATATATATATTATATTAATATATAATATAGATTTTATTCGCGGAAATCTTATTAATTTTTATTATGAAATCTAATTCTCTCTCTCTCTCTCTCTCTCTCTCTCTCTCTCTCTCTCTCTTATTATACAGGGTGTCCCAGGTTTTAATGTTCAAACTTTGTTAGTGTAATCTATGGCACAAAGTAAGAAAAAAATGTTATGTAAACATAGGTCATATAGCACATGCCGTGTGTTTATGTAAGCTGTGTTTATTAATACATTTCGAAATGTATTAATAACCGTTGTTGACAATACATGATTGACATCGATCGAAGATCTTTTTTTATTTTTTATTTTTTTTTTAGTTGATTACTATTCCTATTCTGAATTTTTATTATAACTTCTTAATAAAGCTCTATATGACCTATGTTTACATAACATTTTTTTCTTACTTTGTGCCAGAGAATATACTGACAAAGTTTGAACATTAAAACCTGGGACACCCTGTATAGAATATATAATATATACTATATGTATATAATATTATCGATTTTCAACTCGTTCAAATTATGAAAGGAAAAATTGAACGCATATCTGACAGCTGTCTCTCTCACCGTCGCAAACAATTTTTATTTCGCAGAAATATCTGCAGTCTGCGAATTTCCGTAGATGTCCACTTCACCCACTCCGCCAATCGACGATATTGAAACATGCATGAATATTTAGGTATTTTAAGAATCTATTGGACATCAATGATATTGGCGATATGAATATTCTGAATTGAATAATATTACTTTTGATTCATATATAATTAAATCAATTGGAAACAAAAATCAATTTCGTCTTCTAGATGTTGATAATCGAGCTATTATCCCATTTAATCCAATAATAATCTAGTCGATTATTAGTGACATCTGTAGATGTAATTCATTCATGAACAGTTCCATCTCTAAGTATTAAAACAGATGCAACATCAGGACGAATGAATAAAATATCTTTGATTACTTACCGACCTGGATTATTTTTTGGGCGACGTTCAGAAATTTCTGGTGCTTACCATAGATTTATGTCGATTGTAATTGAAAGAATAAACTATAATAATTTTATTAACTGAATTAAAAAATTAAACTAAAAAGAATTAGTTGATTTATATAACATTAAATTGTCAATTTTAAATAATTATTATAGTGCTCTTTTAATTAGGTGTCTGAATTGAAAGAAATGGTCTCTTAAACCGATATACATATAGTAATTAGTCGCTTACTTCTAATGTCGATATTCTTTAATTCCACAAGTAGGTCCTATTATATTGATTAATTTTGCAATGTGCACATCATAATCTTTTCTTTCTCTTAAATCGCATTTTCTAGTTTAAAAAATTGCTTGTTTCAATGTAATAATGTTTAAAATTACTTAATCTATATTTGCGGTAAATCCAATAAGTAGTAACTTTCTTCCTCACAGCAAAAACGTCGATAAACATTTTCATTTTTTTTTTACGATTTTGCAGTTGTACGAAAAATCAGAAAAATTGAGCGCACTGCTTGTGATAGTACCTTATCAGAGAATTAATTTCAGGGTGACTTAGTATTTTTATTTTCGAGATATTTTCAATTTTCCAATTTTTTCTTTTTTGATTTTCCATTTTTGATAACCACAACTCGCAACCGAAAAAACTGAAAAAATTCTATAATATGCGGCTTGATATCCGATAGAAGTTGCATTTCTTCCAAAATTTTAAAAATTCACCGAAGTGGAGAAATGGTCGGAAAAACGCGCAAATCTAATTTACCCTGTAACTACTCTCACGGACAAGTTACAGGGTTGAAATTTTGCACTGATGAGTTTTTCTTGGCCAGCTATCGAACGGTATAATACTCGTTAAAAAACCTCTAAGGGCAATTTTAACCATCTTAATCGGCTAAGCCCTTTCTGTTATCGATTAAAGAAGCTGTTGCGATGAAAGTAAAGGCGAAATATTATTAATTTTCGTCCGAAAGATAAAGAATAGAGTAGAGGACTGGTTGAAGTAAATTTATTTAGTTACTTATTTCCGGGAAAATCTAGTAGCAGAATATAAAATATAAATCGTATTTAATTGCGATACGTAGACATAATAACTTTGTAGAAAATAGTGCATGAAAATTAAGAGACTTGTACGTAATATCGTTTCATCAAACCGATCTAGACGTCGCCACAAAGTAGCCATCGGGAAAATAAACTCTGAGAACAGCCACTACCGCGGCTAATTACCAATTACACCGATCTGCGTCATCAATTAACGATCGCCGCATAAATTCTTCTCGACGTTCGAACAATGCCCAACGAAAAATAATGATGATGACGACGATGATGATCTCGGGAAAATGGAAAAAACGTCTGTCTTCACCTGGCACGGAACTGTTACGAAACTGTGAACATTATATATGCGAATGGAGGCTTTGTTACAGTAACTTATAGCAATTCAGTTAGGTTTCGATGAAATCTACATAGTTTTAAACAAACACGAAGTTAACATTACCGCATATCAAAATATGGTAAAAAAAAAATCGATTACCTTTTTCTTAAAGAATTGCAAATACTTGTACTTAACCCTCCTATGGTGTTCATAAAAAACTATGGCTTTGAAAACTGCACCATAAAGCAACGTTATCAAACGTATTCTATGAAAGGACATAACAATTAATATGATAATAGAAAAGAAAATACAAATTTCTTTGCGGAATTCAATAAATTTGATTCCGATGAAGCGGTAATTAAACAAATTATGTAAACGTGATACACGATGAAGATTTCATACATAATCCACTAAATATGAATGTTATTCGTTTTCTCTAAATCGGAACAGAATTTCATTCTTCTGTTACCAGAATCTAGAAATAAAAGTAAATAAAGATATACAAAGAACAAAAATCACGGTTTCATACAGAAATCATTAACACTAGATTTACGGAGCACAAAAAAACAGCTGTTTTATATTTGTTTATAAAAGTATTTTTGCAAGTGATATTGTAACATCTGTCGTAAGTAATATAAAAATTGAATAAATAACCCGTCATTTTAACAAGTTCCGTAAATCTAGTGTTAAGGGCCAAGAAATGCTAATCAACGTAACTATGAAAGAAATCATAGTGCAAGGAGCCAAATCTCTAAACCTATGTTTTTAATTTTTAATAAAAATATCTGTTTCAATTTAACACAAAACCTACCATACCGGCCATTTTAACCGATTTCGTATTTTTTCTTGTAAAATCGTTCAAGTTATGAAGTCTTCTTCGTATGAGATAATTAAATAAGCTTCTTAATTTAAGCATCGACGCTACGACTGCCATATGTGGATGACGGAATTACTTGTTCAAATTTAGAAATTAACTTGTACGTGTAATTTATATCGTGTAATTTAACTTTTCAATTTTAATTCGATTAACGCTAGATTTACGGAACCCGTCAAAATGACGGGACACTAATTTTTTAATTCACGATTATTCATATCGTAAAGATACATTTATGAGTCATTTGTTCAATTTACATGTCACTTGCGGCAAATGTTACGATAACACTTGTTCAAAATCAGGACAAACGTCTTATTGTTACTTTCATAAACTAATATATAAAGCAGCTGTTTTTGTGTGCTCCGTAAATCTAGTGTTAAGTAAAATCCTTTTTTGCAAATTTTGTGCAATTTTTTAAGTGGTTTCAGTAACAGTCAAAGTATTAAGTATGACGAAAAGAAAAAGAAAAATTCTAAATGAATTTAGTCCTTTCACTTTTACGAAACAACAGACGTCAATCGCTTTTAGTGCTCGACAGGTTTAGCGCTTTGCAGTCGAGTGGCGACACTAAGACACCGTTCAAAATTGTTGCATCACGTTTCAAAATAATTATAACATTATCACAAAATCCAATTTCATATGTACACAAAATGCACTAGGATATATAACTAGTTTGGACTTCGAGTGAAAATGGCTCCGGCTGCAAAGAGTTAATGTAGAACAAATCTTTTAAAATGAAAGCGACGCCGTTCTCGCGAGGACCGGTCTCTGAATCGGTGTTAGGAATTACTATACCGGTGGCCGTCTCGAGGATGGCCCCGAGCGGCCAACTACGGCTGCCATCTACTGATTGCGCGGCGCACTCCGAAACACTGGCCCGACGATAATGCTTGAATTATTGCCGCCAGTAATTAAATCGAACGGTATTGGATCCCGCCGGTGCGGATCCGTGCATCGTGTTTCCATTACGGCCGGGCTCGAATGTTTTCCCGGAACCGGAAAAATATTTGCTCGCGATCGATCCGATACTTGGCCGGCCAGAGGATCCGAGAGAGAGAGAGAGAGAGCGGTTTCGGATTTGCGCGGAAAAAATTGTTGACTGTTTACCGCACGCATCCATCGTAATCGGATACACCGCTAACGTTCACGCAAATTTATATTTTGAAAAACTTATTTCGACTGTGGAGCGAAAAATGAATTTTTGCCGTTGCTCCGCGTCCATCGGAAATCCTGTTGACGAAATCGAGAAAATGCGTTTCATGTCTTAACACTAAATCTAACGAACCGTAAAAGTAATTAACGAGTGTTTCTTCGTAAGAATGGACAAAATTGTGTTTATTTAGACGTTTCGGTATTTTTATTATAGTGCGTGATCGAATGAACAAGTTTATTCAATCATTTTCTATATAAAAGATTCTATGCAATCTCAGCAATTTTGAAACAAAATTAAAGTGAAACCGGTTATTTTGATCGACATGGTTTTAGGTTTGGTGTGATTGGTAGACTGTGGATCTTTATGCAAAATAATTGTATAGAATTGGAGTAAAACAGAAATGTATTCCCTTTTCTAATAGTTTTAATGGATTCGAAGTAATGTGACAATATATACTTAAATTCTTGTGACACATCTTTTCTATTCTATATTTATCTCATCATTTTTTACCGTAACGCATAAAATCCGAGGTAGTAATTAGCTTTAGTAGAATGTTCTTGAATTCTTCTGAAACTTTCGCTGTTTTGTATTTTATTTACAGTGGCCCACAAAAGTGTTCGTACACCTTTTAAAACGCAATAACTATTTTACAACTGAACTAAATGAGTTGAAAAATGTAAAAAATGTCTTTCGTAGATCTCGAAATTGGTTCACGTTGTTATGAGTTACAACAAATTAAAGATCGCAAAAATCGCAATTTTCTTACGATTCTGACCAAAAACTGTAAGAAATCTGCAGTTTTTTAAAATACTTCAACGCCTGTAGTTCGACTCTGGGTTAACCGATTTCAATCAAATTTTTCGCACGTATACAAGCTACTGAAATCTACAAAAGATATTTTCTAAATTTTCGTTATAAGCTCAGATAAAAAAGTTAAAAAAACGAGGGTTTTTAATTGTTTCTTTTCACTCCAAGTAATAGTTAAATTTAAAAAAAAGTTTTTTAACCATTGTCTAGTAGACTAGTCCCTTTGCCATCTAAAAAAAAATTTAAGTCATTTAGTTCAGTTTTCGAAACGTTATTGCGTTTTAAAAGGTGTACAAACATTTTTGTGTTAAATTAATATCATGTCAGGCTTATTGTGAAGATTTCGAACAATATTTAACCCTTCGCACTCGAAGCCATTTTGATATAACTTACTACGTTCTATGCATACGACATTGAATTTTGTGATTCAAGCAACAATTACACTTCGCGCAGTTTTTTAAACATAAACAAATTCGATGATGTTAAAAAGTATTTTCAAACGTGAGCAATATAGCAATATTTGATGGCGTCTCGAAGTCGCCACTCGAGTGCGAAGGGTTAAACATCGAAGTCAAGGTTGGGAATAAATAATAAATACAAATATATACAATATATAAATGACAATAAATACATATGACCTGATAAATACAGATGACCTAACTCATGTAGGAATTTATTAGTGACAAACAAGCGTTAATCAACGTAGCTGTGAAACAAAATCGTACCGCTAGCGGTTGAATGCATCAAATCTACGATCTATTCATGACTTAAGACCGAACTTATCGTATTTAACACTAGATTTACGGAGCACACAGAAAACAGCTGTTTTATATTAGTTTATGAAAGTAACAATAAAACATTTACACTGATTTTTAACAAGACATTCGCCGTAAGTAATAAAAAAAACGTAAATAAATAAAAAAGCAATACAATTGAATAAATAACACATAAATGTATCTTTACGATATGAATAATCGTAAGTTAAAAAATCAGTGACCCGCCATTTTCATGGGTTCCGTAAATCTAGTGTTATAACCTTCGGTAGTAACACTAATAATGGTTTAATTAACACCAGCATTGAAATTTAACCTGAAATTGATACTGAATTTGAAATTGAAAATGAAATTGAATTTGAATTTGAATTTGAATTTGAATTTGAATTTGAATTGAATAATCGTAAATTAAAAAATTAGTGACCCGCCATTTTCACGGGTTCCGTAAATTTAGTGTTAATATCTCACGAATACAGAAAAACCGCAGACTTTTCGGATATCAAAATAGCAAATCCTTTAATAATAGTAAACATTGGCAACGCGATGCAAACGTGCTAATGTGAATTGAAAAGCAACGATGGTCGGCTGATGTGCTGCGTAAAACGAAGCAAACCGGCGGTTCAGAGGTCGCAGAATTAGGTTTGCTAATGAGTAGTCGCAGCGCGAAGAAACGGTCAAAACTCGCATAAAACAAAAACGCGATTCGCGAGAAATGAAACGTCGACCGCCGCCTTCAATGGAACGGCAGAATTTATGCCGCGCGATTTGATATTCATAATTCCGCGGAAAATCGGCTTTTACGAACGGAACATACGGCCCCCGCAATGAAACAATCGCGTGGCGCAATGTTTGCGCACACAAAAGAACGCTTGTGACTGCGGCGGTCATTTTTCTTCGATCAGAACGAAAGAATGCATCGATTTTGCCGTAACGAATCAAGTAATTTCCGAAAATTATTGGCGTTCTCCCCTCTTTCATTATTGCGCGGTTATGCAAATCGAACAGACAAGCACCGTTAGAAGAATGATATCTGACTCGATCATCGATCGATTTTTGGCGCTAGATCATGAAGATTACAAGATTACGTTCGTTGCGTCTGATCTAACTTTTAAACTATTTAATGATTTATCACATTCGTCGCGTTTGATCTGACATTTAAATTATTTAATGATTTGTCAGTAAAGCAGCTTCACGTTTGAAAGAACGAAAAATATCGTCTGGATCATATTTTGTTCGAAATTCCACTGTATTCGCCGTATTCATTAGATAGAACACATTTTCGTGCTTTGTGTAATTCGCGCGTGGCAGTTCCTGTTACTTCAGTTTGAAATCACAAGGAACACGAAATATAAACGTTTCAATACGAAATTCCATGAAGTATAATACCACATAATGTGCAAAATGGCTCCTTCGCACCTAATCTTGCATGGCCTTTTAGTACAGAATTGTGCAGAATTACAATTACGTAGCAATTCAAGGACGTTATAATTCAATCACGTTGTAATTCGAAATTCAGATCACCGTCCAATTAAATTACAAAATACTAAGTAATTAAATTACATTACGACGAAATTAAATTACATTAATTACGGATTACGATGTCATTGAATTACATTAATTATGAATTGCGATGTATGCGAATTAAAATTACGAATTACGGCGTAATCGAATTAAAATTACGAATTACGATATAGTTAAATTACATTAAATATAAATTACGATGTAATTAAGTTACACTGATTACCAATTACGACGTATTCGAATTAAAATTACGACTTATGGTGTAATAGAATTAACGTTACGAATTACGATGTAATTAAGTTACATTAATCATGAATTACGATGTAATTAAGTTACATTAATTACGAATTACGGTGTAATTGAATTAAAATTACGAATTAAGACGTATCCAAATTAAAATTACTAATTACGACGTATTCGAATTAAAATTACGACTTACGGTGTAATCGAATTAAAGTTACAAATTACGATGTAGCAGAATTAAAATGACGAATTACAAGATAATGAATTAATAGGTAAAAATAAAGAAGAGAATACGCAGAGGAGACATAAAATGAGCCATCGCGATCAACAATTTATGTTTCCTATGCGCTTGTATGTCAAAACAAAGCGATTAAATAAAGTCCTATTAAAATCTGAGGGGGATACCCCTTTCGTACGAGTTCGCAGTGAATTTATTAGGATTGATAGATAAATTTACCAGCGCAAGATCAGAATGCCATCGGCAGAGTACCGTCATCGTTGCGATTTTCCTTCGCGAAGAATAGACACGAACGGTGAATTCATTGTAGTTGATGAATGAACATTGAGAGCAAGATTAGAATTCAATTGGCAGCGTCGTCGTTTTCCCATCGCAGCCTTGCTCGCGGAGCCGTGGATTGTAAATAAACTTGTCAAATTAGATGAAAATTTAATGCCCGCGGTCAAACTCTCCTCGGTGGTAACGCTCTCTCTCCCTGCCGAAGAATGGGACCGGTGCCGTGAGTTTGTCCACGGTGGTAAATACGATTGTCCAGTATATTCCGGATCCAATTGACAGCGTGCATCGCGTTTCCGGCGCAATCTTCACTCGCGTCGAATAGACCTGGCTGTGCGACGAGCTTATCGTGAACGATAAGGGCACTCTCTCGAGTGAATTTTTGGTTCGATCGTGAATGACCACCGTATTTCTATTTTAACGTGCTCGATCACAGAGAATGGGATTTTTCTTGGAATGGCTCATTTTATGTTTCTTCCCTGAATTTTCTTTAATTTTACCTATTAATTTATTATTTTTTAATTCGTAATTTTCATTCTATCACATCGTAATCCGTAATTTCAATTCGATTACACCGTAATTTGTAACTTTAATTCGCTTACATCGCAATTCACAATTAATGTAATTCAATGACATCGCAATTCGTAATTAATGTAATTTAATTACTTAGTATTTTGTAATTCTACTCGAACTATTACATTGTAATCTAATTGGACGGTGATCTGAATTTCGAATTACAACGTGATTGAATTGCTACGTAATTGTAATTCTGCACAAATTTGTACTAAAATGCCATGCAAGATGAGGAGCGAAGGAACCATTTTGCACATTATGTGCTATTATACTTATCGGAATTTCTTACTGATACGTTTACATTTCGTGTTCATTGTGATCTCAAACTGAAGTAACGGGGATTGCCTCGTGTGTATTACACAGAGCACAAAAATGTGTTCTATCTAATGAGAATCACATCGAACACGAAATGCAAATATAGCAATAAGAAACACTGATAATTATAGTAATACGTAATATGAATAATGGTTCCTTCATTTCTGACCTTGTATGCTCTTCAACGTCACGGACATGCGCATGAATGAATTCGCTTGACATATAAATTATTCACGCGGGATAAAAACATATCCGCGAGCCCATTTAAAAAGCCGAGGGACGCCTACCTTTCTTCGAAAATATTAAGGACATAAAAAAATTCATATACACCGTTACATAGCTTATAGAAAGTAGAGAAACTTTAGTCTCTCTAACGATTTTTTCCAGTACTTATCGTTTGCGAAAAAAACACTGTCTGATAAATATCTAAACATCCTGTTTGATATCATATTTGTATCTATATCAGCATAACTGATATCAAGGAGCTATTGTTATGTTATCAAGGTCATCGCGATTCGACTGCCAATTTTTTTATTCGTTCTGTTACACGTGCGTGAAAACAAAGTGGTTGAAAAAGTTCTTGTTAAAATCTCAGGAAAAACACTACACAAGTTCTACAAGTTCGCCAAATTCTCGGTTACGCTAAGATTCTATTCATACTATAGCATTATTATTCTCATGTAATATGTTCACGCAATAAGGTTCCCTCGGTTTAGAGTCCACGATCGTAGCCTCTACAAGCAAAGTAGACAGTACTCATAAACATTCTTGATCGTGAAATTCGTGAAATTCGTAAACAAACTCGTGATATGCATTTCTTATTCTAACACTAACAGATTCGATGTCTGTACAACCGAAGTTCATGATTATCCTCCACAAATTCTTTGTCTACTCTTGAAATATTTAATATTAAGCCTAAATCGTGATATACAAGGTGCCCCAAAATTATGGTACCTCCGGGAAATGAGGGTTTCCTGGGGTCATTCGAAGTAACTTTTTCCTTTGCGAAAATGCATTCCGCAGCTTCGTTTACGAGTTATTAACGAGAAACAGTGACCAATGAGAGGCGAGCTCGGCAGGCGCATGACGGCCGAGCCAACGGGCGACTGAGTCAACGAGCGGCCGAGCCAATAGGCGGCTGAGGCAAAGGGTGCCTCTCATTGGTCATTGTTTTTCGTTAATAACTCCTAAACGAAGTCACGGATGGCATTTTCGCAAAGGAAAAAATTACTGCAAATGACCTCAGGAAACCCTCGTTTCCCAGAAATACCATAATTTTGGGACATCCTGTATGTATATACGGGGCGAGTCACAAATTAGTCCCCACGATTTTTCAATCTGTTCCCATGATCTGACAAAAATATGTTTTCTATCGAAGTTAATTAGTACTTAACCGATAAGAAACTGCAATTGTGTAACTTTAAAAATAAATTGATTTTCGATAAAAAAAAAGCGAGGTCATCGTTATATCCTTAAATAAAACTAGGTTATTTTAACTTCAGAGTATTGTAGATTACGTCGAGACGAATTCAACGACCAGTTACATGTTGACCTTTATATATATAGATGACACTGAAGGAAAAATTGCCATGAATCGATTGCCACAATATTTGAAATAATTTGACGATACATAACGCCGAGGCCTCGCATGTAAACGTAAACAAATGGACGTAAACACTAGAAATACTCATTTATTACAAAGAGCAGAACATTCGAACATTTAATTCAATTACTAATTACGTGCACATTGGTCTTATACAAACTTTTGTTTTGTTTTATGTGTTAAAGTCTGAAATTGAATACATGAGCATTTGCAATGTTTACGTTCATCTGTTTATGTTTACACGCGAGACCTCGGTGTTGTGTACCGTCAAATTGTTTCAGATATTGTGGCAATCGATTCATGACAATTTCCTTGAAGGCCATCTGAAGGTTATCATGAAACAGGTCGATGAATTCGTCTCGACGTCGCTTCCAACGCCATGAAGTTAAAATTACCTAGTTTCATTTAAAAATATAACGACGACCTTGTTTTTTTTATCGAAAATCAATTTGTTTTTAATGTTAATCAATTGCAATTTCTTCTCGGTTAAACACCAATTAACTTTGACAGGAAACACTTTTTTGTTCATTTCGGCTTTAAAGATTCGGTATGAATTTTGTTCTGGTGTAAAATTCTAAGTATAAATACGTGTTCTAAGTATAAGTAACAATTTGTAAGTGTAAATACAATTCTAAGTATAAATGAGCCGTTTATTTTGAAAGCGGCATAAGTCATCACTTTACTGTAATGAAAAGTGGTGTTTTTTTAATGTTTATACGAAATTATTTATACTGAGAAAAATATCAGTATTCTGAGATAACAAATACAAATAAATCTTCTCGAAAGTTAGCATCCATATTTTGAAACGTGTTAAAACGCAAACCCTTAAATATATCGACTTAAAAACAAAGTGACTTATGCTACTTTCAAAATAAACGGCTCAAATAACAATACCTTTGCTCGCGACAAACGTTTATTAAGCTAATCGCTTCTTACTCTAACAGGACCAAAAACCGTAGAACTGAATGTCGTGATTATTCTCGACAAAGAGAACACTCAACTTCGCGTAGTTTTCTCTTCAAAACTTAGGGGGGGGGGGGGGGGGAGAGAGATAAATCGAGGATCGTGATACTCACTGCCAGGTAAATCCTCCGGTGATTCCATCGCGCAATCGGTCCTTCAAGCTGCGCTGTCTAGAGGGCAGTATGCTGCTGACAGTGTCCTCGGACCTGACCGGTGGCGGGTCGTTTCCGCTGCCGGCAGCACCGCCAGCTCCGCCGCCGGAAAACAATGCCATAGTCGTTCGCCGGTGATCCTAGAGCGTCCAGTTACCCACGTGGACCACCGATCGTTCCGTTTGTCCGCGACTGAGGATCCGAGTACACTCTAGGTCGCGTGTCGGTCGAGCATCATTCGGGACCACTCGCGGAACACCGGCCGACTCGCAATTCGCAATACGCAGCTGACTGGTCGGTCCGCACTCGCGCCACTTCCGGCCGAACGGGATCAAGCGCGCCAACCTAACACTTTCGGGACCGATGAATTATTCAGACGCGATCGGAAACCGTTTACGTCCTCTACCCGAACTCGATCGTGGCCCGCTAATTCGGGGGCGGAACATCTCTCGACTGTCGAGCAATCGGTTTGCTCGACTTCGTGACAATCGACTAACTTGCTTTGTTCTTTGATAGACGGTGCATTTAACACCTCAAGCGCCGGTTATCAACTCCGAAAATGTCCGCTACGTCGAACAAATCATATAACCCTAGAACGAACTGCATTCTATTTCTCGGCGTAAGTAACGTTGTGGGGTTGCGGGCGACTCAAAATAAAATCTTAACCCTTTGCACTCGAGTGGTGACTCTGGGGCACCACTAAAATTTGTTATATCACCTTTTAAGATAATGTTGATATTAACAAATATTATATATATAATTAAAAAATTGTTAAGAGTGTAACTGTTGTGCGAGTTACAAGACTCAATTTCATATGCATAAAATGCATTTTGTCATATAAAGTAGAAATACTGTAAGTTAGAGAAATGATTTTATATTTTCAGTTAAAATAGCTTCGAGTGCAAAGGGTTAATATATTATCGTTAAAATGTAAAAAGAAAGTAAAAAGCACTTTGTAAAAAATTTATTTATGTTCCTTCGTAAAGCACTGACACGAAGAAAATCTCAATGTTTTAGTATTCATTTAGACGTTTGCGGACAATTGAAAACTTTTGGGGGGATCGTTCTTGGGTTAATTAATGAAACCGATGCTAGAAAGTTAATATTTACCATAGGAAATATTGTTTTAACTATCTTGTATTGCAAGAATTTTAATAAGATCCGATTTGTTCGATATATTGCAGTAAAAATGAATATTTCGAACTTTAGTCCGCAATGTAAAATTGTTTCGGGTGTCGCAATCGTATCTTGTGAGGAAAATGAGGCGAAAGGAAATTTCTCTAAATAGTCCTGAAGTTTGAAACCTCGTTTGTTCTTCAGTTACGCGGCTTAACCCTTTGCACCCGAAAAATTTTCTCGGATCAGCTACTTACGACTTGAACGTATTTATTCGTGAAATAATCACTGCTTTGGATAAAATCTAAAATGATATAACGTTGGTAATAATTGCTTCGTTTAAATATTACTTTGGTATAGAATTACGTCGATACATATCGACGGAAGAAGAAAGGATTGTTAATTTTGTTGTGATGCGTTGATCAGTCACTTGACATCAAATTGATGCATTGGTAAAAATTGAATATGACAGAAACTTGGATAATTGCGTTGGTAAATTTGTGCTTTAAGAACGAAAAACTAAAGTAGGATAAGTTTAAATAAGATTGTTTTTTTACATCGTTCGCAGCTAATCAAACAACGCACAGAACATACCATTCACAGTAAATTCTCTCCAATTGTTGTTGACAGTTGTCTCTCTAGTTGACTATGAAAACAAATAATCGTATCTTCTCTTCCGAAATTGTCTATTTTTTGTTTACAAGGGACAATTGAAGAGAATTTGATGTATATATTATATTATTATATGATATTCGTCTTGTTATTTACTTCAACGAAAATATGTTGCACCTAATTGACTTTATGTTTTGGAAGTTTCGAAAGATTTCCGTGCGCTATCGCTGCATCAAGATCACAGTCTAATTATAATAATGATCTCAGCTCTGCCTCGTGACAATTCTTGAGGCTACAATAAAATGTTCTACCGCACACAGCGTATTCTATCGCATTCGGTATTTATTAGGTTGGAAACTAAGTTCCCGCCGTTTTTTATTCAATTATAACATTCCGCATGTCATTAAATGTTTTAAATCAGTCGAAAGAAGATGTTTTGTTCTACCGAAATCTATGTTTTGTTTTTTTTGTTCGAGTTAACTCATATTAATTTTCAGATCATTAAAATGGAATGTCAAGTTGAGAAAAATGAGCATTTTCGACACCTCCTTCTTTTTGCTTTTAATCGATCAATTTTTTAAAAGTTTATTTTTCAATAAAAATTAACAAGTAATTAATCGATAATGTATTCTCCCTTATTGTTTACAACTTCTTCCCAACGTTCGACAAGATTTTCAATGTCTCATTGGTAGAAATCACACTTTCGACTTCACGGTTTCGACTTGAAAAATGCATCCAACCGAGCTCGTTGATTTTTGTTGTTGTCACTTAAAGCATGCGGAACCCACGCTCCACATTTCTGAACCTTTCCCATTGAGTGAAGATGCTTCTCTATAGCAATGTGCGGGACCATTCCATTTTCTCAGCCAGTTCCCTTGTCGTTTGACGCGAATTTTCGTGCAAAAGTTCGTGCAAAATCGCTCTCCATCGAACTCGACCGAACGGCCAGAACGAGGTGCGTCTTTGAGATCAAAATTTCCATTTTTGAACTTGGCATACCAATCATGAGTGGTCCTTTCAGCTATGACATCCTCTCCAAATGTCGCGAGCAGCTGTTACGGCCTTAGAACCTTCATTAAAAGTAAAAAGAAGGAGGTGTCGAAAATGCTCATTTCTCTCAACTTGACATTGCACTTTAATGATCTGAAAATTAACATAAATTAACTCGAACCAAAAAAGACAAACCATAGATTCCGGTAGAACAAAACATCCGTCCTTCAAATGATATAAAGCATTATGCCGGAATGTTAAAATATATACAAAGAAAACGGCGGCAACTTAGTTGCCAACCGAATATATTCTCCGCGGGTAAAGAAGCGTTTTTCATTTTCCTCGCATTCATACCGTTTACCATTTATGCTCCTACACTTTTGAGAACTCTAGGAAACTAGTATCGATAATTCTACGACGAGCATGTTTCAAGGTTGAATGCTGGATGTTTGCACAGTTGGTCTAGAAGATACGCGAAGCTGATAGAATATTTAACTCCCGGGATGGTTCTCTTCGCGCAAACTCAGAACGCCGCGCGATTGGCATAATAAAATCGCAAAGAAGAATAGAGAAAACTGTTTCGAGAAAATTCTTTACGACAACTTCGCTCGCGGATCTCTCGGACACGCGATCTTGAAAACGCTCGCAGCTTTAAACGCAGGAAGAAATCCGGTATCGGATAGATCGATAACGTAAATTTAATCTTCGTCGCAGATTATTTCTATACCGATGGTCACCACACTTCTTATTATCGGTGTTATCGCACCATCACTGGCTACCAAGTAAAAAATAGAAATTATCCAAATCTGCTCGATTAGATTAGCTTTCTGAGCTGGTATACTGCATCCAACGAGCGGAAACACTTCACATTCCGAAGATCTCTGATTGGCAAACGCGGAGCGTGCGGGAAGTTGCGCGAACTGGTCCCGGTTATCTCGACGAAAAAAAGAAGAGAGTTCAACACCGGAGCGTACTGATAACGTAACCAAACACAGCCACCCGGAAATCGATCGCAGACAGTTGTAATAGCTAGCTCTCTCTCTCTGTGTGTGTGTGTGTGTGTGTGTGTCAGTGCACACGCCACGATTCCAGCTGATTTTCTAGGACTGTTCAGCCGACGCGACGCCTCGTTGAGGCTCGTTAAAACGTACGACGATCGATCATAAGCGACTGGCATTGCGAGTCTAACATCCACCAGTGCACCGCAGTATAGCTTCTGGCTCCGTTTAACTTCAATGGACAGAAAATTACAGGAAAGTTCGAGAAACGCGGCTGATCTATCACGAATCTACGATAATTGCAGCCGTCAATCTTCAAAAACCTGTGTCGTCGAAAACTGGTTCTATAACGAACGTCGCTACTTTGTTGATAAGAAGACGTTTTTATGAAAAATAAAAATTGTTTGAAACGTTAATTGCCAGTAAGTCGGATGAATATTTATTTTCTCTTTTAATAATTCTAACATTAAGCAAATCGTGCTGGTGAAAATGGCACGTCTCGCAGTTTTCTTTTTAAAATTGTTCTAATTCTGAAATAAATAATTGAAATAAATAATTGAATAAATATTTTAATTCGAGCATATCTCGTAACAAAAATATCTGGATATGTAAATAAATTCAGCCTTGTAATTCTCCTAAAGCAACGCACGCGAGACACGTGATTAATGCTTGGAAAGTTTAATGTTAATAAGTTTAATTTCAATAATATTTACGCCTTCACAGTTTTGCTTTTGATCGAGTCGTTTTCGCCATAAATGCTCGAATTCCTCGATCCAGCGACGAGTAATCGTTTTATTGGAAATTCGAAGAATGTGTCCGATTTGATTTCGGAACACGATATTTCTGCTAACTAAATTCAAACTAAATTCAAATCGATATCAAATGAGTTAATTAATGGAAAATGTTTCGAATTGAAAATGCGTTACGGAGAACGTTGCGAGCACGGTAGCAAATATTTTCTGCCTCTGTCGAGGCTGCTGCAAAATTTTAATAGCGAGTAAATTGCTTGAAAAGCTTCGAGCGCCGAGCAAAAATGTTGATGCGAAGGAATGCGTTTAACGTGTCCGTAGTAGCAGCGACGAAACGGATATTTCTGAATCCAACGTCTCTCGAGCAGCTCGCTGACAACAACGGGTTCGCATTGACAGCAGCTGGCCGTAGCTGCGATAAGTCTAGAGCGATAGAATCGACCTTAACAACCTCAGTTAAATTTCATTACGTTGTTCGGGCCATAGCGCGTCGCTCAAGGTTGCAGCATGCGATTTTAATTGTGCAAAAACGAGCGCTGTCGCCGTGATCGTTGCTCGACTCGTCTGATCGCTCGATACTGCGAATTCCTTCTTTCCCTCGCGTTCGCGAAACAGTGGATCGAACCCTTTGCGAATGAAACATTTCAAAAACTTAGCAGTCGGAGCAAATTTTGCAAAAATTGCGATTTTGCTATACGAAGTTAAATTGAAATCGAAATCGCTATATATCGCGGTGAAATTTTACAGGAATTAATGAATATAATATTAATCATTATTAATGAATAATATAATATTAATCATTAATAATATATTAATATATTAATAATATAACATATTAATGACTATTAATATATTAATATATTAATAATATAACATATTAATGACTATTAATATATTAATATATTAATACTATAACATATTAATGATTATTAATAAATAAAATATTTTGAGTTTTTATTTATATAAACAATAATAATTGAATGTCCCCGGAATGTCCCAGCGGATAAAGTTATAACCAAAATATGCTTTCTTTAAATCATTTTCAATTTACAATCAAGTCAATCGATTCGTTCCATATTTTTCAAGACAATCAATTTATTCTGTGTGTTTTCAAGCTAAAAAAGATCGATGGAAGTAGCAACCGCCGTTCAAGATTTATTCACTTTTCTTGAAGCGTTACGAACTCTGCTAGACGCTTATGCAACTGTATAATGATAGCATATGAAGGAAACTAGATTTGACTGGAAAATTGAAATTTGTAACTGTGAAGAATAACGTTCCATTAATTAAACGCGGTACGAGGTAATTTTAGTTGCCACTATCTGCTCGTTTCTTTCTCATTGCACCGACACGACAAAACCTGGCTGCTGGAAATACCGATATTAATTATCGCCCTTTCGCGATTTGCCATCGCGGCAAACTGTATTCAAACCATTGAAGGAAATAATGTATTCTTTTGTCGGAAAAAATTCATCTGGAAAGAGAAACATTTACCGACCCCGTTGCGCGTTAATTAGCATCGCGAGAAACTCAATTAACGCGATAAAGAAAAAAAAAGAGATGCAGCGAACGGTTGCACAAACGCGGCAGGCACTCGGCGTTGAAACGAGCCAGCGTTTCCATGAGAATTTCGTATTTGCAGGATTTTATCGATGGCGACCGATGAAGGGGCCGTGCCTGTTCCGACCGGAGAGGAAAACAGCAGACGTTAAAAGGAAAATTTGTGTTGAAACGAGTAGCGCGCGCCGACGGAAAATTCGTCGAGCTCCGAGCGGCGGCTCGAAGGGCGTTAGCAAGGTTAAGGTCACTGGCAAGGTCAGGGACTCCGTAGACCCGATTCTCGTCGAGTGGAGAACGCCGGCCTACGCCTCCATGTCGAAAGCCTCCCGGTATTGATCCCGTTTTCGCCCGGCAAACTCGACCAATCCCAGCTGGCACATCGCATGGTAACCAACACGCTCCGACACATCTTCCAGAAGAACCGGTGACCCGACTCGACCCGACCCGACCCGACCCGACCCGACGCGACCCGTCCCGCGCCGGTTGGCCTCGGGCCTCGCCTGAACCCGACAGAAAATTTCGTGACAACCGCTAATTAACGCCGCGATTACCGGGCCACGTCGTTTACCCTGCCGAATGATTTTCTATCACGCAATTGTGTCCCCGAAATTCACTGCTGGCGGCTCAATCCCGCCGAATTGTTCGACACCATCGACGCTCCATTAATGTTCCTCCCGGTTAGTTTGCCCGCCAAATACGCTTACTCGCGATGCCCGAAACGGTACCGACAAAACAACTCCATGCGAAAAGTTTACGAAACGTAGAACGATGGAAAAACACACCGATAAATGCAATTGGCCCGATGATTTACTACTCGCGGTCGGCTGATTTGTTCTTTCGTTAATCTGATCCTCGTTTTCTGAACGTAGCTTTCGCGGCGGCTCACGAAAGTGCGCAATCACCTTTGACCCTTTGCGCTGCGGCTGCCGGGGTCACTTTGAGCCGGAGTACGAATTTAGATCGTTCACATTTTCGGTAATTAAATGAATCGAATTGCTGGTATATTAGGAACAACAGAAAGCAAGAAGCGTCTTCGAAAATATATTTTCGAAAATCGCTGTTTATAGGTCAGAATTGTTACAAGCATCCTGTAAAAATGGTCCGCCGTCCGAGGATTAAAACGAAATAACATTTTTTAAATTGGATCGAATAATTTTCCTTTAGATGCTAAAAGGACTAGTTCGTTAGACAATATCTTGGAATGACGATATTTCTCTCCGACTTTTGCATTCGAGTCCAGAACGAAAAGTTAAACAATGCGTTTTGTAGGTGTTGGCGAGTTATACGCATACTACAGGCATTGAACGACGGAAAATTCGCCGGATTTCTTACAGTTATCGGTCGAAACTATCGCAAAATCGTAAAAGCTGCGATTTTCGTAATTTTTAATTGTTTGCTCGTTGCAACGTTAACGGATTTCGACAATGGAAACAACGATATATCGAGTAGACTAATAAATTTTAGAAACTCGTTTATTAGGAGTTAAGGATGTGCAATGATTTTGGGACTTGAAAGATTTTAATAAAGGCTTTTCAGACGCGTAAGATGAATGAGTGTTAATAACAAACTCGGACACGTATTTTGGTTGAAGATGCAATTAGGTGGGGAGTATCCGAAACCCAATAGAAAATTATGGGCGCCTTCCTCGAAGTTCCAACATCTACAGACTCTGCTCAAGGAAAAACAAACCCATAAATCTTTCCTCGACTTGCAAGGGGTTTCGCGGAGTCCAGGAAGTTGTGACGTGAAATTATAACTAATCTCTAATAATTTATTAGGCTAAAAATTAATCTGATTAATAATTAACGATTATAACTCGATAGTTATTACAACTAATCTCTAATAATTTGTTGGCCAAAAAGTAATCTGATCAATGATTAACGATTACAACTCGTTAGTTATTAAAACTAACCTCTAATAATTTATTAAGCAAAAAGTAATCTGATTAATGATTAACGATTATAACCCCGTTAGTTATCACAACTAATCTCTAATAATTTATTGGGCAAAAAGTAATCTGATTAGTGATTAACGATTACAACTCGTTAGTTATTACAACTAATCTCTAATAATTTATTGGGCAAAAAAGTAATCTGATTAATAATTAACAATGATTTATGATTACAATTCGTTAGTTATTATAATTAATCTATAGTAATTTACAGTAACTAACGATTTATAATCGTTAATCATTTATTAGATTACTTTTTGATCAACCGTGTACTCAAATAAATTGATCCCCATGAAATATTGATTCGGAAATATCCGTCGAGTGTCGACTGATTACAGAATTTCGAGAGTCACAGGGCACAAAGATCTAAACCACGTTATCGGAGAAACTATATCAGAAGATATGGCCTCACCTTCACCCAGAGGTCGACTATATTGGCCGAACTTTTGTCAAAAGATATCGCGTGGCCACGCGTCCTTTGCTCTCCGTTGAATGCTCAACTTTTCCTGTCTCTTTTGAAGCACCAGCGAGCGTGCTCGTTAATTAGAAGCGAATTCGCGAAATTCACCAGTTGCCGAGGTGTTAAGGAGGACGCCAGCACAAAGCCGGACCCTCGATGTTTAAACAGGGACCCGGTATTTTTGACAATTACCGGTAGACAGCCTCATGGTGGGTAAGGGGGGGGGGGGTTGTCCTCCTTTCAACTGGAGCACTTGACTTCGGATTTTTCAGGGTCTAGGACATCGGCTTTCAATCTGCACAGCATGATTTCGCAAATATCGATAAAAAGCGATTGCATCGAAATTAATTTTTCTCGGTCAAGAATTTTCTAAAATTTCTGTCGACTTTAGTAGGACGGAAAATCTGAACTGACCCAATTATTAAAAAGAAAATTCAAACTGACCCAATTATTAAAAAAAAAAGAAAATTTAGACTGTGTGATCAAGTTATTAAGAAAGAAAATCTAGGCTGATCCAGTTATTAAAATCATCCTGTCACACATTTGTTGGAAATAAGTTCGTAGAATAAATTAGTGACAATTTATTGTTCTAATCGTATTTTAGACTGTCACGATATAACTTTCATATATATTATTATTTATCATATTATTATTATTGTTTGAAAAGTTATTTATATTAAAATTATATTATATATTTATTTATTATTATATTATATTGTATTTAATATTATTATATATAATAATAACACTAATAATAATAATAAATGCAACATAATATAATTTTAATATAAATAACTTTGTACTTGCTCAGAAAACGACTATAATGAAGATTCATCAAAATGTCGAACACACAAGGTACAATTACAGTGGGTCAAAAAAATAAACATCTTTCTGCGAAGAATATTAATATTTCCTACATGTTAGAGAATATGAAAAAGTTCGAGTTTAGGTCAGAGTTTAATAACGAAAGAATAAGAACTTAATTTTTGGTCAGATAAAGTAATTTACGTACAAGAATTAATCAGGTGCAATGCTTAAATTACCTGTGTCGATTCAACGTGCAACGTTCTATCACTATATTATAACAGAATTGTTTCTCGAACAGAGGAAGGGTTCAAGGACGACGATTATTCATAGATAGTATACTTATCGAAAGAGAAAAGCGGTCGAACTGCTGTTTCTATGGCCAGACAGCTCGTCTTCGCGGGTTATCTGTAATTCATGACGCCGCGGGATCCTTCAACCCTTCTTCATCGATGTATTCTTGTATGTTTAAACAGGGTCGACGGATTGAATTGTGTCGAATCGTTCGCCGACACACGGGCACACCGTTTACCTATGTGTGTCAGGGAAACGCAGCTAAGTCGGCGAGCCTTTCCATGTCAATCAAAAAATGTCAATCGATAATGGTCAGGGCTTTTTCGCGGATCGAACGCTTTCAACGCGGACGATCGCCGGGGTCGAAATATCCCGTGCGGGCTGCCGACCGTATTCTGCGGACTGACACCTGCGGATCGATTTAATGAGCGCTCTTCGAGGCTTCCTTCGTCACGCTGAGATTTTATGCGCTAGATAATGTCAGGGATGGAGGAACCGTTCCAAAGCTCTTGCGTGTCACAAGAAACGTTTGTCAAATATGGTCGGAACTGGATAAAAGAGTATTTTAATGGGCAAATATAGCAAGCAGATGTTTTAATTTAAATCATGCACGTATTTTCGAAAATAAATAATGTACTTTTAAGCGTCTATTTGTTGCAAAACATTTTTAAGATAGCATTCCAAACAGTATTTTATTTGAAAAACACTGAAACTATCTGTGCCATTTTTCGGAATAATTTGTTTATTTAATTTATTATTATCGAATAAAATATTTTTATTTTACTAAATCATAGTGTAAAATATTTGGTAATATAAAATTTAGTAATCTAAAATGAACGAAGTACCTTTCCTCTGCATTATAAAGGTACGTAAAAGATGCACTTTATTACATGCGAATAGCTGTTATTCCGCAATATAAATGTTACACCGTTCCTTTACGTGGGAATAAAATGCAGTTCTCTTGTCATAAATATTAATCAGTCAATTAAATGTAAACACACAACAATTCGTTCTACATGAAAAATAACAAACAAATTTAGTGTAACATTTCTTTATTCAAAGTTCCATTTTCGAGAAAATCGACTTTAAAGTTTGTTCATCTTTGTAAAGGATTTAGCTGTCGTCTGTTCTTCTACCGCATGTATCTCCGTTCAAGTTAGTGTTTACAAACATTGACAATGATGGAAACATTCGGTTTCCTACTGTCCGTTGCTCGGAAGAAGTCAGCTGAGAAAAGTCCCACCAACCAACCCATCCTATTGGCCCCAAATTAGCCGCCATACCTGAATTTCCACGAAACTAGGGACTCGAGTTCGGCCGATTAAAAAGCAACGACTCCTGACTCCCTCATGGTCGCCATTTTCAGCTAGAAGCACATCGGTCGCGTGTGGCCTGTGCTATCTGTGGATTTGTGTATGTGTATTGTTTAAGTGGGGCCACGGGCGAGCGAGACGCGCGACGGGAGTCAGGACGCGTAGACAGTCAAGACAAAGTGAAACAGACGCAACAAATACAGGATGCAAAAGCGGTAACTTATCAGCAAAGCATTAACTTCAGATTCTTCTGACGAATCCATGATTATTTGATAATTATGATTACTTGTAATTACTAATTAGCATCTTGATTAACTTTTCATTGCATTGTGCAGCGAACGTGCTGTACTATACACATATTTTTTATATTTATGTTGTATCATATGATTGTTAAAAACGGTTATCATACACGTCTTAAATATGTGTTCAATATTTATGAAGTATAAGTGAAAATAATTATGTTTTGCTTGTGCGAATTATTCCAGTATAGGAATTTTACGAATATCTTACGCCTACGTCAACGTACAACGTTAAGAACCCGAAGGTAATATCGGGAAACGAGAAAATGAAACACTACGCATAAACTAAATGACGCAAGGGGCAAGGAGTAAGGGGAACCGGTCGCCCGCTCCACCCAGCCTCTTCCAATTTTCAGACTTTTGATTATTATTGGCTAAGTTACGCGCTGAGCAAGGAACGTGATTGGGTGGAGCGGGCGCCCGATTCCCTAATAGAAGTGGGTATCGGGAGGTCATAGAAAAGCGGCGACTACGGACGTACAGACGAAACGGAGCGAACGAAATACCCCCCTTGCCCCTCTGCCGAAATAACAAACTTCTTCTGAACACCGGACGGGGTACATAGTTCGCAATAATTAGTATTTGTAAACACTATCTCGGACGGAAGCAACCTGCGGTAGAAGAACAGACGACAACGAAATCCTTTACGAAGATGAAGAAACTTTAAAGTCGATTTTCTTGAAAACGGAGCCCTGGATAAAAAAATGTTGTACCAAATTTATTTCTTATTTTTTCATGTAGATTCGCCCTCTGCTCGGTTGTACTACGAATTCCGGCCTATCCTGTATAAATTTTATTTATTTTTTCAAGAAAATCATTATAATCGAGGCACCATCAAATCATCCAATCGAGTTGTTACTGTAAAGAAAATGATACGCAAGGGATTAACTATACTATAAATATGATATGTATTATTTATTCGACTGAAAAATATTTTTAACAAAGACAGCTGTAAATAACTCTTTAAAACGTTGAACCGAAGTCACATGGAGAAAGTGAAAAGAGACAGAAGTGCCATTAAAATTCTACACGAATCGCACAGTTTGTTTAGCCCACTCTCGTCATAAGCTACTCGACGGACGCGCTTACGTAATACGTAACGAGGGAACGTGATAATTGTTACCGTCTCTTGTACCGGCTGAATTATATAGAACTGGATCTATAATTCCACCGTTTACGTAGACAATCTTCCAATTATCGTAGTCAGCGGATACCGGAACGTTTATAAATGTTGGCTACGTTAACTGTATCGGATCCCGGAAGTTAAAAACGTCCATTCCCTTATTGAGTCATTAATGGAAATCTACGTGGTCACCGCGGAAGTTAATTAATAATTAATCGCGATCGAGGAAAAAGCAGCCTTCGAGGCAATCGATAGCTCATCGTGGATGATGTAATGATAAACAAAGGTTTCGCGTAACGGATCTTTTCTTCGTTCGTGATCTTTGTCAGCCCTACACACTGTACCGGAAAACATTCGAACGAAAATATAACGAACGTGCTACACCATTTTTCTAATAATTAAAAACGTCGTTCGCATGACGAACGGCCGACAGGATTCGCAATTAACGTTTAATTTAACAAAACTTTTAACGCGAAATGCATTTTGTATGTATGTTTTCGCTAAAGATCCGAAGCGAAAAACATTTTATATGCATTCTACAGTGTCACTGCATGACAAATGCATCTACAGGTCATTTTAAAAAAAAAAATTCTTAATTTACCGCTGACTGTTTAAAAGCATGCTCAACCTAGCCCATGAATCACTTAGCAGCAACATTGATCGTAAATAAGCGAATCTGTCTGGAATTTACATTCATCGGATGATTCATCCTGAATGGTTATCCGGTGATATCAAAATTTCTTACAACGATTAATTCGTTGCTATCGGCGATCATCTCCCCGGCTTGATCAATGCACTGTCAGCCCGATTTTTTCGTGTAGTCGACGCGTTGATAAGAGACTTTACAAGCTCTATCGAACACGATATCTTAGGCACACGATTTTATGCATATTTTATAATAGCAGCGTTTTCTCGGAAGTATGTTTTTCAAAATCTACTCAAACCGATTGCCTTCAAAATTTAGGTTCACGTTCTGTATGCTAATGTCTACCGACCTAAAATTGTTATTTTTCGCATTCTTTTTAGGCTCGCAATATCGAAACATCGATAGGAAAAATTGATAATCAAATTTAAAAATGCCCCCACTTTTTAGTTACCGACTTTTTTCTGGTGTTCTGGTACCCGCTGAGCCAAGCTCGTACTAATTAATATTCTTACATGTTTTTTTTTTTTTATTTCAGATAAACAAAATGGTCACAATCACATGGGGTCTCCATGGGACGATCATTTTGTAATTCGACTACGTTTCAAACTAGTCGCCAAAAATGTTAACTTCATTTCTATGAAAAACTTTTATAAATTTTTGTAAGCGTGACTAGAAAAAGTATCGCCGTGTTTTCTTCGCAAAAAAATCCCAAAGAAAGTTGATCGTAAGACGATTAAGGTATTAGAAGGTTTAAGGTCTGCTTAAGCTGTGGTCGTTTTGTAACTCGTGTAAGAAAAAGTGCTATAAATATTTTGTTTCTTCTCGAGGTACATTTATTTATAGGATACTGTTAAATAATACCATTAGGTGCCTGTATTAATGCAAAAATAGAATATAACAATTGTCATAACAAAAATACACGTTTGAAATTCTGTGAACATTCTTTCATCCTTCCTTAACACTAGATATACAGAACCCGTCAAAATGGCGGGTCACTAATTTTTTTAATTTCCGATCATTCATATCGTAAAGATACATTTATGAGTTATTTATTCAATTTATACGTTATTTGCGGCAAATGTTACAGTAACGCTTGTTAGAAATCAGAATAAATGTCTTACTGTTATTTTTATAAGCTAATATAAAACAGCTGTTTTCTGTGCTCCGTAAATCATCCTTTCGTCAGTGTTAAGCATTCTTAGAAACGAAATTTCCGCTAGAATATCCACGTAAGGCGTTTATTGGACAAAACGACCCGGCCGAGGCTACCGATGTTAACAACTCTGTCGCGGTATGCAAGAGATTCGAACGGCCACGATGACGTTCCTCGCGTCGCGCTCCGCGATTCATAGTTGCATTAACGAGGTCGATACATCACGACGAGGTTATCTGGGGAATTATAGTGTCGCGTATCGGCGGTTTGCATTCCGCGACGCGAGTCGCAAGAAACGCGTTCGCGGCATCGCGGGAATCCGGGAGCCACGTGAAAACAATTTTTATCGATCGCCGACAAGCTTCGAGCTTACCGCCACGCCGCTTCTGCGAACCCCATCGAACACTTTTTAGCATACTCTAAACCCCCGTCGGTTATTAACGGCAGGCGTCCGGTGCTTCGTTAATATAAATAATGAACGCGTCGACAACAGGTTCGAGAAAACGACTCCATCGCGTGAAATTCGATTATGAATATTACACAATGGAATAGGGAGGCTAGCTTGATAGCGAGTTCTTACGCTGTTTTCGCAGCGATCGTCGATTATAACGAAGCTTGGAACGTTACGTTTACTTCGACCCTTTAGTAAAGTCACTTGTAAAGCGTGCCTACATTGTTTGCATTGGAAAATCAATCGAAAAGGTCGTGCATCCGTGTGAATTTTTTAAATTCCGCTTATAGCGTTGCTCGCCGAGCGAGAGCTAAGTTTATTTCGATCTTCGGTCAAATATGAACTCGTGGTTTTTGACCTCGATCGAAACTTCTGAATTCGAAAAATTCAGAAAACCTCTTTTGAATTCGGTTTTGCTGGAGCATTGCGGACAATTCTGTTAAATACGATCAGAGTTGGTTGACGACGAAGTAATTGGACCACGGAGCAAAGTGAGAATTGCACTAACGGATAATACTTTTGTATGCGCGTGTTGCGTTTATTTTTAAGTTACGGTAAACAAAGTAATTTTAAGGGAAGAACTTTTTAAATCTTGTGCGAGCGCAAGATTAATCGAAGATCGAAGATTAATATCCGAGAATTTTCGAACCGATTCGGTCTAACGATTAAAATTGTTATTAAAATCGTCTTTTGAAATTGATATTTAACTCCTTCGCGTTCGAAGAATTTTCTTCGATCACGTTTATTGACAAAATGATAACACTTCAAAAAACAACGATAAAATGATAGAACGTTGGAAATAATTAAGCTGTTTAAATACAATTTTACAGCAGATTATATTCGTAGAAACTTTGCGAAACAGAAATTGTTAACACTAGATTTACGGAGCACCAAAAACAGCTGTTCTTTATTAGTTTATAACAGTAACAATAAGAGACATTTATTCCGATTTTTAACAAATGTTATTGTCACATTTGCTGTAAGTAACATATAAATTGAATAAATAACGCATAAATGTATCTTTACGATACGAATAATCGTAAAATAATCGTAAATTAAAAAATTAGTGATCCGCCATTTTGACGGGCTCCGTAAATCTAGTGTTAATATCGAAAGTACCATAATTATCGACAGCTTCGTTGCGTCTCGTAAAATGTGCATCCAAGTGTGACAGGTTAACAAAAAAATGATTATGCTTCTCGTAGGTACAGCACAATCATCGTAGAAGCTATTAATAGGTTTCTGGTAAGTGTTAATAATGCGCTCTGTAATTACGAAGACCGATACCGTGGCACAGGATGGTAGCAGACGTGCTAATTGCAGAAGGAAAAGTTGCTTGCAGAGGGTCTGACAATGGATGAGCGCGCGCGAGAGAGAGAGAGAAAGATGTCTTTGAAACAGTAGTACAATATAAACCAGCAGGTGCGGCCCCAGGTAGCTCGGCTTCCCGTGCACCAAGGACGCGACGGTTGATTGATGGAGCAAATATTAGCTCGTGGAACTACCCCACACCTTGGCCCAATCCTTCCGACACGAGCCTGCTATCAGCCCTGTGCTCCACGGCCTCGCAAAACAATCACTTTTCCTTGCGCCTTTTTCTCCCATTTTTCTATTTCTCCGTCGTGACCGGATCAAGTCATTAGGCCAAAGGAAGAGAAACTGCGACGTTAAATGAGAACAGATTACGATAATAGCGAAAAAACGGGGAACTTTCATTAAAATTTTCAGCAAAAAAATCTGCTCTCGGTTGCTCGCATTGTAAAGAAAAATTTATAAACGATGTTTATTTTCGATGTTTAGCCTGCGCACGAGCGAGAGCCACATTAATTAATTTAATTTAATCATTTTTATTTATGAAAAATGTAATGATTTATAATACAAATATTTAAGTACGATGCGAATATAATGGAAAATCATGAAAATAATATAAGAAGTAGATCTTTCCTCTAATGTACGTTTACATCTTAGTCAGCACCGAAAGGGTTAACCCTAAGATATAACCCTATACGCGTATATAACGTATAATAATATTTTTATCAACGCGAAATTATAAAACGATGAATGAAAAGTGAGTGGCAGTAAAGATTGTTATTATTGCGATTGTGATTATCAAAATATCGCGTGCGAGATTTGGGTTAATGTTTCAATTTTGTACTTAATATTATTAATAAAATATTATTATAAACAGTGCGTGTGTGTTCACGGATACTGAAGAAACAATCTGTTTCATAAATCGTTTTATCAGTTGTGAACAATGTAAATAATCTCTGTTAAAATTTATCTCTCATTCTATAAAAACGATTTTACGCGGTTAATTATATGTATATTGTACCATCTTATTAATTAGTTACCATCGAGTAACACGAGTCGCTTTATCAAACTAACAAGCCCGAATGTATTCAGGCTTTCGACCATTTTTATTATAACGTAAGCTTTATGATAGAAAACAAAGGAATTGATTCGGTCGTTTCTTAACCGTCGGCACAGCGATTTCTCGCATAGCTACGTTGACGACCACTGTACTTCTTCCTTAATAATTTCTCGAATAGAACAAGGCAATTTATGTTTCCTGCATCTCCTCATTCATGTTCTCATTCTGTAAACGTTTGTCGGATTGCGCATCCAATTTTCTTCTTGATGGCTAATAAAAATATCTATTATGTTCTACATTGACTATTAAAATTAGAGCTCGGCCCTCTCAATCTTCCTGAATTCTAATAGCAAAAGAATCGTATCTCGTGTGTTTCGATTTAAAAAAAATCTTCATCACAAGTCTGACTCGTTGTTACAGGTGCAAAATTTTTACCACCAAATCTACCAACGATAATAATAACGAATCATGCGCATTCCCTCAGAACGGTGAGAACATATAGTTCGAGCAGATTTAATAAAATTGTTGTTATAAAATTTGCTCCAACGATATAATCGGTTCGAGCATTTCCCCAGAAAAGAATTTTTCCGAAGTTCGTAGAATTGTAAAATAAGATCACCGGTCGTTGTGATCCTGGTGTAAGTATGGCGTTAAGAAAAGCTCTTCGTAATTCCAACGATTTGAAACAAATGAGACCGGCCATTGTAGCCGTCACAGTAGTGTCAAACGAATCATCGATTCGATCAGTCGATGTGACAAACAGAAGCAAGTCACACGAACGCGATAGGATGTCGACTGATCACGGTTCCGCGCGCGTCCTATCAGAAACTAACGACCACTCGAGGACTAAACCAATTTCGGCCGAATCGTCGGTCGTGCTCCGAGGAAAATGAAGTTAACCGAACGAAACAGCTGGCGAGTCGTTGCGGCATCACGCGGCCGTCGTATCTGGAGCTAACGATTATAATTGGTCGCGTTGTTTACCTGTTCCGGAGACTTAAGGCGGAATGTCCTATTCGCGTCCGACGTATTGAGTTGGCAAACAAGTAATTGCCGATTTGTTCAATGAAATACAAATTTTTTTTTATTTGGAATGAAGTTTAATCTGTAATGTATTTTCCATTTTGTTCGATGACCTTTTGCCATCTCTCTGACAACTTGAAAATTCCACGCTCGTAGAAAGTCTGATCCTTTCCGGCCAAAAACTGAGTTAAGTGAGATTTTACAGCGTCATCGTCGTTAAAAGTTTTACCACGAAGGGAGTTGTCCAGAGATCGAAATAAGTGGTAATCCGATGGCGCGAGATCAGGGCTATATGGTGGGTGTAACATCAATTCCCAACCAATATCCATCAAATTTTGCCGAGTGGACAAAGGCGTGTGCGGCCTAGCATTGTCCTGCTGGAAAATGACACCTTTACGATTGACCAATTCTGGTCGCTTTTCCTTGACCGCTGCATTCAATTTGTCCAGTTGCTAACATTCACGGATGATAAAAAATAACATAATAATAATAATAATAATTTTATCGACAATTACTTAGTTGCCAACCCAATATTTATACTCGTGAAACGAAAAACACTGTTCCAGGGCAAGGGTTTCGATTATTGAGATTGTCCGGAATACCGTCGCTTTCATTTATTTTAACAATAATCGCGATAACATGACAAGGTATTATAGATTAAAATTATATTAACACGTTGAATGCCACGGGGGTCACCGGTGACCGGCACTTAACTTGGCGGTGACGCCATGGGGGCCACCGGTGACCGGCGCGCCCAAATCGATAGAAATATATATAATTTAAAACAAATGTCAATATCTAAACAGTAACCCCTGTCGCAATTAACATGTCAAACATGGTTATACACTGTAACTTATCTATTGCAGATAATATTTCAACATTATATGTATCGCATAAAAGAAAATTCATCGTGGCGCCACGGACAATTTCTGTAAAACCGGCGTGCAATTCAACGTGTTAATATAATATTTGATATTGTATTAATCCATTAACTGCCACGATTCCTATTTCGGGATTTTGGAATTTTACGTACACCACTTGGTGCAAAGAATAATATAATAAAAATAATTAGAATATATCAGGCGCGTTTGACAGTTTAATGTCATTTTATACATAATAATCAATATTGTTTATAGCAGACGGTATTGTATTTTGTGTTTCGTTTCTTTTCAACAAGTGGACAAATTTGGAAATCATCTGTAAGTTGAACACAACAAAATTATCATATTTGAAGAATGATATTTTTGGTTTGGTTTTTATGTTCTAATTAAATATCATATATAAATATGTAATTTAGAAGTTATATTAACTATGTTTTACTTGTGTGTGTGCTCAGTCTTTTGTTTTTCATAAAATAAAAAAAAATTTTTTCTTTTTTCTTATTCATGGAACTGTCACAATCCCCATTTGGGACTTTTGAAAAACTGAAATATTTTAACAACAAAACATAATTTGAATATAATTATATCGATACACAATTTTTTGTGCATAAACATCACTTTTCCCGTAAAAAATAAAAACAAAAATTTGGCAGTTAATGGATTAAGAGAATAAAATCATTTAAATACAAGAGTAAGTGGTATCTATAATTTCATGTATGCTCGTTAAATCGTATTTGAGCAGAGAATTGTGTTGAATTGATATGATGATTGAAGTAATATTAAATTAACGTACCTTCAAGGTTTAAAGTCAATCGAACAAGCAGTATTCGTTTTATTTAACTTTGAAGAAATCGCAACAGCGAAAAGTACTGAATTCCCGTAAATTAATTGGCCAGAGTGCGGATTTTATGCACTTATGGCAAAATCGAGTAGCAGATATATAAAATTGTCGAGACACAAGACAAATTTAATAACATTGTCATACTATTTGCAACTTATCAAACCTATTAAAAGAAACAACCAATCTTTATTTAATTTCCGTTTCTTACGATCGTCTTGGAAAAGTTTTATTATGCACGAAGATCCGCAGTCTGTTAATTACTGTCTCGGCGAACAACGAACAAGTGCGAAATGAGCGACTCGAGAGATTGACACTAGATTTAAAAAACAGCTATTAGCACGAAAAAACAGCTGTTTTACATTAGTTTATAAAAGTAACAATAAGGCTGTTATTACTATTTTATACTAATATAAAATATAATATAATATTAAGTATATAAATATATAATATTAGTATATAAGTAGTATATAAGTATATAATAAATAATAGTATATAATATTAAGACTATTATACACTATTTATTCTGATTTTTAACAAGTATTATTGTAACATTTGCCGTAAGTAACATGTAAATTCAATAAATAACTCATAAATGTATCTTCGCGATACGAATGATCGGAAATTAAAAAATTAGTGACCCGCCATTTTGTCGGGTTCCGTAAATCTAGCGTTAATGCGTCGGTAACCTGTATCTGATAAACAATAACATACTGAACGACAAATGCATCGTTCGGAAATGGATATCTGATCGCACGCGTCTAACGCTCGTAGAAAATATTATACCATCCGCGTGCGGACGTTGCGTCTGATCGCGAGCGGCGAACGCGTAACATCGAAGCGTCCGCGTCTCACGCTTATAGGAAATTCGAGATTGGAGACGGTCACGGGGCGTAGAATCGGCGACCGGGCCGGTCTATCGGCGAAACAAGAATTTCGGGCTGGTAACCAGAGTCGGTGGTAGTATCTGTGCGATTGCAGGAAACTGATTGTGGCGACCTAGTTCCCGAGACAATCGCACAATGCCGCCGGTGTCGGTGGGGTTGCTTCGGCTCGGGCGGATAGGGAGGATCGGGCCGACCGAGGGGGACAGTGGAGCAAGGTGGAGCAACGACTGCTTTCGCTGTCCTAGGTGACGTCAAGGTCGTTGTATCGGTGCTCGTAACAAGTTGCCACCGCCTTTTTCTCCGGCCTCCGGCGCGCGCCCGCCTCGTGCATCCGCTCCATGGGACGATCCGGGAGTGCAAGTTTACACGAAATTTCGAACACCGGTATCGTTCCCCCTCGCCGGCCCTCGCAGTCGCTCGCGGCACTCGATCGTCGTAATTAACGAGGTTAAGAGAGGGGGGGGATACAGGTGGAAAGTATCGGATTATTCTGTCAGCGACACGCTATTTACTCGCGAGTCCGCCAATCGACCGGCTGATTCAGGACCGCCGCCGCGATACTACCGCCGGAATCACGAACCCGGACGTGATCCCTCGTGTTTGGAAACCGGAATCCACGGAATGATGGAACTGCGAGGATATAATTGACCGCCGCGCCGCACATTACGGCGAAATGACGGTGTCGCGACAAGATCAAAGAACTCCTGATAGAAATTAGATAAAACGATGATAATTCTCTCGAAGCTGAAACGTCGCAGGATAAGGCGAAAATTGAGAGAATGTAATACGAGTATGTTTTAAACTTGAACATTTGTGTTAAACGTGAAATATTCCAGCAAAATTGTGATTTATCACAGCTATTACATCATTTTCCGTGGATTCGGACACGCTTTTTGGAAATGTGTTTGAATATTATTAATTAATGTGTAATTCATTAGTAATTAATATTATTAAATAAATCATTAAAATTAATAATAATAATTTGTTCGTAGGCATTCTCTCCTGGTTTCAATAAAGTTGTTTTTATTTCCATAGCTGTTCTAACGTAGTTTCGTGCAAAGTTAATGTTAATTAATATTAATACAGCATGCAGCTACGTCAGAACAACTATAGAAACAAAAACAACTTTAAAGAGACCAAGGAGAAATGCCTATAAACAAATTATTATTTCTTTGGTATGCTTTCGTAAAATATGATTCCCAAAAGGAAGCGCGTGCAAGGGATCGTCGACGAAGTCGAAGAGTCATTCGATTCCGCCAACATTATTGCTCTCCGAAGCAATTTTCAGCTTGTCCGACAACGCTAACAAAAAGCTTTCACCTTCGTTGTGGCAGGCTGTCGCTGTAGATCTTATTAAAACTCTGTTAGTCTGCTGGTTACACCCCCATCGGCATTGATATTTCGTTCCACCGTGGGAAGTAATCTATTTTCTGTTTGAAACGCTGCTGCCACGGGGCTCGATTCTGCTCCGATGCCTGCTGCCCCGTCAGCCGTGCAACCTTTTTTTCTCCCCGCTCGGGTATCGAATCAATCACCGATTCAGTAAACGTAATTGAAGGAAGGGAACATAATAGAGCACCGTGAAAAGGGGCCCGAAGAAATAAAACATGGACATGGCCGGTGTGAATGGGTGTCCTTTTCACCCCGGAACTTCGATGTTGTGAAAAATACGCGGCCTATGCCGCGAAAATCGTTTGTTTTCGTATCTCTAACGAACCACTCCTTTCTGTCGCACGCGTGGCTTTATTCATATATTTTTATACCATCGAGAGCATACGCAAATGAGCACACATTTGATCATTCTCGTAGGAATCATTTCTCGCTTAAAAAAGTCATTTCGTTTTAAAGATCGCTCGTTTGCTGTTTTAAAAAGTTAATTTCTGTGTACGGCCATTGCACAACAGAGATGGTCATTGTTCGAATAAATTCTTCGAATAAAATTTGATTCGAATAAATTCGTCGAATAAAATGTGATTCGAATAGATTTTTCGAGTAAAACTTAATTCCAATATTTTGAATAAATTCATCGAATAAAATTTAATTCGAATGGATACTTCGAATAAAACTTGATTTAAATATTTTGAATAAATTCGTCGAATAAAATGTGATTCGAATAGATTTTTCGAATAAAACTTGATTCCAATATTTTGAATAAATTCGTCGAATAATATTTGATTCGAATAGGTTCTTCGAATAAAATTTGATTGGAACAAATTCTTCGAATAAAATTTGATTCGAATAAATTCGTCGAAAATATTTGATTCGAATAGAATTTGATTCCAATAATTTGAATGAATTCGTCGAATAAAATTTGATTCGAATAGATTCTTTGAATAAAATTTGATTCCAATATTTTGAATAAATTCGTCGAATAAAATTTGATTCCAATATTTCGAATAAATTCTTCGAATAAAATTGTATTCGAAATTTTACTCGAAACATTTATTGAATATTTAATAAATTTCGATATATTCGAATAAAATTGTATTCGAAATATTATACGAATAAAATTGTATTCGAATAAAGACCAACTCTGCCACACATCACCCAGTGTATACGCCGCCACACGTCGCTCTGTCGCACAATAATTAATACGTCTCCGCCATCATAAAGAATCGTCAAGCGGTTGTTGGACGTAATCACGCACTTGCAGATACAGGCAATTTTTCTCTAATATCTCGGAAATTAGAATAGGTCTGGTTTCGGTGCACAGGGAAAAGTTGCTTGAAATATCGTCGTCGGTAACGTATTTAAAAATCGTGCAGATCGCCCAATGCGTAAAACTGATCACCTTACGGCCTCCTTTCGTAAAATCACTTGATCGTACATTTTTAACGAACGCAGCGAGATCGCAGCAAAAATTGCTGGCGTTCGTTTCATAAATCACCGTTTTACTTTCCGCGGTGAAAATTGCGGCGGGCTTTCCGTCTCGAACGTCACTCGTGTTCCGCAGTTTCCACATTGATCTACCGTTGTCGCGTGCTGACCACGCAGCCTAGCATCGATGCTGTCGAAGGAGTTAGGTCTGTAGCTCGTGGCCCATATTGGATTACAGTGAATCCTCTTACGATACCGAGCAGCCAAGGTCACTCGGCGACCTTTTGTCACGACGGCAAATCGAAAGGAGCAAGCCGCCTGCGGAATTCGTCGCCCGGAATCCCGTTACAATGAACACTCGTGCACTTTCGGGAATCTTGACGAAACGTCGTAGAATCTCGTCGAAGCTTTCGTTCGTACCAACTAGCTGTCGAGAGCCAGCGAAGGTAACAACGAGTGCCGAGGACGAAAGGGAGGCACGAGTCCTCCAAGGGTATTTATTTTTGTAAGGAACATTAGCTTCGAAATCGTTTTAAAAATACTTGCTAATTTCGATCGCGTGCTAGCTAGCCAGCAAAGTAGCGCAACAAAGTTTAAACGAAAAAGTTACAATATGAACTCGCCCTTAACTCTTTGTGGAACGAAATTATCGAACGCCTTCTATTGGAGGCTGGCGAAAATTAATTGCTCGCTTTCTGACTTCAATATTTCGGATAGTTCAACACTCGTGACGATACTCGGCCCTCTGCTTTCTATTTGTCCTTGAAAATAATTTAGAAGTGTGTTCTCGTCGAGAACAATTTACGCTTTATTTATCAGCGATGATTTCGTAATTTTTTGGAACCTACAAAGACATCCTCAATAACATAATCTAATAATTTCATCATAATGACAAAGATTTTGAATGCTTTATTTGTCGTAAGTCTATTAATAGTCTTTTCAATGATTGTACTCGGTCTAAAAGAAGCACAATAATTTTCTTTTAAATAATAATTTCGAAAGAAATCGTTACATTAAACGAATCTAAATAATTTAATGATTTATGGATAAGATTGTAATAGTACTTGAATATCTTTTTAAGAAATTCGTAATTGCTGGTCTTCGCTTTAAAAAAATACCCCTTCGCATAACTTAATAATTGAAAATCTTATTAAAAATAACCCCGGGAGGCTCAAGGTATTAGGTTTAAGGTCTGCTTAAGGGAGAGTAATATTGTATCCACATATGGAAAAATGCTATAAATATTATTTTATATGTTTTTATATTTAAGTACCTACTAATGCAAAAACAAAATATAAAAACTGTACGGAAGAGCATTGTTAGAACAAAAATAGATGTTTAAAATTCTATTAGCATTCTCTGATCCTACGCATGTTAGGATTAATGTGCTTCGAGTAGATAAAGCGTTAAGAATCCACCGATATCGAACGTCATAGAAAAAAAAATCTAAAATATTAAAAATCTCCTAAAATACTAAAATTTTTGCGAACTCGTCGCTCTACTTTTACAAAAGTCGCAATTTCCATGCTAAGAATTCTTTGGTACGCTCGATGGTTCACGAAACACTGCAGTTAAATGGAACACATTGTATATGAAGCACTCATCGCGCTGTGATGAACCGAGTCCGGATAAAGACGGTCCGAACCGTTGCGGAATCACGTAAATCGTGGCCGCGAGTTTCCACCTGCCCTACTTCGCGCTAATGATACATTGTAGAAAGTTTAATCTTACATAAACCGCGTTGGGAAACGCGGCGTGTTTTACGGCGCGTACACCGACGCGTCGCGACGGCCGTGTTACGGATATCGCGGCTACGTTTGGTGTCCAGGTGTTTTAGATCATCGGGCTATCTAGGATAGTGCTCGGACACGCTCGTGATTTATGCGTACTGGTTGTTTCACAATTTAACCCTCGCACCCTTTCTTAGATCGCCACTGACCCGACGACATGTTCCAGAATAATGTGATAACGGGACTGTGTTTTGTAGAAAACAGTGGGATTACAAACGTTAAGGTCTCATTTACATTGATCTCTACTTCAGCCTTTTTCACGTCCACGCTTTCGTTTTGTAAAATAATTTATGGAAAAGCAGAATTTGCACGAAGATGCGCTAATTAGCGATCCATTTTCACCTATAGTTACAAGTATTCTGTTCTTTAATTCTCTCGGAGGCAGTTTATTATTTAGAATTATAGGGCGCAAGGTCTTGACAACGATTAGAACTTCTTTGCCTCTAATAGCTTCACGGAAGAAAAATATAATTGTTGGTTATTATACAGGTTGTCCCAAAAAATGTCTCGCAATCTGGAAATGGGGGGTTCCTGAGGTCATTCGAAGCAACTTTTTCCTTAGCGAAAATGCAATCCGCGGCTTCGTTTACGAATTATTAACGAAAAACGCTAACCAATAAGAGGCTAGCTCAGCTAACGCGAGGCAGTCCAGCCAACGAGCGCACGAAGCTCAGTTTCGCTCAGTGGCTCGGCCGCTTCGCGCCGCTCGCCGAGCTCGCCGTTCATTGGTCAGTATTTTTCGTTAATAACTCGTTAACGATGCCTGGGAGAAAATTTTCGCTAAGGAAGAAGTTACTTCAAATGACCTCAGGAACCCTTTATTTTCGAATTACGAGACATTTTTGGGACAGTCTGTATACATATCTACATATAATGCTTGAATATCGATATAGCAAAAGGGCAAAGTTTCATTTTACTTTGACACTAGAACTATCGAAGCAGACAAAATGACTCTAGATGGACTTATCTAACCTGTAGAAAACCGGCAAATGACTTCATGCAAGTCAGCAGTTTTATTCTAAAAATTATTATATATATTTATATGCGAGATATTTCTTTCACAAACTTACTGTCATGACTCGAGCCAATATATTGGCTTTCCTCTAAAGGTTAAGCACACATTATGATAGAAATCATACAAAAAGTTCCGATCCATATAATCCCGCTGTTATTACGAAACGATACGGATTAGCCGTGTTTAGGACTCGGTAATTCCAGTGTTAAAAGAAAATAATAATTGTTCGTAGCTCATAATGCTTTAGTTGTTTGTAATTCATAATAACGTCAACCAATTTCGATGAAATTATCAGCATGCGTAGTGGTGAACTACCGTGAATGGGGCACGTATTGACATGGAACATAAAGAAATTATATCTAATCAAGCGTAATTTGAAGCCGCTACCAGTTACTACGTAATTATGGCAGGCAATTAACTTTCTGTATGCTTCAAAATAATATTTTTCCTTTTATTCGATGCAATCAATCGATGAATGGGACAATGAGCAAAAAAAATTGTAAATAAAACAAGTAAACGTAGGTGAAACTCATCGACACACTATGCATTCTTATAGTATAAGAACCGATCTTTCGAATGTTCCAAACTATGTTTAGATAGATCGTTCAATTTTTTTGTTACCTTGTCCTAAACAAAAATGTCCCATTCATGGTAGTTTTCCTCCATAAGTTACAGAGGAACTTGCAAAACGCATCGTTAAAATTTTCGTCATAGGTTCAGATAAAAATAATTGAGAAAAAGCGTTAGATTTTCATTTATTTTTGTCATTCCAAGTAACAGCAAAAATTTAAAAAAGAAAAAATATTTTAGTCGTTCCACAGTAAACTGGTCCCTTCAACATCCCCGAAAAATTCGAGCCGTTTAGTTCAGTTTTAAAAAGGTTGTACCGTTCTAAAAGGGTCTTTAAAACGAGTTTTTTTAAAAGGGTGCTTTCGCGCCCCACTGTATTCTAAAATCCAATTCCCCTAAAACTTATAGTCGCCCAAGCATCGAGCATCTATTTGCACGAAAATTCGCGTTAAACGACAAGAGAACTGGCAGAGAAAATGGAATGCTCCCACACTGTGTTGTCGATTTACCTTGAAAAAGACGGAGGTGTCGAAAATGCTCATTTTTCTCACCTTGACGTTCCATTTTAATGATTTGAAAATTAGCATAAATTAACTCGAACAAAAGAACAAAACATAGATTCCGGTCGAATGATTTAAAACATTACACGAAAAACATTTAAAGACACGCGGAATGTCAAAAATAATAAAAGAAAGACAGTGGGAACTTAGTTGCCAGCCCAATACGAATTAGTGACGGCCCGGTGGCCCCATTCTACGATCTCGGTATCGGAGTTTCGCTAGGCAAGAAAATGCTAAGTAGACCGTGCGCTAACAAGCGCGTCAGGGATTACCGGTTCTCTTCCCGATAGATTCGCGTCCGCGGAAAGCTCTCTGTGCGACGTATTTCGAGGAACGTGGGGTCCTTTGTGTCGGGAGAGTTGCGGAGAATGCCGGCAACCCACTCTCCGCATCGAGAGATTATAAGTATAAAAGATTTTGAGTGGTCATGCTGACCCAGTTCCAGGGACAAGTAGGTTTACCGAAGCTTTCGATCCGGCGCGGCGGCAGCTTGTAACCACCGTGTACCACGATCTTTCCCTCCTGGGCCGGCGCGCGACGTCTAGAAACCCGCCGCGCCGGTTCTACCATCCCCTTACAAAATGATCACTCCGCGGCGTGCGACAACCTGTTTTCAAAGCACGGATCGCGAAGCTCGCCCCCGAGTTCTCGGAAATAGAGGATTTCTGAGACGGATGTCGCAGATTTGCCGGCCCGATAAACGGAGGTCTTAAAAGCAATAATGAAAAACCTCGGTTCCGGCTAACGGCGATCTCTGTTTCGAGAAATAACAATTTCCCGCGAGAATCTCGGATCTACGGTTTCCTAGAAATTCCCGGACAATGATTTTATTAAGCTGAAACCAATGGATTTACCGTTTCTATATCGCTTCAACTTGTCCGCTGCTTTAAACTGCATGTCATTAATACGCTTGATCTTTCTTTTGCGGTTATGAGAAAAATGGATGGGTGAAACATAAGACAAGCAAAAGCATTAGAAAAATGTAAGAACGTAGGCATGATATTTTAACACCAAGCCTACCATGCCTTGTGACATTCCTAATTAACAACTAGAGATTCATCATGTTTTATAACAATTCGCAAAAATATGCGATAATGGCGGGATTAAGTTTGATGCATCTGTAAAATTTAATTATAATATATTTTTAATAGAAATTTAGATTATACTAGATTTTTAACAGAAATTTATATTATAATAGATGTTTAATAGAAATTTATATTATAATAGATTTTTGATAAAAACTTAAATTACACTAGATTTTTAATAGAAATTTAGATTATAATAGATTTTTATTAGAAGTTTAAATTACACTAGATTTTTAACAGAAATTTATATTATAATAGATTTTTAATAGAAATTTATATTATAATAGATGTTTAATAGAAATTTATATTATAATAGATTTTTGATATAAATTTAAATTACACTAGATTTTTAATAGAGATTTATATTATAATATATTTTTATTAGAAATTTAAATTACACTAGATTTTTAAGAGAAATTTATATTACAATATATTTTTAATAGAAATTTAGATTATAATAGATTTTTAATAGAAATTTATATTATACTAGATCTTTAACAGAGATTTATGTTATAATAGACTTTTAATAGAAATTTGTATTATAAATAGATGTTGAATAGATATTTAAATTATGATAAAGGTTTAATGTAAATCCTATAACACGTTTCTACTACAAACTTGAATTGTTAGAAGATTATTATGGTTTAGAAAAACTGAACTATAAATACTTACGCGGATGGAAGAACAAGAAAATAGTAGGCTAATTAGAAAAAGTAGAGCATAAATTAAAAATAAAAACAGAGAGAAGAGCAGGGAGGATAAAAGAATAGATGAACTGCATGTACGTAAATAATGAAAGGAATTTCGAGATCGTAAACCAAGTCCATTCCTTCGCCTTGAGGCTGGACTTGCCAATAAATAATAACGTACCGCTTCGCAAAGAACTGGCCTGATCGCAACTGGAGATTTCTCTGGCCGCCCACGCGATCTCGCAGCGATATTCATTTTTGTCTCGCAGCCTGGCCGGACGGGAAAGGACTCGGTCGAAATTATTCGGACGCTCCGGACGTATAATTTAACGAGTGACGCGCGGTCCTTGATGAAGAAGGGTGGGCCAGGGGAAAAAAGAGAAGGGAGTCCGATTCCACGGGCGAAGTGGGACGCGTTAATGAATTTCCTTATCAAATCGCGGCCTCGTCGTGCCACGAGCCGCTATTATTATCTCTGGCATCGATCAATACGACGTGCGGCCGTATCGCAGGACGACTTGCAAATAACGCGAAAACGTTTCTGCGCAGGACGTGCGGGATACGTGTGTTACCATCGACGCCTGTTACGATTGGCACCCGTTGCTGATTCGAAGCCGCACCACGATCGCTTTAACCGGACACGCGGCCGCGGGCTCGATCATTGAACCGCTTTTGCTTCGATGATTCCCGTGCCGTTGCGTCGCTCAACGATGACATTTCAGTGATTTCGCGTTGATTAAGACTATTCAATTTAAGCCCATCTCAAAATTGACGAACGTGTCATAGACTCTGACAACGTAATTGCGAAATTCGTTGGTATTATGGGTGACCCCAACATTGTTGGGTGTTAATTTGGTGGTGCAAGTTTAATTTTCCATATCATCATTTTTTTTCTTTTATTTAATGATTTATTTAATATAAAAATGATTTATTTATTTTGTATATTTATTTATTTATTTAATATAAAAATGATTTATTTATTTTGTATATTTATTTATTTATTTAATATAAAAATGATTTTTTTGTTTTGTATCGATGATCGAATGATTTATTTTTAAACTGGTTTCATCTCGTGGGTATTTTAATAAATTGAAATTAATATTCTGAGACAATCTTAAATTCTTCCAATATTTGTACCGTTTCGTATTTCGCCTCCATCCACTTTTATCATATAAAACATAAATCCTTATACAATATATATCCATAAAAACTGCTACCAATAATGTTTGTGAACGTCATTATACCAGTTGAGAGTTGAGCCATTTTAAGAAAGGAACATGTATTGTTCGGTAAGAATTTTTAAACGTATAAGCATTTTTGGAAATTTCAGAGCCAGATTAGAAAATATTACACAGAAAACACGAGCAGCTGAATTTATTATTGTATATTGTATGCAACCACCAGACGACTGATCATTTGTTTGCAGTAATTGTATTGATCCAAGGTTTGGAGAAAAATTGTAATCATAACAATATGTAAGAAGCAACGAATATGGAGAATGAAAATGCGAAATAAAAATGGAGGAAGAACGTTGAACCAGACTGATAAGAAAAGATCGAAAGTCTCTCTGAGGAGCATTCCCTTGTCATCTGCTTCCGGTCGCGAAGGAAGATCATCCCCACGAGCACAGTTAATAGCGTTACGCTCGCGGCGGTGGCGGCGAGAACGACAGTCGATGATCGCGGCCCCCTAAGCTAATATCCGTGCAAATAAACCCGTCAGCCTGGAGAAGCTAGTTAAATGTCTCGAGGATTATCCTTCGAAGACTCAATTAAGATTAAAGGGGAGAACGGCGGACGAATAATTGCGGCGCAAGTGTCTCTCGCCGGCCCGTTGCTTCTCGTTCCTCCAGTCGGCTCGCTAATAACTTTTCGAATTCAACTCTCGAATATTCTCCCATCTCGAACGAACCGCGATGGAAAAGTTCGCTTAATCGCGATACTGTCTTGCGGGCCATTCGAGGGAATTTTATTTACACGACTTCCCTGATCTTGTCTAAAAGGAGATCATTTTTCCAGAATGAACGATCCAACGGAAAAGATTCTCGATTCGAAAATTTCTATTTAATAGATATGAAAGAAAATAAAGTTGTGTATCGTAGACAAAACTATCAAACTTTTGCAACGATTTGTACGAGCATTTAACCCATCTGTGGCTCAACTTTATGCAAACTAAAAATTTAACGCATCTGTGACAAGAAGTGGTAGCCACTTAAAGATTTTATCCTTTCTCTATGATAATTTCAGCAGATTTAACAAAATATTATAAAGTTCTTTTAATCGTTCTACAATGTCAAATTGGAGCTAACCATTTTCATGATAAATCCGTAAAATCCACAGTCTGTTAACAACCTAACCTGAACACCTCATCGCAATCAAATTTATCGATCTCGCTTATTTTCATGCATATTTTAAAATAGTGAATCAGCCTTTTGTGAAACGAATTGCATAAGTGTAAAATAGATATCGGGTTATTTAAATCCGTAACGCAAAAGCATCGGCAGAATTTGTCAAAGTCTGAATACATATGTACAGGGTGTCCCAAAATTATGGTGCTTACGGGAAATAACGGGTTTCTGAGGTCATCCGAAGTAACTTTTTCCTTAGCGAAAATGCGATTCGTGGCTCTGTTCACAAGTTATTGATAAAAAAAACACTGATCAATGAGAGGTGCCTAGCACCAACTGAGCCAACGAACGGACGACGTCCAGTTCTGCGCATTGGCTCGGTCGCCTAGCGTCAGGCGAGCCCGCCTCCCATTGGCCAGTGTTTTTCGTTAATAACTCGTAAACGAAGTCACGGATTGCATTTGCGCTAAGGAAAAAGTTACTTCAAATAGCCTCAGGAACCTTTCATTTCCCGGAAACACCATAATTTTTGGATACTTTGTATAACGGCTTTATTATTTGCCGCGAAGTTGACCCAATGAATGAAAGAAAATTATACAGAAGACGTTTGTTGCGAAATGAACTGATAATCCATTGATGCAAGATGCAAATATTGTCAGTCATCTAATGATAATAAAACAAATGTAATGTGCACGAAATGTAAAAAACACATTTAACCAGTCAAAATGACTGGTTTCTGATTTTTTCGTTTAGAGTTACTGATATTATAAAAATATTTCTAGGATAAATTCTTACGTACGCTTCTTTATCAAAGTATATATTATAACAGAAATTATACAAAGTTTAAATAAATATACATTAGTCGCGTTAGGACTCGACGATGGCAGTGGTAAAAATGTAAAAATTGAGATATTTTGAATTTATTATTTAATTATTCGAATAAAATCTAAATCTATAATTTGTATCCGATAGGATATTTATTCGATAGCGTCGAATAAAATTTCATTCGTTACTCTTTATCTTTTGTCATTCGAGTAAAATTTAACCCAACCGATGCGCGTATTTTTTCAGTCACGTCTGTACATTGGTTAAAGTTTTTATAGACACCGTAGGAGGGTTAACACGTCAAGAAGAGGCTCGCGTGACAGCGAGTCCTCCAAACCGAGCCAATAAAGGGGAATATTGAATTACTGCTGCAAGATAAAGAAATCGATAAAAATGAGACAAAACGGAAACAGCAATATTCCCATCCTTCGGTCGCCACGCGAAACTGAATTACAGCGCTGGAAGCTTCAAAGGACCATCCGCGCGATTTCAGTTTTAATCGTGGAGCCTCGACCGAATAAAAATTCCATAACCAGCCGCGATAAAACACGCCGATCAGGAAACAGGGTGAACCAATAATGAACAGCGGAACATTCGCGCTCGGTGAAAAAGAATACAAATGTTTGCCGGGACACAGGCTCGCAGCGTCGCGCGGAATTCGCGATGGCCGCCGTCGAACAAGCACCGATCGAACGATCGGACGTGTTCGAGCGTGTTAATCGCGAGCGCGCGTCCCTTAATTGTTGTAAATTGACGAATGATTTGTTACCGGCTCGTGGAACCGTTCCAGCTTCTCGCGTTCGAGAAAATTTCATTAACGAGAAACACAGCGGCCGAACGAAACGAACAACCTGCGCCGTTCGAACACGGTTCCATCGCGATTTAATTTAATTGCCTCCGATCCTCGCGAGCCGAGAGACCGCGGATCGAACCCGCGCCGCGTTTGATCGATACATCTCAAGACAGAAGAGAAACAGCGTTGACGCAATCTTTCATTTCGATGTCGCCGACCAGCGCGCAGTGGTCGATAAACGCTATGAGAGAAAATTTTAAAAAATTATTTGTAAATTGCAAATAGAGTAGATGCCCCAATTTCTGTGTTTCCGGATTAAAAATCTACTTAAAAAATAGTGTTTTATATAAATTGAGAACTCATACCTTTGTATGTTCACCTATTAACACGTGACGGGTTTAAGCAGTATTTTTTTATCAAAAATCGAAAGAAATGCCTGCTGAAGATTTTCGTATAAATTTATTATCAATGAAATTTACGTCGTACAAAACAAATAAAAAAAACATTAATTATTCATATTCTCATATTTTTAAAATAAATCTCGAAGTGGAGTCAGATTTTAGAACAAGTCCGTATTTCAGTGAAAACTTTCATTCAAAAAGCGTGCGTTCGCATGCGTCCTTACGAGCTGTTGCGAACCTTTTCGTACAAATAGATAAAATTTTTGATTAAAAAAACACACACACGTACACAAAATGTAGCCGGAAGACAGTGAAAAACGCTGAAAAAGCGCTGAAAACGCTGCAAAAGTCGCACGCGCTGTTAACGCGAGCTACAGAGTTTCATTTCACGAGTTACAAACGGTTACGAAGAGCCAAGATAGCAATTGCTAAACAAACTTTTAGAGATTCCCGGTTCTAGCCAGTTTTCGCCAAGTTAACCGGATTACCGTTGGGCATCTGGCAGCCAAAATTGCGCGGGTTAAAGGGGTTATCGCGAACCGGATTTCTGATCTCTGCCCGGGAGTGGCGTAGTCGAGCAATAAACGGACGCGTTAAGCGGGCCTTATTCAACGTCAAAGAGAATGTAATTTCTTCTCGGTTGAGAAATCGGCTCCGTCCTCCCGGACAACGCGGTGATTGAGGCGATCTTCTCGCGCGTCGCGAATTGCGTCGATTTTTCATCCTCGAGGCTCGGGAGAAGTCCCAGAGTCCGAGGCGTGGGCTTTTCTTCCGATGAAAAATCGTGGGTGGCAGTCTCCTCGCAGGCCGGGTGAACGCGATTGCAAGGAGATCCCCCGGAAAATTGTGGTTTCCGCGCAATCCCGGGGAACAAACAGCGACTAAGTCCCGGCCGTTTCACGGACCGCGTGCATTTTGTTGCGGTTTTCGTTGCGTTTGCGCGCGGCCGCCGCTGCACCACCCTAATGGAATTCCTGCTCGAAGGAAACCGGGTCCCGCTGCGAAAACCTCGTTTGTTCAATCACCGCAATTAATGCCGCTCCACGGACCGACGCGATTAATCGGCTCGCGGGGGTCCGACGATTGACAAGCGCTCGCCGGCGAACAATTATTCAACGCTACCCGATTCCATTGTATCGGCTATGCAAGTATTAATGCTTGCTTTTATGATAGCATGTTCTCCCTTTTTTAGATCTTGTTCTCCCACGCTTTAGGCAACTCGGTCCAGGTCGAAGAAAACGCGTCGGAGGTAATCGTATGTAAATGGATCTTTGGAATAAGCCGAGTTTACAACCAGCAATTAGTTCGACGAAGAACTAACTTCATTGATGCACTGGAAACCATTACCGCGTCGCTTGGATATCTCGAACCCGTTATTCCACGTGTCGCTTCTGCCTTCGGTGCCTCGGAGTTAATTAAAATGACATTTACTGTCTCGGTAATCCATCTTGTCCTGCGATCGTATCTTTACCGCTAGACGGTAAAGGAAAGTACAGAGCCAAAGAGAAATGCTTTGTTTAGTTTTCTTTATATTATTCTGTCTTATTGTTAGTCTATTTTGTAGTACGAGGTTATGTGAAAGCTTCGGTATGCAGCACTGCTATATATACAAGAAATCTAAATAATATTGTAAACACCGATGTCTATGTCTCTAAGCCAACTAAGTGATGGCCGATTTCAGTTATAGATGTCTCTCACTCCCATTTATATGACATCCGTAAATGTTATATTCTAAAATTATTATTATTATTATTATTGTTATTTTTTATTATCCGTGAATGTTAGCAACTGGACAAATTTAATGCAGCGGTCAAGGAAAAGCGACCAGAATTGGTCAATCGTAAAGGTGTCATTTTCCACCAGGACAATGCTAGGTCGCACACAAATTGATGGATATTGGTTGGGAATTGATGTTACACCCACCATATAGCCCTGATCTCGCGCCATCGGATTACCACTTATTTCGATCTCTGGACAACTCCCTTCGTGGTAAAATTTTTAATGATGATGACGCTGTAAAATCTCACTTAACTCAGCTTTTGGCCGAAAAGGATCAGACTTTCTACGAGCGTGGAATTTTCAAGTTGTCAGAGAGATGGCAAAAGGTCATCGAACAAAATGGAAAATACATTACAGATTAAACTTCATTCCAAGTAAAAAAAACTTGTTTATTTCATTGAACAAATCGGCAATTACTTAGTTGCCAACCCAATATAACATATACATATTTTGTTTTGGTCTCTAAGCCAATTCACTATCCTCAGCTCATGCATTCGTGGCACCAATTCATTTCAATGCAGTTTATGTACCGATCGCAGAACAAAAATTTAAACAACGTGTTTTGCAAAATACCGAGATCTACAGGACGAATTGAATAAATTTTTGCTCGAGGATTCGACGAAAAGTTGAAGAACTTTTCTCGTCGCTCCAATCGATTACAATTTGTAGAAAATTTTGTTTACACATTAATCTGGTAAACTATCTGAAGAAAGTTCGAGTCATATATGATCCAACTTTGAAAACATTATTCCGCTTGGGCTATAATTTTCCTCCGCTTCGCCATTTTCTAGTGCGGTTGCATTTCAAGCGAATTCTGCCTCTCGATGATCTTCTCCTAACACTTAATTATTTTCAGAATCGTATCTATTCTTTGTACGATCCTCTTTCCCTTAATTGTGCTCCATATTCGCTGTTTTCCTAAATATCCTTTTCCCTTTCAGTATTTTTGTTCTCAAGTGTTCCCTTTTGCTGCATTTTAAGCAATTCCTTACTTGTTTATCAACTTCTTCCTCTTTTCTACTATTTGCTTCGTTTAAGTTGTGTTTTAAGTATCTGTTTTAATCCTCTTTCCTATTATCATTTGCTTCTTTCATTGCATTTTAAGCAATTTTCTTTTCGTTTAACACATTCTAATCTTTTATTATTATTTGCTTCCTTTATATTGTGTCCCGATTTACTGTTTTTTTTTAAGTGTTTTATTCCCGTTTATAATCTTCTTTACCATCATCATTTGCTTCTTTCATTGCATTTTATGCAATTTTCTTCTCGTTTAACACATTCTCTTCCCTTATTATTATTTGCTCCCTTTAAAATTGTGTTCTAATTGTCTTTTTATGGTCCGCTCCTTATTATTAGACCGCGGATTTTTATGTCCCTCGATGGTCCCTCCTCGCCGTGTTATTTTCAAAAATGTCTTTTTACGATCTTCGCTTTTACGTAGTCCCCGTCTTTTTACGAGCTCTCCGGCCCCGTAGCGCGCCCTCTTACGACGTTTCTGTCCTGTCCCGATACTCGATACGCAACGTCTGATCATTTCCCCTCGTTTCGAGATTCCTGGTCCCTCGTGTCGCGTTCCCGATCGCAAGACAAGACGGAAGGCTCCAGTAAATGCCGGCGAACAGGAAACGAGACGTGGAACTGCGAAGAGGGGTGGCAAGGGGGTTGTCGATCCTGAAGAACAGCTGTCGCTCGGGTCGAGAGGAAGCGCGCCGTTGTCTATCCACAGGGCCAAAGCGAGAGGGAAAGAGAGAGGAGGGAGGGGGAGAGAGATAGAGCTTTATCGCTTTTCAATCCAGCCGCGGGTTAAGTGCGTCGGGAGAAAGCTCTCTCCTCGAATGTTGGATTCCTGCCAGCCAGGGATAATAACCTTCACCCTCGGCCGACGACGACCGAGCACTTTGCATTAACGTCGAATTAAAACTGTGCGCCAAGTTTCGGACATACCATCGCCCCGACGACTTCGTCGCTTTTCCCATTTACTTCGAGCGTTTCGATGATGTACCAGAGCTTCCCAATCTCCTTCTCCTTCTTCTTCTTCTTCTTCTTCTTCTTCTTGTTCTTCTTCTTCCGCGATTTTCATCCTAGCACCGTTTTGCCTAATGAGCTTCGATCGTCACGGAATTATATTTTCTCAGGGCCTTAATTGACTTTCTATTGCATCGCGCTGACGTTTGCAAAATGTTTGCTTGCTCAACGCTTCGACTGTTAACCAAAATCGATAATTTCATAAAATTAAAGCGTTCCATTTGTGCCTTCCATGTACATTGTTAATATCTAGAATAATAGGACTTAACTAAGACTAGTTGCACTTTTATTTTATTTTTACAACGAGTAAGCTGTTAATTAACGAAGCACAGCTTTCTTCGTTTCCAATTTTTGTACAAAGATAGAATGAAAATGGGAATTCGCACAAGGTCTACTAACATCGCCGTCAGGGATTCAGTGGCGTAATAAAGAAAGAAATTCTAATTTAGTATAAAATCTTCACGGTCAATCAATATTGTTCTTATTCTTCTTGTCATTATTATTACTATTATTGTAATGATTAGACTGCGAATTATATGCATTTATGGAAAACATGATCAGAAGAAATATAAAACAGTGGAAAGATTAAAGGTATTCAAGAATGTCGATATATTATTCTTAACTTATTGAGATTGATAAAAGAAGCATTACGTCTTGCAAATGATCTCTTATTTTGCATAAAGCTCCGTAAAATAAATTATTCGGAGCCTACGCAGCAATTCCATTAGCTAACACCAAAGAAGGAATTAACAAATATAATGATGAAATTATACAATTGTCGTTCGCGGGATGTAAATTACTTCAGCGACTTCATTTTTCCTTAGACGACAGTGATATTAATGCGAAATAATGAGAATACTTGTTGCCGTGTAACGCTCCAAAGAGAATTGTTACCTAATTGTTTCCCGGGCTTGCGAACGACAGCGCCGCGGACATGGCTCCGATGGGCAAAGAGAAAGGAAATGACAATTTAACCGTAATATCATTTAAATCCGATGTCTTCGCGGGCATGAAAGGAATATAGGTTTCCCATAATGGCGTTTGGCAACGCACATCTGCTCGCTGGAAGAATGGCTGTCCTTCCTGTAACGACATCTCGATTCAATTGAAATCGCGCGGCGCGGCGGTGGGCGGAAAGAATGAATTTCTTTGAACGTTTAATAACAATGAAAATGAGAGACGCTTCTGACAAATAAAAAAGGGAATTGTAGTCTTTGGTTCGTACACCTGCACCGTATTCGTAATCTTGTTACTGGCTACGATCATCGCTGGTATTTCCGACTTGTGTATCGAAAACGCGACGAGCAGCTTAGGCAATTCAGATTAAGTGAACATTTTCAATTGCGGTTCATATTTGACGCGATAAATGCTAAACTGTGTGCAACTTTCGAAGACTAATATGTAATCTGATAGAAGCACTACGTTTATTTGTTAATAGTCTAAAAAGAATACGATCCGATTAAATACAGGGTGTCCCAAAAATGTTTCGTAATCTGGAAATTGTGGGTTTCTCAGGTCAATTGAAGTAACTTTTTCCTTAGCGAAAATCCAATTCGCGGCTTTGTTTACGAGTTATTAACGAAAAAATACTGACCAATCAAAAGCGAGTTCGGCCCTTGGATTGGTCGGCGAGTGACCAATGAGTCACCGCTGAGTCACCGGTGAGTCACCGACGAGTGACCAATGAGTCACCGCTGAGTCACCGGTGAGTCACCGACGAGTCACAGGTGAGTCACCGCTGAGTCACCGGTGAGTCACCGACGAGTCACAGGTGAGTCATCGACGAGCTTGGCTTGCACGAGACGACCGAGCCAATGAGCGGAGCTGAGCTTCGGCTGCTCATTGGCTCGGCCGCCCGTTCACTCGGCCGCCTGTTGACTCAGCCGTCCATTGGCTCGGTCGCTCGTTGGCTCAGCCGCTTTGCGCCAGCCGAGCTCACCTCTCATTGGTCGGTGTTTTTCATTAATAACTCCTAAACATTAAAATACATAATAACATAATATAATATATATACATAATAATAACATAATATAATACATAATAACTCCTAAGCATTATCGCTAAGGAAAAGGTTACTTCGAACGACCTCAGGAACCCCCCATTTCCGGATTACAAGACATTTTTGGGACACCCTGTCTAATAAATAAGAATATTCGGACAATATTCGGACTCCCTTTAAGACGCAATAACTTTTTGAAAATAGCACCAAATGATTTGAATTTTGTTTGTTAAACGTTTGACCGACTAATTTTCTAGACAATGATGTAAAAGTGACCACTTTCTTTTTACTCTTCTTTCATCATCTCCGATCAATTACAGTTTTTGAAAAAATGTTGTTCATTCATTGTCCAGTAAATTAGTTCCCCGAAAATGTAAAAAAAAAGAAGAAAACAATTCAAGTGATTCGGTCCGATCTTGAAGAAGTTATTCCGTTCGAAAAGTTATTCAAATACCTTCGTTAGTCACTGTACGTGTAATGATACTCTTCTCTCTTAGCTCCAGTCCTTCGCTTAAACTTACCCACTTCAATCCGAATCGAAATTAAATGTGCCGTACATTTGCATGATTAACGACGTAAATCCAATTTCGCTTGAATCTGCGTTTGGAAACCGAGTTTCGATTGAAATGATGTTCAGCGTGTTGCTTCACAGCGTACGAACATCCGCGAAATCGCGAGACAGATAATTTTGATAGGGTTAAATAAAGATTTCAAATTCCTAACAACGAGGAGCTAGTGACTCGCAATATTGTTAAAAAAAAAAAAATTTCGGAGATACGCGGTCATGGATTTTCATTGAATGACATTCTCGGAAAGTATGAATAGGGTTAAATATTTTTATATTATTTGATAGGGTTATTATTTTATATTATTTGATAGGGTTAAATAAAGATTTAAATTTCCTAACAACGAGGAGCGAGTGACTCGCAATATTGTTAAAAAAAAATTGCGGAGATACGCGGTCATGGATTTTCATTGAATGGCATTCTCGGAAAGCATGAATGAGCTCGAACGCTTTCAATTGTTGCGAAGATACACCGATCAATTTGGGAGACAGCATTATTATTGGAGCGTTATAGTGACTGGCGAGGAGAGAAGAGTGGAAGCCGTCGTCCGCAGAAACGAATAAAACGATCCCATCGACGGGGAGACTCGGATCTCCGAGCTGTAAAGACCTTTATTGTTTCTCGGTTTCACCCTGAAGACGCTCGTGACCGATATCTTTAATACTTTTCCTCCCGGTGTCTCGTGCCTGAAAGCCACTGAATAGAACACAAGCCCGACTCTACTTTTCCTAAATACGACCTTTCCCTCTGATCCCGGTGTTTCTTGTCCCGGTCGTTTCCATTAAACGGAGACGCTTGTTCGGTGAATCGAGAAAGAATATGAAATACAGTCGACAGCAAAATGAACGGGTCAGTAATTCTCGGCCGAAAGATCGCCCAATCTTTGAACAACCGTAACTCCGTTGAGAGCTATCATAAAATCATGATTTTTCTCCTGCATTATTCACAGATTTGTTTTTTATACGACAACGACGATCGCCAACGAACTTGACGTCGCCGTAAAGATGCAGTGGTCACTTTTAAAGTGCTGTAACTTGGCGAGAAAAAATCGTACTGACTTAATTCAGCTCTGAAATTAAAAGGGAAGAACCGAACTTTACGGTGCTGTGAACGACGTGCTCGAAAAAATTTCACGTTGTTGTAGCGAGTCGTTGAATTCGTATTAATGCGAGCTACGATAATACGCAGGAAATAATGTACAATGCAATTTCAAAACGGATGATCTTGATTTTTAATTGGAAAAATAATAATTTTCTTTTTAATTCAATGCTCTATCACGTAGCCGACAGGAAACCGATGAACTATGTTGGCAACATTTCTTTGTTAGATTAACGGAAGTTAATCGACAAAAATGTTAAGCAAAAAGTTAGGCGAACAGCTTGTACAGTGAACAGTCGACTGAGAGGTGCCGCGAGAGAAAAGTTCGCGCGTGTAAGAGAGTGAAAGAGAATCAAAGAATATTAAAAAGAGATCGAAGTTATTTTAGTTTATTTTATATTTGCTTTTACTATTTATTGCTCCGTTACTTTTCGTTGTCTGTGTTCTGAATCTAATAAACTTATTGCAGCCAATTAGGAGCTGAACAGCGTTGAGAATTGAAAGTAAATTAATATGTTTTTCCGGATGGATAATCTACCGAGAAGTATATACAGAGAACGTCCTCGTGGAATTAAGTTGCCATGGTGTGCTTGAAAATCGCCGCAGAATGGGACGATTTCTATTACGGATTCATCAACCTGATGAAAGTATCAAAGCAGTCGAGAAGTTGACGCGGCCAGATTGCGATTCTTTCTTCATCCCGTCGCGAACGCTCGCCCAGCCAATTGTGCCGCGAGCGTAATAAACATTCGCAGCAGCAGCAGCAGCAGCTTGCTCGCGTACACAAAGAATAACGGAAGACGAAACTGGCGAACAACCATGAAAACGGAGATCCGGGCGGCCCGTAAGATTATCAGTTGCTGCCGCGTGCAGGACAAAAGGAACTTTCGAATTAAATAACGAGGAACAAAACCGTGGAAAATGACCCGTCTTCCGAGAGTAATTCCACGGCAGACAGGACCTCTCCCGGAATTTCTGTGCCATTTCTCTGAGCCATTTCTACGCCGTCCTCGTCTCGCGAAGATTTCACGTTTCGCGCCACACCGAGGCCCGAAGCCCGAGGCACGCGGCGACGTCATCCAAGGTGTAATTCGAAGCTTTGCGTAATTTCGCAACTATTAGTATCAACAAATAGAATCGAAATTGGTTTGGAATTGGTCCCGCCGTAATTCGAGGCGTGGGTGAACCATCGAGAGGAAATCAGACGTACAATAGTGCTATCAGGACTAATCGAGGAAACATAGGTGTTCGGATAATAGAACAGTCACCCGTGATAGACTAGCAAGTATAGGTCGGAGGCTTTGCGTTATTGATTTTGATAAAGCTTTTTCTGGCGAATCTAGAGCGAGAAGAAGCCGCCCCAGATTTGCCATTTTCGTCGGAACTTATTGTTGAACAAGAGATTCAATTGTCAAACTTATCTAATTATTTTACTCGTTAAAAGTTGGCAGAATTGTTCCTCGGCAGAACGATCGGCAATTCTTTTTTTAGAGCTAGAGTAAAGGCTAGAGGTTGGAATGCGACTGCTGTAAAATGCATTCATTGTTTATAAATTATTGTAACTTATATTCGACTTTTAACGCAACAAAAGCCGCATTTACTGTTTACGATCATATTTTAAATTTAATCTTTCAGCTTTTATCAACAACTATGAAATAATCGTATCTCCTTTTCTTTAATTGACAATCATTTTTTGAAGCAAAGAGGGACAATGTGAGAAAAATTACTGTAGTATTTTATAACTAGACCGCGGATTTTTTATGCATTTAAAGCAAAATGGAGCAATTCAAATTTAATATAGTAGAAAGATTAAAAGAATTAAGAAATGTCAATGTATCATTTTGATTATCTATTAATTTTATTAAAGCAAGAGAGAACTTGCTATTTAATTTATATTTCTTGCAATCGATGCAAACAATTTTTATTTTGCACAAAAATCAGCATTCTATTTATAACAGTGAGAATATTTGATTTACTGAAACTTCGCATACGCTTTAACGACGAAGTTTACAAAAGATCTTTCATAGAAACATTTGTATATCGGTAACTATAAAAGGGTTAATAGTTTTTAAATTATTAGTATAAATTATTAGTACATGTAATAGTAATTTTGTAATAATATATTACAAAATATATTGCTAATAACCCCGCGTAGAGGGTTTCATAGCTCAATAAATAAAAAAAAGAGAACTATAAAAGGAAAAGTGAAAAGCTAGTCGGTTTAACTGTTTTTTGTAGCTATAGCGTTAAATACCACAACTACCATTTTATAGAAACCTGCTGAATGGAAATTGCAGAATTCTCAGATCCCCAATGAGGCATTCAGGACGCTAAGTTCATAAAAATCTGTAAATTTCAAAAGACTTTGTGTAATCCCCAAAGCCCTCCGAAGCTTGCGGCAGTAGACATTGCGAAGCGTGTGCAAATTCTCGTATCCATTGAGGTTTCGGAAACCCGTAAAGTTTACTCAAGCTTCCAGGAACCCTTTGGAACCTACGATGTGCCCTGGAAAACCTCGCGATTCCGGTGAAGCTTTTGAAAAGTCTGAAATTCGTGGAACTATAGGATCTTCCCGGATTCGACGAATTCTTAGAAACGGGTTACCTTGAAATCACCAACGATTATTTCACCGACGATGTTTCCATCGGCACGATTTCAGCGACATCGCATTTCACCGACACTGTTTATCTGCCGACACGTTGAAATCATCGCCGACAAATGTTTACATCGATTCTCGTTTCACCGACAAATGTTATTATCGATGCTTCGTGTATAAGAAATGCAGAGAAACAGGGACAATCTGTTCTACCGGGTGTGTGAAAAAAGTGGCAACAGTGGAAACGGTTGTGAGTGCAGAGGAAGAAGTAAGTACATACGGTGATTGTAAATGGAAAACACATTATTCGTTCTCATGAGCCTACGAAACATAATTATGCACCAGAAAAGCATCGCATTCAAATTATTTGTTATTTGTTATTTATTTACTAAATTACAGTTTACAATAAAATAAATGAACTGGTTGTAGTTATCGACGAGAGACCATGCAATATTGTCAGAAATGCGACTGCACAGAACCAGAGAAAATTATTCAACCACAACTTCCGATTAATTCTACTTTGAAACAGCAAGTGTTATATAAACGACGAAAATATAGATCCGCCGAACCAAAAAATATTGACGAACGAGAAGGTTGAATACTTGGAATGGAAAACCTTTCGTAAGCGTTATTAACACTAGATTTACGGAGCATAAAAAAACAGCTGTTTTATATTACTTTATAAAAGTAACAATAAGACATTTATTCTGATTCTAATATTGATCTCGTAAATCTAGTGTTAAAGAAGCGTCTGAATGTGCGGTGCTATTTACAACGGTTGCGCTTCATTCTCAATACCGTGACCTTCCGTTGATAAATCCACTTTTTTACCGTAAATAATATGTAAAACACAGGCTTGACAATAAGCGTGTACGATACGACGTTCAAACGTATACATACATAGTTGGTATATCGTCAAAAATTCTAAGCGACGATAATAACATTTGCCGGTGAAACGAGAGTCGATGTAAATATTTATCGATGATTTCAATGCATCGGTATATATATACCGACACATTGAAATATATTACATTTCATATATTATATTATAATATATTATATAAACGATATCGGTGGAATGCGCGGTGTCGCTGAAATCGTGTCGATGAAATGAGGGATATAAGGGAAGCAGAGATTTTTTTTAATTTTACGGATCAAACTTCTCTTTCTTCTCTTTCTGTTAATTTCCCTGGACGCGGTCTGGACGGTACTTGTTTATCACAGGTCCTACAGATTTTAATTTTTTAACGAGTATCGTAGATCTGTTTACATTAAACAATTTACTAATTTCACCATACATCTTCTCTTCTTCGCAACACTCAATAATTAATACTCTCTCATTTGCAGGAATTTCAAGGTTATATTATTGGGTTGGTAACTAAGTAATTGCCGATTTGTTCAATGAAACAAAAATTTCTTTTTACTTCGAATGAAGTTTAATCTGTAATGTATTTTCCATTTTGTTCGATGACCTTTTGCCATCTCTCTGACAACTCCAAAATTGCACGCTCGGCCAAAAGCTGAGTTAAGTGAGATTTTACAGCGTCATCATCGTTCAAAGTTTTACCACGAAGGGAGTTGTCCAGGGATCGAAATAAGTGGTAATCCGATGGCGCGAGATCAGGGCTATATGGTGGGTGTAACATCGATTCCCAACCAATATCCATCAATTTTTGCCGAGTGGACAAAGACGTGTGCGGCCTAGCATTGTCCTGCTGGAAAATGACACCTTTACGATTGACCAATTCTGGTCGCTTTTCCTTGACCGCTGCATTCAATTTGTCCAGTTGCTAACATTCACGGATGATAAAAAATAACATAATAATAATAATAATAATAATAATAATAATAATTTTATAATATAACATTTACGGATATCATAAAAATGGGAGTGAGAAACATCTATAACTGAAATCAGCAATTACTTAGTTGTGAACCCAATAGAAACAATACGAAACGTTCCAACATCTCGAAAACACTAAAATGCAGTGTACTCTCGCGGCGCTTAGAATGTCTCTCTCGCCGTAAAAACCGCTAGACACTATGAGCATAAATTTCGTTCTAAGATCGTCGCTGGCACAGCGACTTTTCGAGCAGAAACGTCCAAAGATAACTCGGTAAATGTTCAGAACGCGGTACCGAATACTAAATTCCGTGTCCAACTTTTATCATTATATTTTCCGTCATTCGAGAATTTCGTAGCAATTCAATATCGTGTTCGGCGCGCGCATTCTGTCGGCCGAATCGTACGTACATTAACTGTGCGATGCTTCCGAAATCGTGATGCGGATCCAACGTGAGAAATGGGTCACCGTGCAACAAGATTTTTGATAACTTTCCAGCAGATGGATCATTCGATGGTAAAAGGGGAAAGCATATTTCACGCGGATTTTATTATTCGAAACTTATTAAAATTATATCTGTTTCTTAGGCAAACACAATTTTCTTCAGAATCGATGAGGACAGCTTTCATTTCGCCTGAACATCCTCGGATTTTTATTACATTTCAAAGCTACATACTTGCTCTAAGTATATTTTATTGTTATAATGTATTATAAAAATGTATATATAATATTAGGTCTACCGGAAAGTTCTGTCCGTTTGAGAAATTAAAGGAAATAATAGATCTTTCATAAATTTAGTAATATTTATTGTACAATATAATTTCCGTCGGTACTTATGACCTCTTGCCAGCGAGATGGCAATTTGTGAGCAACATTTTTCAAAAATATATGTCTCAAATGAATATGTGCATATCTACTGAAATTTGCAATGACATTATCAGACAGAACTTTCCGGTAGACTTAATAATTCCTTGGCGAATTTTAATACATTCTTTTTACTTATGTCGTTAATGTGTACGGCATCTTTCTGGGAACCTACGCATGATGGTCACCTTCCCGTAGTATTTTTCTGCATAATTCTGGATGTACAGTGGCGTGATCAATTCATCAAGATCGGCCGATCGTGAATAAAAATGTGCGCAGACGATATCAGCCGGTCTTCGGATAGACCGATAATCAGCCCGGCGCGTTTTGATAGTCGCGATAAAAGAAGCTCGCGTTCCGGCCGACCGAAACAACGATCATTATCGTCCTAGCGGTAGTAATTGCTCGACGTATCGTCGCTGAAATCGTTTTTATCCGCCACGGCATCGCGTGTAGAACGGTGAGTTAACGCGGGACTTAATCAGGAGACGTTTCGTCGTCGGTAATGGCTTCGAGTCACCAATTTATCGCGCGTCGCGCTGAAAAAACGCAGTGCTCCCGTTGAACTAGGTCGAGAAGATGAAAAAAAAAAGAAAAAAGAAAAGTCAAACTGCCTAGCGACTATTTCGCTATGGCAAACCAAACACCGGGAAACCCGACGGAACCTAAATCCTTATCCCGCGAAATTCATTTCGCCGTCGAGCTGGTAATTACTGGACCGCTAATATCTTACGAGACGTTCTTTAATTGTAAATTGGACGGATTTACTAAATCGAAAGCATAAAAAGTTACACTAATATTGCTACGTACCGTAATACAATACTTTTAAGCTTATTATATAAAATGATATATGTAATAGATAACTGTGCACTCGAGTGGTGACTCTGAGACACAACTAAAAATTGATGTATCACGGTCCAAAATATATTATCGAATGTGTTTACAATTTTAAAATACTGTTAAAAGTGTATCTGTTCTGTAAAAGCGTATCCCAAGACTCAATTTCATATGTATAAAAAGTACTCTGACAAATATAAGATGGAAATAACGCAGGTCAGAAAGACTAGAATGGCCCACAAAAGTGTTCGTACACCTTTTAAAACGCACCCCAAAAATGATTTAAATTTCTTTTTAGAAAAACTCTACGGAAGGCATTTTTTACATCTTCTTTATAGTCTTTGATAAAAAAAGTTAAAAGACACGAGAATTTTTTTATTTTCGTTTGTCACTACAAGTAATAGTAAAATTTAAAAAAAAAGCATTTTAGTCATTGTGTGGTAGACTAGTCCCTCTATCAGCTAAAAAGAGATTGAATCATTTAGTCCAGTTTTAAAGAAGTTATTGCATTTTAAAAGGCGGGCGAATAATTTTGTGGGCCACTGTATCTTGTTAAAGTAGGGTTAAAATGTACAAATATATAACAAAGTAAATATTGATTTGTAGAATTCAAATTTACCTGCGATAAGGTAATAATTAAAACAGTAATATAGGCCTAATACACGGTCTGGGTCACACCGACCCAAAATACCGTAGATGGGTTAAATCGTAGAAATTTGATTAAATTCGAAACTATGTTTCGCTCGTTATGCATGCTCAGCAGCTTTCATCGCGAGGCAATCGGATGACGTGAATCTTCTCTGTATAATCGTGTGAAAGCAAGTTTAAAAATTGATTACAAGTTCTAAGATAACGCAGCTAAAAGTTTCCGCGCGTTACGGGGATTACATAGCTTGGCGTTGAAACCACATGAAACCAAATGACTGTCGGTGTTATCATAAAACTTCACCAGAGTAGAAGCAATTTATTCGGTAACTGGAAAATTGTCATGAGCAATTTTAACACAGTCCGCTTCCTCGTAAAAAAGATAAACAAAGTTTCATCCGACACTGTGCATTTGCACGGCGGAAGGAATGGAAATTTCTATATAAACATCCGCCGCGCGTTTATCGCAAATTAGAATTTAGCGGTGGCGGAACAACGTGTTCTAAGCTTGTCGCGTTCTCGCGAAAGCAACGGAATAGGAAATTTGCATAGGACAATATTTCCATATCGCTATCTGTTTTATTTTTCGCTCGCGTCGTCCGCGCGCGCGTCGTGGCAGTTAACGAACGTCGTCGCAAAAATCCGCGATAATCATTAACATTTTCCTTGGGAGCCCGCGATCCCCGCGCGACCGTTCTCGGATTCTCGCGTGTTCGCGAGCGGCGCAGAAAAAAAAATAGAACAGTCGGCCATTCTTCTAATTCGTTGTTAGTCGGTGGGACAAAAAAAACACTGGCTTTCGTGCGATGAAAAGTTCTTTTGAAAAAAAAAAGGGAGGAAAATAGAATACGTCGCTCATCTCGCTGTTTGCGGTGAAACGGGACAAAAAGACGAGTTCCACCTGGCGAAAAAAAAGCAGAGCAAAAGGAATGGAGGAAAAAAAATAATACGAACCAGCGGCTTTTCATTTTCCGGCATAGGATTTCTATTACTAATGCATCGGTTACATCGAGCACCATTGTTCCGATTGTCCCGACGACGAGAAATGGGGAGGGGGGCAGGGGTGGCCAGATGGGAAGCGTAGCGCGCGTTTCACCGAACCAGTGAAAATTGTCTTTGTTTTCCAGTCGCCAGGGGAGAAGGAATTTCTCCGCGAGGAAATTCAATCATTTTCCCGCGATCGGATCTCCGCGGATCCCGACAACCCTTAAAACGAATCTCGACAACGTTAAAAAGGATCTCTCTCCTTTCGCGCTCTCTCTCTCTCTCTCTCTCTCTCTCTCACACACACACACACACTGTCCCTCCCCCACTCTCTCCATTTTTCCATCCGTGATATTCCGCATCGGGACAGCAGAAGGAGAGCACTGCCATGAATGGGACAATTTTATTTAAGAGAAAATAAGTAGAAAACTAAACGACGTATCCAATATTAATTTAGAACATTCAAACGATCAGTTCTTTTACTGTAAGAATGCACAGTGCGTTTCTTTAAATTTAAATTCTTTTAATTTTTTAGTTCTTTTTTAAATTTTAACATGACACAATATTATATACTAATCTCAAAATGATGTAAATTGCATATTTCATTGATATCGCTTTTCGGTATTTTATGAGAAAAAATAATCCTTTCGATAAAAAAGTAAACTGAAACAATTGTCAAAAATTTCTGAATAAAAATATATTACGAATTAATGGCATAATAAGCAAAAATAGTTTGTAGCACCTTTTATTGCGCATGTGTCATTTACTCATTTACTGCATACCTATGATATTCTGTGTCTTCCAATCATAAACTTGTTAATAATATTGAAAGATTTAACTTGTTCAGTTATTCTGATAAAAAAAATATTATATACGATATGTCAACATTCATTGGAGGAAAAGTGAAAAATATTATTTTCAAGCATAAAAAAATTAATTGCCTCACATAATTACGTGTCAAGCCGTGGTAGCGGCTTCAAATTGCGTGTACAAGTGTAGACAAACGAGTATAATTTTATTATTGAACGATTCACGATTTTGAAGATAATGGTAAAATATCATTTTAACGTGATGGTAATATACCACCGTTTTAACGACATCCATTCATCGATTATTCCGGCACACCTTTGAGCGGCTCGACGGAAACGAAAATGCTCGCTTTTTCGGGAAAATGAATCGGACGAATTATGGAAAATTGTATAATCGGATAATCCAACAAACTCGCGGCAGTTATAATATCGTGTAAAAAGCAAACGTGAAATTATACAGTTTCTTTTTCGGTGCCGCGCGATTATCGGAACGCGAGTGTCCATGTAAATTGTTATTTCGATAAGCGGATTAGCGAAAGTATAGACTGAATAGGAATTAGTTTCTTTTTTTTTCATGCTGGGTTTCTCGAGGTTCGAAAAACTGTATTCGCTTTGTCACGATCGAGTTTTGTTCTACGTTCGTTTAACTAAGGGATTGAAAACGTAAATGGGAACTGTTTGCTTTGGTAATTGCAATTTAATTCGCGGAGTGTGTACAAGATTTAATCCGGGAACTGTCGGGCTACAAGATGGCTGACGGAATCACCACCGTGGGAAATCTAGGCTTTGCAAAAAAAATGCTTCGACTTCCGGGAATCTTTACGATGGTCCGACGTTCTCCGTGTTAACGACGACACACCTCTCGCAAAAGCCGGTGAAAAAATTCTTTCGACCAATTGCCTGATGTACGGGAAAAAAGAAGTACTCGAACTTGTCTCGAACTGTATTTCAGTGTTTTACTGTTGGAACGTTTATCCCAGGGACCACAAAAACAAGAATTATTTGATAAATTTCTATAGGAAAACTCAACAGCTGAAGCTTGTTTATTATTCAAGTCGAGAGCATTAACCACAAACTGAGACGAAATTTTAGCAATAAAACATACGATTAAAAGAAATTTCAATTTTCAACCGCGGATTTTATGCATTTATGAACAAAATTAGTAGATCAAATACTGAGCAATTACAACACTTTAAGAATTTCATATACTGTTAGACTATACTCAACTTGATAAAGCAATTGAAGAAAGAAAGAAAGTTTGTACATAGTTTTCGCATCTTGCAAACAAATGCAGACAACTTTTATTTCGCATAAAAATCTATCGCCTGCTTATGAGCAACCAGAATATAGTTTTCCTCGTCGACAGTCGTTATCGGCAATGCAAACGATTTATCCGCTATTCATAATTATTATTTGTAACCGAAAAAAAAACATCTTGGTTGAATATTCTACGACCGTTCTTTATTTCTACCGAAACGGTTGGAGTCCCTGGTTTAACACGTTGAATGCCACGGGGGTGACCGGCACTTAACTTGGCGGTGACGCCATGGGGGCCACCGGTGACCGGCGCGCCCAAATCGATAGAAATATATATAATTTAAAACAAATGTCAATATCTAAGATTTTGTATTATTACCATCGTCGATTCAGACAGTGACCCCTGTCGCAATTAACACGTCAAACATGGTTATACACTGTAACTTATCTATTGCAGATAATATTTCAACATTATATGTATCGCATAAAAGAAAATTCATCGTGGCGCCACGGACAATTTCTGTAAAACCGACGTGGCATTCGACGTGTTAACCTTCACTGTGCAATTTCAGCAACGTTAACATCTCGGCACGTGAGCCAAATATCCCGTGTTTACAATTTCTCTGGCGCAACAAAGCGAGTATCGCCGACGAGAGCGATAACAGTTCAACAATGCTCGATCACCGGGCGTCTTTCATCCGCGAAATTATCCGCCGGTGCTTAATTGTATCGTCGTTCCATCGGTCCCTTTAATATGAATAATTCCGTTCCGAGGGAAATTCCTTTCGTAAAACTCCGTTTCCGGGGAAAGGTGGGCTCGCGATCGAAACGCCCGCCTCGGGACGAAATGGGTCAGACACGTGTCTTTGCCAGTACTCGTTACAAGAACCGCGCTTTCCCGCAAACAGTGCCCGCGGTGCCGAGAAAACACGCCCTCTCGAAATAAGTTATTTTATCGCCGGACGAGAAAGAGAACGAACTACGCCACTCTGCCGGCGCGAACGTTGTCCGCCAGTTAGTCGCGGAAATTTCGTTGTTTAGGTACAAGCCGAGCCAGAAGGCAGCTCTCGTCCCGGCGATTCTGACTAGTTTAGGGGCTAATTAACGTTATCAAGGTAACGCGATAATCCGACGGTTAAATTCGCCGGCGGTTGTTGCCAAGCGGCGGCGTCCCTTTAACGCAAGTCGCATGCGCCACCGACCCCCGTTGCCCCTCGCCGAAAAGTATACTTCTCGTTTCGAAACTTCCTCCGTATCCTCGGAAATCTATTCTTTAATCGTCTCTTCGGATTAAAAAATTACATTCTACTCGAATTTCTTCAAGATTTTTTAATAATTTTGCTGCAGCAGATCTTGAACAATTAACGGAGAAACTAAAACATTAGTCATTATGCTATGATTTTTAAAAGATTACTAACTCGTAATATTTTGCTTAGATCGCCTACCAACAATTCGAACGTATTCGTTTGCGAAGTGCGGTAAAGCAACGCTTTAAGGAAAATATAAAATGATAGAACGTTGGAAATGATTGTTCTGTTTAAATAAAATTCAATATAAAAGTGTATCGATACAAGTTTCGTTTAATAGCAATTTTTCATCTTGACAGTAAAGGGTTAAATAGGCAGAGTAGAACTACTTTTAAGTTTTTGGTTTCTGTCTCATTGTTTTAACAATTTTTGTTAAGTCGGAAACATTTTTTCAGCCAACATTTCCATCATTTTTGAACGTCAAATGTGTCGATAAACAGTGCGACGTTTATTTAGCGATTTCGTATATACTTTAAGTCAGGAACATTGCAACGATTTGTTACCTATAAAAACGTGCTTCAGGCAAATTCAGTCTTTCGCGAAGCACGCTAATAATTGATGCCCAACATCCGTTGCCAATGCACCCGGATTTATCTAAAATTTAACACAATTTTCTTTCGCTTTCCACAAAAAAGCGGAGGTTGTTTTATGGACGAACAAATTACGAGACTTGAAGTCCCTAAAGTGTATTCTATGAATATTTAATCCAGTCGCCCCTGTAACGCACCACTAACTAGCATTGCCGTTTCTTGCACGGGCAAGATTTTATTTAAAATTTAAAGCAATTTTCTGCTCTCACGTTTCTTGAAATTGCACGAGGATGTTTTATGACCGATCGAACAACGTAAGAGATTCGAAACCTCGACGTTATCTTCCATGAATATTTATAGTTCCTTTTGTGATTAGATGCGCCAATCGATAATTCATTAAGTCATTCTCACAGGAAATTCGTTTATAATTTGAGCCCGAAACAATTCCGCTTTTCACAAAACGATGGCGATTATTGATGAGCAAAGGTGAACGTTGTTATTATTAGACAACGAGTTTGATAAATTTTTTAGAAAAATGACTAAATCCAATTGTAATTAGTGAGAACGTTTAAAGAATTTTGCAGTGTAATATTCGACTCGTTAAAATTAATAAGGAAACAAATAAATGTAAACGCAACAGATAATTTTTATTTTGCATTTACGTGATCCATTTCGGTCAAGTTTTAACACTAGATTTACGAAGCATTAAAAACAGCTACTTTATATTAGTTTATAAAAATAACAACAAGATATTTATTCTGACTTTTCAACTAGTGTTACCGTAATATTTGCTAATATAATGTATCTTTACAATCTGAATAATCGTAAATTAAAAAATTAGCGACCCGTCATTTTGATCTGGTAAATTCGGTGTTAAATAATCCCGTTTATGCAGAAATTTACGAAAACCGCTGTCTCGTTATTTCACTCGATTTTGGTCACGATTCATTTTCACCGTGCTCTACGAACCATTGTTTGATTTTCCAGCGACAGATTCGATTTTCATTTTGTCCGATTGATTTCACGAGCCTGTACAAATCCGAAAGTTTTTCCCTCTGACAATATCGCTGATCGATGACGCAGAACGCAGTATGCTAATGCGACTATCGTTCCCCGTCGCTGCTCCCGTTCTCCGTGAAAGGACCGCCGCGATCCTTTCCGCAAAACAAACAAACGAACAAGCCACTCTTTTGTCTCGGCCCGCGACGCGCCTCTCGGCAACCTCGTATTATCAATGACGTCAAAACGCTTAATCGCGCGCTCCGGATTTTTATTGGACACCGAGTTTATAGAATGCGGGATTTTTATAGAACGCAACATAAATACCAAACGCGTCACGAATGCATCACTTTTTATTCCGCCTCTCGTTCTTCGGCCCCGCGATCATGCATTTCAATCACCGGCGCGTCGACCAGCTACCACCCGAAATACCTCACCGAAATCGAAGTAATTTTGTTGATGAAATTGAAACCAGACCCGGTCATTATTGGGATTGTTTGGAACAAATATTTAACCAAGATAATTATCCGAGCGAATACATTTTAGTCGGATAACAATTATTTGTTATTTGTCATCAATTATTCGATGAAATAATTTATTCGATGAAATAATTATTTAAATAATTTATTCTATCATTTTTATTCAAATCGATTATTTTCCATACGAATTCCTCTACGCGAATAAATTCTTAGTCGAATAGAATCGAGTACGAATGAATTCTTATTCGACAACGTCGAGTCAAATTTTATTTATTTATTCTCTTATCCGTCGCCTCTATAAAATTTTGCCCAGCTCTGATCGAAATTAGACAATTAAAATTTGCCCTGAGAATGGTTCCTTTAGTTGTGTACAGGTTCGAGGAAGAATTGACTTGATCGTTAGTTTCGAAAATGCTACAGCAAATTCTTGGATTCAGCAGTTGCAAAATACGAAAGATCTGCTAGGTTTCTAGACTATTTTCCAAAAATTCTTCACTTCTTGTTCGCTTGTATTTAATAATATTGTCAGCTGTAACAGCTTATTATTTAATATTCGCTTGATATTTTACCGTTCTGTTTCTTTTTTCTTTTTTTGTTGGAAAGTTACACGCCTCGCCTGTTTTAAAAAATCATTGCAAGCTCTAAAAGATATTAATAGCTTTTTTTAAAAATTGATTTTGTTGAAAATATAACTGTTTAATAGGAAAACAATTTAATTCCGACAATGCTGTAAAACTGGTCTTCCAGAAATTCATCGACTCTCGTCCGCCAGGGTTTTGTACCACCGGCCTGAACTTTGTTAAATAAAATAATTCCATATAGTTGTAAATTATCGAGCAACTTTGCCTCCTTTTCTACAAATTTCATCCTCGACGACCTGATAAATATTACTCCGTTTCCCCAGAATTTCGAGAGAGTTCAACGCATTTCTAAAACATTCGCCGACGTTCTGCGCAATATTCGCAATCTCGCAGCTAGGAGCGAAACAAAAACGGAACGAAGATAAGTCGTAGATAAAAAGTCGAAGTAGAACGCGGCGCGAGTGTTTACTGTCGAGCACGTAGAAGGAGAGTACCGTTGAATTTGACGCATCGCGAAATTTCGGAGTTCTTCTCTCGAACGAGCGCAGCGAAATTCCTCCCGTGTGAATCTTTAACGGGGATTTTTTTTCCGTAAATGTTTCACTCGATTCCGAGACGCGAAGAATACGAAGGAAGCGGGGCTAAAACCTGACAGAATTATTAAACGCGGACGAAGCGGAGAAAATAAGAACTGTCCAAACCGGGGAGAAAATTTGTTTTCTTTTTTGTTTTTTAACGGTGCTATTCATCTCTGCGTCGTGTAACAAGTGCAACATTTCGGACCTGCTGACCTTTACGGACAGCTGTTCCCATCGATTTTTTGTTTTATTCGTTCAAGCACTCTGGAACACCGTGTTTCTATCGAGACTGTTTCCAATTAGAAGCTCGTGCCTGATAATTAATGAGAAATTTCTTCCGCGAGCGGACATAATTGTACTCGTTTTTTTTTCTCCTGTAATTATGTTAAATTAGAAGAGCCGGGAAGCGAGAAATTAAAAGTTTGCGATTCGTTCGAAATTAGAGTAAAGTTGAAACTGCATTCGCGAAAGCAATTCTGAATCGTGTCTACAGTATTCTGCACGCTTGTTCTACATACCTTTCTCAATATTCCGCTCATACAATTACTTAGGATCTTTTAATCTCAGGCTTTGAGAACGATTTTCACAACTGTACCATTTGGCGATGCTTAGAACAAATCTGAACTTTATTCGGAAATTTTGCGAAACATATTTTTCATGATATACTCTTCTCACAGACTTATGCAGTAGACTGCGGATCTTTATGCAAAATGAAAATTTTCATAAAATCAGAAATTAAATTAAAAATCAAAATAAATGTCTTATCGTTATTTTTATGAACTAATATAAAACAGCTGTTTTCTCTGCTCCGTAAATCTAGTGCTAACGATGTCGATGCAGTAGATTTTTAAATTCTTCTTTTGTCTTCTCTGTTCTGTGTCTTGTTTATCCGCTTTTACTATAAATACGTATAATCCGCAGTCTACTTATTAATCTTTCTGTTCTTCCAAATGTAACAGCAATTTATCTTATGTAAATGTTGATAATCGGGTAATCAAGCGAACGATTTGAAAATAATCGGAGAACCGCAGTGCGAGAATTAAAACGAAAAATTCACGGGAAACGGTTTTCGATTCGACGAACGTCGACTCACATGTTTAGAAAACGACGAGAAATTTTCATTTCGCTCGAACGCAAACAAGTGGATGACAGAACGCCTGCACAGAAAGAGAAGGAGAAAGAGAGAAAGAGTCATCGCGAGTCACCAGCATCCGTCGAGCCATGGTTAACAATAAATCCTAATTAAAAGCTGAAAGTTTTCGAACTCGGTGCAAAATCCTCGCGCGTCGAGCAGAATCGTGTAACGAGAGCGCGTAAATCCGCGATCAGCCGCGAAGTATGTTGTATCCGGGCTGCTCGAATCCCGGCGGAAAAGAATAACAGGAATCACGAGAACAAAAAGCGTCAGAAAAAAGTCCGAACCGCACTCTCGATTCGAGCAACGCGAGCCAATCAGCTTCGCACTCGCCTGGACTCGGAGAGTCCTTGAAACTTGACAAACCGAGAGCCAGTGAATTCGTGTTCGCGTACACGGCTCACGTGTTTCCAGCCCCGAAAAAAAAGCGCTGATTAATCTTTCACGCGACCGGTGGGACCAGCGGAAAGAAAAGCCTCGACGGTCTCGTTACGGGAAGAAAATCGCGGCGGGCTTAAACGCTTACCAGGCGTGACGGATCGAGGAAGAGGACGTATTCCTTTTTTTGGCTTTTCGAGCGGACACGCTCGCGAAACACCGTGAATCGTAAATCGAAAAACGTAAGTGCGACGACGATAACGACACCGGCGCGGGTAAAGTCCTCGCGGAAGGATCGTCGCGAGGTAACTGACGTTTCGCCGGTGTGTTCATAGTCGGATAGAATCGCGCACCCTCCGGTCCTCCCTGTCTCCGCCGCCCAGTCAACCTTTTCCACCCCCTCGGCCAAGCTACCCTCGTCGCTCGACCCCAGGACACCGTTCCCAGCCCGCCTAGAAACTCCACCCCCTGACAGCACACCGTGTGTCTCGTCCTCTGTGACGCAGATGGACGGTGTCATAGGACGCTACCTCCGAAATGGACTCCTCCTCGCCATTGTCTTTCCGCCGCCTACGCCACCGAGGGGGTTGTCGGGGGTTACGGACCCCCTTTCACGCAGAGTTCGGCAAAATTTCTCGGCCGGACGACGGATAAAAGCTGACGAATCGAATTTTGTTTACTTGGCGCTATCGAATAAATTTCCGAAACATTTATGATAACTATAACTATAAAATATATATATATATATTATATATCAGTCATAAATGTTTATTCGATCGGAAATTTATTCGATAGCGCCAAGTAAATATGTATATATATAACTGATCCGAATATGAATTTGTTCGATCAAGGATTCGTTCGAATAAGAAGACATTTGTTGCTCGAATAAATATTCTGTGTAACATTTATAGAGGAAATATTTGAAATACTGTTTTAAATCGAATGGATTCTTCGGAATACAAATAAAATCGTATTTGGAAACAGGACATGAAATTTCTGTAAATAAAATACTTTCTTTTTGATAACCCACAGCTGAAGCATGGAATAAATATTTTATTTTGATAACGTAGAAACGTGAATTAAAATAATTTTGTTTGGTGAACGTACTTTTTGTCCCTAACTTTGAGGGCTGTTTTCACCCCTGTAAAAGGGATACTTTCCTGTACGGTGGAATGGTTAAATTACCGATGTATCGATTCCTTAGCTCTTGAAAGTATATATTTTGTACATATGATAAATTAAACATGCAAGGTTAAACATTTAGAGCAGCTTGTTAGCGTTGCGTAAATGGTCGTATTATACAAAATTCGTAAAATATGTATTACATAATGTATGAAATATGAGATATATGCAGCACATAGTTTATTTAAAACGTATCAGCGGATCAGCCAATGTTCGAATAAATAATTTTATATTGGTGAATATATAGAAAATATATTTTATTTAGACCGTGCTAATATTATAGATCACCCGATGTTTCGACAGATAATGCTTTTATCAATGAATATGTAGAAGATACATTTGATTTGAACCGAATAAGAAGGAAACGTATTTTATTTATACCGTACCGTACATCCAACGTTTGAATGAATAAATGGGTTATATTAACCCCTTACAGTGCCATTTTCTTCATAGTTACAACGATTAGAAGTTTTTCGGTTGTAATAATCTCTAAGAAGAAAAAAGATAATTTATATTTATTGTGTCTACATTTATTTAAATGTTTATATACCGATGACAAGAAATCAGAATTTTATTCTGTTATTACTAGAAATCTCTATCACGTGTCAGACTCGTCGAAGTATGGCAAGGGGTTAATAGTATATATTATTGAAACCGTACTCGTGGGCCACCCAGTTTTTGAACGAATGATGTCTATTGATGCCTGTCCACATGATGCTATATTAATGAATGTATGGAAATTGTAATTTTTATTTACACCAAATACGAAGGAAATATATGAAATATGCGGTGGCCCACGAGTACTGTTTCAATAAAATCTACTATTAAGCCCTTGCCATATTTTAACGGGTCTGACACGTGATAGAGATTTCTAGTAATAATATGTTAATTATAAATTTATATTCCGTTTTCTTCAGTCCGAATAAAATTATGATGTCTTGTCATCGGTATATAAACGTTTAAATAAATGTAGACACAATAATAATTCTTTAGCGGACCAGCAAGCTTTTTAATAAATAATAGGTCCTATTCGTGACAATATATTTTATTCAATGTATATTTCGTGAATGTATCGCTGCAACGGCTACCAATTAGCTCCTCGATCGAAGTTAACGTTTCCGAGAAAAGAATTGTTTCATCTGTCCGTCTTTTTTCTTGGCTGTGTTTCCGCGAATCTGCGCGGAAACTCGCCTTCCACGACACGCGATAGGTGTCACAATAGACTGACCGTCATTGTTTATCCGGCGCACAAGTTTCCCCAAGGTGAGCTTGTGTCTTTTCCTCGAGGCTGCTCACGAAAATATAATTGTTGCGTACAAGATAGAACTGAGCTAACAAGCGAGAACGAATTCAAGCGACAATTATCGCGATTTTGGCTACCATTTCTCTTCTAGTTTTCGCGATTTACGACTAGAGGTACCGAATATAAACAATGGATTGATTTAAGACTCGTTTGAAAAGTCTAGACAGCAGATCTTTATGCGTTCCTTGCAAGTGCAAATTTATTGAATCGCAAATAACCGTGTGCGTGTTAACAAAACTGTTTGAACATCGTTTCACTGGCGAAGAATTTTCTTCGCACAGCAATTTACGAGAAATAGAGATTTACATGATAACGAGCCGTTTGGTAACGACTCGTAAAAGTTCGTTAATTGCGATTCTATTAGATTGGTGCGTATGAAATGTCGGATTTTTAAGCGAATGTATAAAACTGCATATCTTTTTTCAAAAGCTGTTTATTTTATCAAAATATGCTCCATTTGCTTCAATACACTTTTCCCAACGAGATTTTCATGCATACATGCCTGTCTTAAAGAAATTCTGATTTTTAGAATCGATAAACTCTGATATGGAATTTTTCAGACTGTCTACATTTTCATACCGTTTAGACCGTAAAAACTGTTCTATTGGGTTGGTAACTAAGTAATTGCCGATTTGTTCAATGAAATAAAAAATTTTTTTACTTAGAATGAAGTTTAATCTGTAATATATTTTCCATTTTGTTCGATGACCCTCTTGCCATCTCTCTGACAACTCGAAAATTCCACGCTCGTAGAAAGTCTGATCCTTTTCGGCCAAAAACTGAGTTAAGTGAGATTTTACAGCGTCGTCATCATTAAAAATTCTACCACAAAGAGAGTTGTCCAGGGATCGAAATAAATGGTAATCCGATGGCGCGAGATCAGGGCTATATGATGGGTGTAACATCAATTCCCAAGCAATATCCAAAGACGTGTGCGGCCTAGCATTGTCCTGGTGGAAAATGACACCTTTACGATTGACCAATTCTGGTCGCTTTTCCTTGACCGCTGCATTCAATTTGTCCAGTTGCTAACATTCACGGATAATAAAAAATAACATAATAATAATAATAATTTTATAATATAACATTTACGGATATCATAAAAATGGGAGTGAGAGACATCTATAACTGAAATCGGCAATTACTTAATCAATGTTTATAATAAATGAAGGTCGGTTGTCGAAAGATCCGGAGAGTAAGCTGGGTGCTGCAAAATTTCATATTTTAATTCATTTCATTTCGCAATTGTTTTGTACGACGTATGCGGCCGAGCGTTGTCGTGGAGAAGTATTGGGCCATGCCGATTAACAAACGATGGGTGTATAATTTTCAATTTTTCATGCATTTCATCAATGTACTGGCAGTACTATTCGGCTGTAACCGTCTCCCCAGTTCGAAGGAATGAATAATGAATCGCTCCAGTTACATTCGTTTCCACCAATGCTTTCGGAGCACCATTTTTCACAGACGTTTTGGGTCTTCAACGCGGTTCATTTTGTAGGAAAAAATCACAATACCAAAAATTTTCAAACCAACGCTGCACTTTTCGATCGTTGACAGTATTCTCCCCAAACGGCTGATTTATATTTCGTGCAGCTTTTGCGGCAATAATACCAAGTTTATACTGGTATAAAAAGATTACACGAATATCGGTTGAATTCATATCCTTACGAAATTCCAAACAAATAACAAAATGGAACACTTTCGAGGAAATCTTCTTTGTTGAAATGTGACTCTGGCGATTGACAGTACGAATATAAACGAGGTTACGCAAAAAACAAAAGCATAACGAAAACAGGGAGACAAACGTTCGCGTGTAAAGAAAATCTGAACCAACCTAATATTGCGACAAAGGCATCAATGAATCAATTTGTTTCATAACTTTCCATTGGAGTGCAAGAATTGATGTGCCAGGATTGAAATGAAATTGTCTCCCACTGCCGCCGCGCCACCATGTTTATAGATCATGAAAACGAGCCCGCGACGTAGTTTTCGTTCGAATCGAGGTTGCGGTTTACGCGCCGCGTCTTTTTTTTCCTCCTTCCTGCGCACCGTGAAAGGGATTTTTGTTAACGACCACGTGACCCAGTATTCATTGAAAATTATACACCGTAAATCGTTCGTCGCGGCTGTGGTTGGCAATAAAATAAACGCCTCAGTTTGCGGATCATTTTTAATATCTTAAACGACGGTAAACGCGGAGATAAACCATTCGCTGGCCAGGGCTGGTCAACCGCGACCCTTGCTCCGCTGCCATCGCATGATCGTTCATAAAAAGTCATCGATAGATGACTCATGTAATTTTTGACTTATAGAAATATTGAATAAAAAAAAAGAAAATATCTCGTATATTTCAATTTTTGTTGGATATAATGATGTAATGTAATTCTTAAACAGCTTTTTTATTGTGAGATTATTGTTGCGAGTAATGAATAAACTCGCGAATTCTATGCATTTATTACAAAAATGAATACGTCAATTGCAAAACGTCAAGGACGTTAAAACAATTTGAAAATATTATTGTACTACGGTGAACTTATTAAAATTGTGAAGGCAAGAAATCAAGCGCAGATCATTTTTATTTTGCATGAAAATCCGCAGTTTAGCGATGAGTGGCGTGTCGAGCGTTATGAGAGAAAGTATCATTAAGGAACGTTACAGTTAAGTACCTGAGCCGTATGCGATAATTTATATGTCAAAAATCTGTGTTTTTTCTGTGCGACAAAATTATCGTTATTATTTAATACACGTACATGCGTGTATATTCTTGGGTTTTCCCGCTGCATAAATGCCAATGATTCAACGATTTTTGATAGCTTACACAATGCTGCTATTTTGCGAATGAATCGTAAATTTGCCCGTCGTAAATTTGCGTGCTTAAACTCTTTCGAGGCTCGCGGGACAGTACGCCCCAAGTAGCAATTTTGCAAACACTGTCGGGGTATTTACCCGCAAACATAACTGTTTACCAGCAGTCTCGTCTTGTCAGTTCCATTTGTTTTTCCGCCGACACTGGGACTTGTTGGATCACATGATCCCATTATTAAGGACCAAAGATGCTTCGTATTCCATTTTTAAAATATCCTACTTATCCACTACCCTCCACCCCCCCCCCTCCGGTGACCCCCTCCCCAAACATTATAAGCCGAGTGTGATTGTAAACCTCCCACGCTCCGAATATTTTCGCGAATTTATATGCCCATAAATAACAGAATATTATATTGAACTTATGAACTTACTATGTGAAGAAGAACGACTTGTGTTTTTACACGGTAGATGCGTTTGAGAAATAACTGCATAAAAAAAGACATCGTCTATGCATACATAGAAAAACACACATACAAACTCGCTGTCGCATTACACCCTCGATAGTGTGATATATTTTTTGCTTAAGTATGCATTGTGCAAGAAGCTAACAACAAACTGTTGTGTGTACGTATGAAGCTAACGATTCTCAAGTTTGTTGACGAGAGCATTGTATATACAGACATACTGTCCTAAATATACAGGGTGTCCCAAAATTATGGTATTTCCGGAAAATGAGGGGTTCCTGAGGTCATTTGAAGTAACTCTTTCCTCAGCGAAAATGCAATCCGCGGCTTTGTTTAGGAGTTATTAATGAAAAACACCGACCAATGAGAGGCGTGCTCACCTAGGCGCTGGGCGGTGCAAGGCGGCTGAGCCAATGAGTGTAACTGGGCTTCCGCCGCTCGTTGGCTCGATCGCCTCGCGCCAGCTGAGCTCGCCACTCATTGGTCACTGTTTTTTCGTTAATAACTCGTAAACGAATTCCCGGGATGCATTTTCGCTAAGGAAAAAGTTACTTCAAATGACCTCAGGAACTCCTTATTTCTTGGACGTACCATAATTTTGGGACACCCTGTATACATCTAGAAAATTACGGTCAATGTGTGAATAATTCTTCTTTAAAATTTAAATCGAATAACTTTTTTAACCGTGCCGCGTGGAATGAAATCGTGTGAACAGAAAATCGAATTTATTTTTCAAGGCCGTGTTAAATCAAAACCGTGCAAGAAAATACCGCGCGTAAAAACAGATCGAAGGTTGTACGAATTCGCATAAAAGTAGAATGAACAAATTCTTCTCCGGAAAAATATTCGTATAATAGACGATAATAAAAGACGATTATTACGGTGATTCCGAATGAAAATCCATTCGATCGTTTTTCGTACTCAAAGTTTGAGAAAGTTTGTTCCCCGTCATGCTTGAAATGTGCAGCTCGGGTCAGAACCGACCCGTCCCAGCTTCCGCGCGGCAAATAAATTCACGGAAACCTTCGAGCGGCGACACAAACAACATTTTATGCGTGCACACCGTAAAGTCGCGAGCGAGCCAGCCGTGTGCACGCTGCGAGACGCGCACAGGAAAAACTCTCGCCATTGTTTTCGCGCATCTGCATATGCATCGGCTGCGCGCAACACATTTCATACGGGTTTTCCTTTTTGAACGAAACACTTGCGTCGCCAGCCGTGCTCTTTTCCCTTCCCTTTTGTCGCGCGAGACACGCCGCCGCGAAACCGCGACGTGCGCCGCTTGCTAAACGCAATTAACAAAAGTTATTAACGTGGACAGCCTCGATTAAACATCCGGGACATGCAAATTGCCCCGTTCCGCGGGTGTCTGCGTAACGGCGCGAAATAATCGGTCGAGGAGTTGATGAATTCTTCGAAAAAGGAACGACCTTCCGGAGGGCTTTCGAACTTTCAGCGTGCGGTGTCTGACAAAGAGATTCACAAATGAGCAAACAATTAATCGGCGATTAACGATTGAATTACTGCTGCTGTTGATCGTTAATCGCATTAACATTCGTTTTAATCATTAATCGCCATTAAAATATTGTTACGGCGACTTGTCCAAATCAAGTCGCTGTAATGTGAAACTGCCCTGTTGTGAACAACTCCTTAATAAATAATAGAAGATAGGGGTTGCCACGGAAGAGTGTTACCAATGGACAATCGAGGAGTCGAGTTCGGACTGTCGAACGAGCAACATTTCAAATTGAAAGATCTGAATTGTAATTGTATCGAGTTGTGTTATAGTTTAAATATTGTAAATAAAATGCCGCGACGCGAGAGAAACGGAGTAATTCGCAACAATATTATTGTTAATCGTTAATCGCGATTTACGATTAAATTCCTTTCAATTGTTCACCGCGATTTACGATCAAATTTCTTTCAATTGTCACAGTCGCGATTAACGACTGAAGTACAAATAATAAATAATACAATAAATAATAGAACAGAGCAATAAATATACCACGGATTTCATAAATTTATAACAAAAGTGAGGCCAAACATAAAACAGTAAAAACATTTGAAAATTTTTGAAATACTATTACATTATTTTGAACTGGATAAAATAATTAAATAAAGAAATAGTCGTCAATGTAGCTTCTGTATGTCGCAAAACAATTTTTATCTTGCATATAAATCCACGGTCTAGTAACAATCGTGATAAAGATAATCCTTAACGGAATTACATCAAAATAGCCTTCCAACTCCATTCAAGAATCGACAATTATTAATTGTCCACTTCGATCGACGAGCGACGATTAATTTCATCGATCGATTAATTCGACGATTCGGCGATTAATGCCTTTAATCATCGACCAACGATTACATTCGTCGATCGTCGATTAGTTCAATCGCCGACTTTTCGAGGATTAATACCTTTAATCGTTCTTATCGACCACTTGGTTAAATTAAAAATGTTACTCGATCGATAATCAACGCTTGCAGTTTCTTCGCGGCGAGACAGCGTAAATAAGAAAGAAAAAAAAGACGAGGCGTGAGTAACGAACGTTCTTGGTCCTGGGAATACTTCGAATTGCCGCCGAGAACAACGCCGCGGGACAACTGACGTCAGAGGTGGACAAAAAACGAGGGGTGTACTCTCGATCTTGCGACAAAAGATTGTTTACCTTGCGCCATCCGCGCGAAGTAAGGACGAGTGGGCGTAGTTTCGGTGTTCCGGCTCTCCGAGGAGTCGAAACAGTGCCCCACGGGACAATCTGTGCCCAGGTTTCGGCAAAGAGGGAACAAAATGGCCTGGGGTTACAGCAGGGCGATCAGTTTGATAGATATCGAAAATATAGTACGTTGTGCTATGAAAAGTTATTTCACTTTTCTTTTTCCGTATTACGATTAACAACGCCACGACTGCCACGCCAACAATCTCAAAAGTTTCAAAAAATTAAAGTATTTAATTTAAACAAATTAAAATTAAAATGTTAAGTTTTTCGAGGTCGATTGCGTTTTCAATGTTCTCACATTTTGCGACCCTAATATAAAATTAGGAAAATATGATAGATTAAGTTAGATATATAATAAAGAAACCTTCCAGTGTTACACTAAATAGTAATAACAATATAATAGATTAGCATAAAAATTAACTTTCAAATCTAAACAAATAATTCGGTCATCCACATATTTGGTGTATCGATTTGGTAAATCGATACATTTCGCAGAGCAAGTCGATCTAGCTGAACGAGACATTGGTTCTTACTAAAAACGTGCAGCGTGAATTTATAGATCACGCTCGATCGAATCGAAGACGAAAAGATCAACTTTCGAACAGTTTCGAAAATGCTTTCTTCCTTTCTTGGAGCGAACCCTGCGCTTTGAAATGTGCAGCGATGTCCTTTGTACGAACGCACACGGTCGGCTAGAAAGCCATTTTCTTTCATTTATTAAACTATGAAACTATTTATAATAAAATAAAATATGAAACTAATTTATAATAAAATATGAAACTAATTTATAATAAAATATGAAACTATTTATAAACTAACCTCTACGAGGTTTAATAACAATATTATCACATATCACTTTGGATACATGAAACTTGTCAAGTATTGTATCTAACGCTTAAGGATGTATTTCGCGCTTTTTAATTAATTTAAAAATTATTAACAATAATCGAATGTATGGTTTACATAAAAGGCACCTATCGGAGGATAGAAACCAAGTTGATAAAGTTCACGTATCGTAGCATTTCTTTCGAAGTCATACAGTGGGCACTGCCATATGCCGTGATTTAGATTTTGCTTGAAACAACCGCACTGACACTACGGATCATCAATAATATTAACGCGAGAAAGTGAGGAGGCCGTATTGTAATGGTTTGTACGACATCTGTTGGTTCAGGAAACAAAGGTTCTCTGGCAAGGTTCTTGTGAGCAAACCATTGTTTCGGGCCCGGATCATAAAAAGAGTTGAAGAAATTAGCACTTTTGAATTTAGCATGTTCAAACAGTTGCTTCTGAATATTATATATTTCGTTTGGATTTTAAAACTTTTAGAGAAATCGATATACGGATAGAATGCCGTTTATCGTGTTCAAAATTATTTTAGCGTTATTACAAGGTTTAAGGCCATAGTGTGGTATGTCATTGAATTCGTCTCGACACCGATTACAATGTTACGAAGTCAAAAATATATATTAATATTGACAAGCTCGAAACGACTTCAATTATTTATAACGAAAACTTCGTTTCTGAAATTCTATATATTATAATTTGTAGAAAAATGAGTACGGATGAAGTCTTGTTGAAATGTGTGAAAAATCGTTGCAAGTTTCAGTTCGGCCGCAGTCGCATCGGACCGATCACAGAACGCTCTAGTACTTTGAAAGTCTGCTTGTTAAAATACGCGTAGAATTCGAAATTGCAGGAAATTGCACTTAAAAGTTACGTGTACGTTTCAACAGTAGCGCAAACTTTCATACAAATGTAGACCGACCTTTATATCACTCTTAATCAATTTTTGATAAGCTTTCTCAAATTGGTAAAAACTTAGTATTTTCTCTTCACGAGTTCAGATACTCGAATTTTCATTGAATACACTAAAAATATATTTCGATTGTTCAGACATTTCTGTCTTTGGAAATATCTTTTTGCGTGACAAAAATTTGTAATTTAATCATGTTTTTAATGGAATAAAAAAGGGTGATTTTGTCTGTAATTCCGTGTCCTTTCAGAGGCTGCGCACATAATTCTGTGCCACCTATTATGTACTACCTTGCAGGTATCTCCCGCAATTATTATGCTTCTTTTAATAACGTATCTGATCTCTTTTTCGTTTCTCGCAATATTGTTTTCACGAAGTGCGGTTAGATTTGATTACGCGGTCTAATACAAGAGGGCACTGAAATACGGACATGTTCTAAGATCAAACCTCATTTCCAGATTTATTTTAAATATATAAAAATATGCATGTTTAGTGTTTCATTTATCGTTGTTAGTATGAAATAGAAACTCTCATACCACAGAATTTTCCTTTTTTTTGCGACGTAGATCACATTAATGAATTAATTTATACAAAAATCTTCGACATATGAGCCGTTTATTTTGAAAGTGGCATAAGTCACTTTGTTTTTAAGTCGAGATATTTAAGGATTTGCGTTTTAACACGTTTCAAAATATGGATGCTAATTTTCGAGAAGATTTACTTGTATTTGTTATCTCAGGATACTGATATTTTTCTCAGTATAAATAATTTCGTATAAACATTAACAAATCACCACTTTTCATTACGGTAAAGTGACTTAAGTCACTTTCAAAATAAATAGTTTAGAAAAATGACTGACATATATTAATTTTGTCCGACGTATTTTACCGAAGTGATGAACATATTTAATATAAAGGTTTGATTTAAGTATTTTTTATTTTAATATACATAAAATACAAAAATAATTAGTACATTTTGAAACATAAGTATAAGTACTTTATATGAAAATACATCAGTTCAATTTAATTTTCGTCATCAATAGGAGTGATTAAGTCCTTGGAAATCGTATTTTGTTTCAAATTTTTTAAATAACTGTGGTATATTGGAGGTATATAGTTAAGCAAGGACGAGATCCAGCGTATAACGGATCCATTTCTATTTGTGAATAAAAAATAAGTAAAAAATAATAAAAATAAATAAAAATAAAATAATAAAATAATACAAAATAAAAATAATAAAATAAGTCCAGTGATCAGAACTTTTTTAAAAATACTGAAAATAATTCAAAACAATACTTCACACACACTTATCACGCGTTTCTATTTCTTTTACACTAAGCCCCGCAATTATTTTCCCGAGTACAGCGACTTACGCCACTTTCAAAATAAACGGCTCATATATAATACATAATAAAAAATATAAATCACCAATTTATATATAAAAATTTTCTTTTTATATACGTTTTTAATCCGAAGGCACAGAAATTAGGATATCTGCCCTAGTTATCGCCATGTCTGAGACTATATTACACATGTTGCATTTGATATTTTATAGGGAATAATAAAAATAATTAGTTTCAGTTTCGATTTCAAGATTTTCCCTGCATAACGTTATACCGACTCGTCGAGTTATTCGAAATATTTTGGATTTTGAAGCATCAATACGTTCTCGCATCAAAGAGAAATTTCATATATAATATAATGTTATAAAATAATATAATATTCTTCTCAATGCGAAAGTTGAAAAAGTGACTTCTGCTCAGAAATTACCGCTTGCCACACTGCTGCGGAACGCAATGAAATCGTCCGGATCGTTGACTACGCGATAATCCCGATAGCGGGGCTTATCGCGCCGACGCGTTGCAGTTTTCTCTCTCGCTCGCTCTTCTAAATTCCGAATGCGCTCCGCTATTCGCTCGGCCGAAACGAAAAATGTTTCTTCGCCGAAAGGGAGATCAAACACGTCCGCATCCGTTCTAAAATTAATCGCTCCGATTTGGCCCGACGCGGGCCAGGAAAAAACCCGACCGAAGTCCGGGGAAAACGTTCGCGGCGGGGCGCGGCGCGGCGGCCCGAACTTCGCGATGGAAAATCGGAATTCAGGCCGTACCGATACAACTGGCCTGGTTTCCTGTGGTCCACTTTCGAACTCCGCTTCTAACAATTATCGACTCGATACCCAACGATCGCCTTAGCAAATGTTTCCCACTTCTTTAATCGTTCGAACGGAAATCGGCGGTGTGCGGAAGAAGTTCCGGCAGTTCCGGCAGTTCCGAAGTTGGTTAACTGTTCAAGGACACTGACACGGAGATTCTTCCTGCGTGCACGGCACAATTACCATGATCGTGCCATCTTCGGCCAGTACGCTGCGGGCTTTCTTCTTCGGTTGTTTAGTAGATGTTTGGAATTTTAAGGTACGCAAGAATAGTTCACGAAAACAATGATGTCAGATAACTATTCAAGGTTATCGGTATAGTCGGCCCCTCCGTCGTGCGGAGGTATCGTGCCATAGTATCGTGTTTAGTCACCGCTATTTTAATAACATTTAACACCGTTTTCATTGTTCGATAAATATTTGTGCTCCGAGATACAGAGTTTCTGGTAGCAATATAGATAATAGACTGTTCAAGGTCGACTAACAAGAATAACTTCTGGATGCGCACAATACAGTCTATCTTGTGTACACTCGACCGTGCTGTTTAATTTTCTATCTTTTATCGAAATAGATTGCACCGCTTATTTGAACCTCGTTCGGCTGTTCCGATGATATCAGCAACCAGAGTCGGGCGAAATGTAATCTGGTCAATGACTAACAATTGCAACTCCGTAGTTATTATAACTAATTTATAGTAATTGTATGTAAATGTATAATATAAATCATAAATTCTATAATCTATATAAATTATAAATTCTATATAAATTCTACAGTTTATATAAATTATTAAATTATTACAGAGTATTACAGATTATATTTTTTTACTCGACTCCGCTATCAATCCTCAGAATTCTGAACCATTGTCGTTAATAGATGACGGATCTTTATGTAAGATAAAAGCGTTCAATGACACGATTGTAAGAAAAAGAAATTACAATGAATAAAAGTAAATTGTTTCTCTCAATAATTTTTTGAAAATGGTACAATATCATCAAATTCTTCGAATGCAGTCACGATTTTATGTTTCAGCTACTCGTATTTGCATTAATGCGTAGAATCCGCATAATTAACACTGTGCGCTCGGAGAATTTCCTCTGATTAGCTATCAAATACTCAAACGTTTTTATTCGCGGAGGGCAGTAATTAATGCTTTAAAGAAAATATAAAATAACAGAACACGTTGGAAATAATTAGACTGTTTTCGCATAGAATTTGATAAACGATTAACGATACGGGTTTTATAATACGAAAATTGTTCATTTTAAAAGTACCATAATTATCAGCAATATTTGATTAGCATGTTCTCTGGAGAGGTGGTAACAACCGAGCGCGAAGGATTAATAAGGAAAATCGAGTTTGTTCTTTTATTAAAAAGGCTGACCCGAGGTCCCGCATATTATTGAAAAAACGCACGCACAAGCGACTAAATAATTAATTAAAGCCTCTCCGGATCGAGGATAACATTCTCGTGAACAATGGTTCGGGTTCAGCCTCGGTTACACGCAAATCGACCACACGGATCGTAAGTTTCCTTCGGGCTGAAGAAGGTCGAAGAATGGGATGGGTAGGAACAGGACATAGATACCAGGAAGAGGGTGAGGGCGGAGGCTCGAGCGAACAGAAGGGGCGGCGAAGGGTGAGACGCGGTGAACGAAGATGCCTCTGTATAGAGTCGAAAAGGCAAGAGGAGAAGCAGAGGGTCGGTCGATGCCGCAAGGTCGTTCAGTATCGACGGCCTTTCCGATCCCTTTCTACAGGGTGTCTCGAGTCAACCCTGACACTCTCGTTATCCCATGCCACGCAACTAGACTGCAAATATTTATGCAAATTCTTATTTTCATTAATTATCTCATGGAAATCTAAGAAGAGAACAATTTCTAACATTCCCTAGGAAATCATAGGCGGAGTACATGGAATAGTAGCATAATTAATTGTTACCATGTATTTCGTTCCGTAATTTTCTATCGTTAATTCTGTAATGTATATTATTTACGTATATCATACATTATTTATATATTTATATTATTTATACATTTATATTATTTATGTATGTTACTTTATAACAGTAACAAGATTGGATTTTGTTAAACATCGTACGATTTATATTGCCATATATGCTCGAATAAATATCGCAACAGAATTGTTGTTATTGTCAATTATTCGTAAATTATTGATCAATTATACGCAGAGAACTAAACGCGAGTAATGTACATTGTTTTGTAACAATAAAGTTGGACTTATTTAAATTTCGTACGATTTATTTATTTATATTGCTCTAATAAAGAAGTTTATCAAAAAGAATGTATAATATCAGGAATTGCAAAAGAAAATATGAAAAACCAATCCTTTCGATCATTTTGGCAGTTCTAGCGATAATATGCAGTTTACAGATAATCCATTTGCTCTCAACGCATTTATAATCTATAAGTAATACATAAATTATATTCTAATAGATTTAACAGATTTGAACTTACAGAATGAGCTTTTTCTCAGCGATACGTTACGTACGACCCTTGACACCGATGAGCTCTCATCGCGAGTCAGACTCTTGAAAGTTCCGAGGGTGGATCTACTAAATACAGTTATTATTCGTTCCGTTTAAATAAAATTCAATTTGTCTGTTATCGAACGGCGTGCTCGCAGGAATTTGTTATCGGCGAAGCTATTAATACGAATTGCTACCAGGAATTTCTGTTTTACTGAATTTTCAGAATAGGCCAATTAAAGGGACCTCCGAAGCGAATTGAAGAAAAATCCGTCGTTAGCTATTCGAAAGGAGGTCTCCAATGTACGCGGTCGGAAAACGAGCTGAGCTTTTCGTGTGGCTGCGGATAAAACGTTTCAATCTCGTAAACAGTGCGCATTCAATGAATTTGAAAACATATTAAAAATGGAACAAGCTCTTCCATAAATCCCGGAGCGCGGGAGCGGCGCGGGTCGGCGCGCGTTCCGTGCTCGAATAAAATGAATTCGAGTGGGTTCCTGCGAGCCGATCCGATTAAAAAATTAAACAACGTTGTCGCAGCGGGCGGTTTGTTCATTTCGAGATGAAAGATCGGTGTATCGATCCCCGTGTCGATTCGATTCGTGGAAATCGGATCACAGCCCGGAATATACATAACATAGTATACAGTAAGGAGCAAAAGTGAGGATACACCTTTTAAAGCGGTATGAATTTTTTTTAAACCGGACTAAACGGATTGAATTTTTTGGAGATATCAAGGGAGACTAATTTAACCCTTAAATGCATGATTTTTTGGTTTGAATTTTAAAAAATCGTTTTTTATAGGAATGTAGTCATAGGTTACGTAAAAAATAAATAAAAAAATCTAGGTAATAATATTGAATATTTATTTTGAAGAAAAGTTGTATGTAGACTTTTGGCAACGATATGCGTTTATTACTAAAATTATTGTAGACGTAAACAAATGGTCATGTATTTATATTATCTATTAGTATAGGAATTTTCACATTATTTATAAATGAAATGCAGCAAAGTAATTGCGATTTTTGTTGTGACACAAAGCAATTAGATCAATCATTCCTTTATAGGAAACTCGAAAAAAGAAAATATCTCTCCAAGCAACACATTGAAGGTTATCACCCGCCACATTCAAATGTTAAAAAACATATAACTTACTCGCCAAAAGTAATGTCAAGACTTTTATTTCACACATGGCCTATTGTCATACTCAGGTTTTTGAATAAAATTAAGTGGAACTGGAATGTAGACAATTGGCAACAATATGCATTTAAGGGTTAACCGTGCAACGACTAAAATGCTTCTTTTCAATTCGCTACTTGGAACGAAGAAAACATAAAGAACTCTTATTCCTTCATTTTGTTTTAATCTAATTGAAGTCAAAAAAGAAAATTTCGACGATTAAATAAGTAAATAAGTAGCTTGCGTTTTATTTGCAAATTCCGGGTTCTTTTTAAATAATGATGTATCTATTCCGCGTGTTTCTCGAGATCTCCAGTTTTTTCATACGTTCGAACAGCTAACATTCGATTCGGGACTGATGCGCGACACTAGGAGTCCGGAGAATTTCAAGGACGCGTCTTCGCCACACGCCATTGCTCCCTTTTAACTGATCCTTTTGTCGCCGGTGACCTGTTTAACGTATCGTGAGCGGCCGTTAAGCGTATCCCATTTTTCAGCGTGCACGTTCGAGCAACGGACTCTCGAAATCGAGGATTTATTAATCCCGTGCCGCTACTCGGTATCGGCTTTCCCTCATTTCTTTTTTTCCTCTCCCCCTCTCTCTCTCTCTCTCTCTCTCTCTCCACTTTCCATTCTTCCTTTATCGAAGCAGCGGAATCATATATCGGGTCTCTCGTCCGCTGCCTCGGCCGGAAAAAATGCTGCCCGTGGTGGGAATTCTTGAAAGCGATTTATTAATTCCGGCCGATATTCTTTTTCCCATTTGAAAATATTGTCCAGCACGGGATCACCGAAATGTCGGACACGCGAATTTTACTGTTCGAGGTGAACGCGATTTCAAGTTGTTTTCAACGTTGCTCGACCGTCGCGACGTTGATATTTGTTCGACATTTCAAAAGAAACGAGTTGAATCCATTCGCGGTTGGTACCTTCGTTAACACGATCGGTGCCGAATGTCAACACAAAATATGCCAATATTCGCTTATGAAACCAAAACTAGAAAGTTCATGTCACAATTTTTTATTATGAAAGTCCGATTCAATTTGTTCAATATATTTTAAAGATTTATCGCTGTATCCCTAATCAGCGAAACAGCCAACTGATTCAAAATAAGCTTGACAGATTTCAAGAATGGTGCTTGTTAAATAAATTGTCCCTCGATCTTGATATGTATTATTAGATTTAGTACTAAGACAAATAGTCTAGTTCATAATTATAGTCTAAATGGTACTTCACTAACCACGCTAATTATGTTAAGGTCCTCGGTGTTAATTTCTCTTCCAACATATCTTACGAAGTGCATTACAAGTGCTGTGGCAAGTCCTATTCTGGAATATCGCGCTATCATTTGATCTACAGCGCGCGATTCACCTTTTAAGACGAAATAACTTTTTTCAAACTGGACTAAGTGACTTGAATTTGAAAAATGCTTTTTTCAAATTTTGCTATTACTCGGAATGATAAAAAAAAATAAAAAGACTCTCGTTTTCTAACTTTTTTATCTGAGCCTATAACGGAAATTTAAAAAGTACCTGTAGTAGATCTCGGTAACCTATACGCATGCTGAAAGTTTTATCGAAATCGGTTCACGCGTTGTTGTGAGTTACGACAAATTGAGGATGGCAAAAATCGCAGTTTCATTACGATTTTCATCAAAAATTGTAAAAAATCTGCGGTTTTCTAAATCTTTCAGCGCCTGTAGCTCGGCTCTGGGTGAACCGGTTCCGATGAAATTTTCAGCACGCGTATAAATTACCGAGATCTACGAAAGGCAATTTTAAAATTTTTGTTACAGGCTCAGCTGAAAAGGTTTGAAAACGAGGGTCTTTCATTTCTTTTTTTGTCATCCCAAGTAATAGCAAAATTAAAAACAGGTTATTTCAGTTTTTGGAAAGTTATTACGTTTTAGAAGGTGTACGACCACTTTTAACTAGACTGCGTATTCGATGCATTTATCGCAAAACTAAGTAGACAAGGAAATTTCTAAAATGCAAGAATGCCTGCGTACACGTGAAAATGAATAGTATACTTATAGTATTTATATTATAGTATTTATATAGTATTATATATATACTATACTAATAGTATACTTATCTTTACCACGGGCAAATTTTTTTATCGAGAGAAAGATATTTGTTTCCTGAATCTCATTGTCAGTTATCTTGAAATAAACTATGAACATGAAGGTTTCGATTATCGCACCGCCAATAACGCAATCTTAATCCTGTAATTCACTCACGTAGTACGGACACCTTCGATCACGGTTCCTCAAAAACGAAGTAAAAACAATTCGCCGTCTGATCGCGCGTAAATATTCAGAAACTAGGTTGTAACCTTATACAGGAGCGTTCCCGTAGATTAAATCCCTAACAGCCGGGGATTAAATTATTCCGTGATTACGTTCAAATTCGCATCGATCTCCGCCAATGGCGTAGCCGCGCACACATTCGTAGCTTGGAACGATGATCACTAATTAACGATAGAAAAGCTGGCGAGCCGGGAACGAGACGTTTTCGATGCTCCACGCCGCTGATTAAGAACACCTGCGCGCACCCATCGATCGGAAATCGGTTTGCCATTAGCAGCGTACCGGAACGGCGTGGCGGTAATTTAATTATGCGATTAAAAAAGCAAACAGTTAATTTTTCACCGAGCTACGAGATACCGTGCACTGCCGTCCCTCCCCATTGTTTCGCCCCGTTATTATCCCCGGCGGGAATTATTCAAGACGCGACGCGGAAACTCGAAGCGTTCGTAACGAAGTTACAGTTACCGGGATCGATCACTTCTTCGTACTTCCGTTTTTGTTTTCGTTTGTCGAATGGTCCGATAACGTCGGCAAAACAAAAAGAAAAAATGCTCGCGCGGTAGCCGACGGGAAAGCCGCGCGTAATCACTTTCCTCTAATATGCTCGAAACGTCGTTAACGGCCCGAGAGCTCCAAGCCGGTTTACTCGACACGCTTTCCGCTCCGCGAAAACTAACAATATTCTTCTCCTCGGTGGATCGAACGATCTATTATTAACGATTAACTAATCCGAACTATCCCGGGTGTCCATGTGTCTATAATCCATGTGCGTAACGTCCGAACACTACAGTATATGTACTTCGATAAAACTAAAACAGGATCATAGGTATATACAATCGAAGCCCGAACTATAAATATATCAGACAAAGCAACGAACATTTTGAATCAGCGAACTTGCTTATACGTTAGTTAACGCTAGAATTACCGAATGTGAAAACGACTTGACTTCCAATTTCTTCTTTTGCAATTCACGATGCTATAGAGTTAGTTTCTAGCTAAAATTTTTAAATGCATACTAACGCTCCAAAAGTATTAGGACAATCGCAGAAAATTAAATAAATTTGAGAAACCGATAGAAAATTGTTATAATTTCTTCAATTTATTTCAAAACTAATTATATGTGTGTGAAACTGAATATGATCACTGCGTTTTTAATTACTTCTTGGACTAACTCTGGCATCCGTTTTATTAGTATGTCTATTATTTCTGATATTATTTGCATTTTATTTGCATGTACGTTCCGCATAACTTCGAAAACACATCGTACCAAATGCATTCAGCATAAGATTTTCACTGAACAAAATGCAATAAATGGACAAACTAATTGCATAAGTGACCAACACTTATAACTTAATGTGTACTTTCGACAATACGATGTCATAAAATATACTATATAAATATTTAAAATATACTTATTTATTATACTTGTATTATATTACATTATACTATTATATACTATCATTATTAATATACTATTTAAAATGTACTAAACTTAAAACATTACCTGAACTGAATGAGAAATTACAATTTATAAACTAATCAAATAATTAAATCAGCAGGTGGGTGTACTTTGCAGGGGGGGTGTGTAGTTATATATGTGTAGTTATAAATATATATAATATTATAAATATATTATATTATTATTATATATATATATATATATTATAAATATTATAAATATATAGTATTATAAATATAAAAAAAACTACTCTAAACTATTATAAATATATATTTATATTATATTTTAAATATTTTTAAATATATATATGTATATTTTTTTTATATAAAATTATAAAATTATATGTAGAAATTGCACGAAGATAAAATAAATCTAATTTTGTCAACGTTACAAAATAACATATATCAGTTGTGTCCGTTAAATAAAGTTCGTTAGTAAAGTTCGTTAAATAAAAGTCTCACTAAATACTGTCCCCGCAAATAACAAATTTTTAACAGTTCTGCTGGACTATTCCGTAGCGCGTGAAACGGCGAAATATTTCCTATGGCCATTTCTCTGTGTTTACAGCGGCTTTGCAAACACGGTGCTTAAGTGGGATAGGCAAAAATGAAAACTGCTTCTATCGAATAAACTAGCAGTACAAACTTGCAAAGTTTCGGAAAAATTAGAATTTTCGTGTTGCCGAAGTTGTCTCATGCATTACTTATTAAACCCTGAAACTTATTAATCCCTAATTCGTGGCGTGCACTGAATTCTCGGAATAGAATGTTTTTAAAGCTATAGTGTGGACAATTTTTTTTCGAAGATGTTAGACAGACTAGTTTACCGAATAATGACTGAAATACTTTTCTTCAATTTTGCTATCACTTGGACTGTGAAGAAAAGTAAAGAAACCTCACGTTCCTTCAACGTCCTCATCCGAGCTTATAGCGAAAATTTGAAAAACTGCGATCTGCGGTTCTCTGCATACTGAACATTTGATTTCCAGCATAACAGCAAAATTAGGAGGAAAGTATTTTAGTCGTTGCACGGTAAACAAGTCCCTCTAACATCTCCAAACAAAAAATTCAAGTCGGTTAGTCCTGTTTTAAAAAAAAAAAGTTATCGCATATAATAAACGCGTACGAATACTTTTGTTCGTCGCTGTAGTTTCGCGACGTAAGCATTCTGGTTTCATTCCCGCTCGATCAGCAACTGTCCCCGAAGACGAGAAAACTGCGATCCTCTCGAGAGCCTCTAGATTGCAACGGACGATTTCGGTTGCGGGATGAAACGAGGGAAACCTGCGGCGGGACGAAAAGACGGGGAACAGGACGAAAACGAGCCACCTGGCGATAGGTGGGCAGGCTGGAGTGCGGCGCGGCGTGCCCGAAAAAAGAAGCGAGAAAGGAAGGAAGAGCAGGAGGACGATGGGAAGGAGCAGGGGAAACGGCGAGGAGAGTAGAGAAAAAAAAGAAGACCGACAAGGCCGCCTCTAATGAGAACTCGAGCGATTTTCCATCGGTTTTCCAGGCCGACGAAGGTCGCGGTCGAACCTCGGGAAAATGAGAGAGACAGTCGCGTCGGGCTCTCTGTTTCTCTTTCTCGGGTGTAAAGGGGAGAGAACGAATGTCCTTCCCGAGTAACTAACGGAAGCCGGAGGACGAAGAGGAATGAAAGACGCGCAGGATAATGTCGGCGGTCGGCGCGGCGGTCGCTGGAGCAGAGATGGCAGAGAAATAATGAGCCGAGCCGTTGTTGTTATTACGTACGTGTTGTTGGCCGGGTTCAACGTGTCTGGCAAGCATTGTTTCCTCTTCCAGCCGGCTCAAGGACTACGCGGGACAATGGATCGCGCATCGATTCCTCCGCTCCTTTCCCCCCCGACGCCCCACCCGGACTCAATCTATCCATCCATCTATCCGAGCGTCGTCGATGTCGTCTACACGCGTGAAAAGTTCTCGATCGAATCTCATGAATGTCACTGCTCGACAGGTTACCGGGAGACAGTTTTCGGAGCTCGATCTGAAAGCGAACTTCTGCCGGTGGTTGCTCGAAAACTTGTGCCGCCGGCTGGATAAGTTTGCCGCACCGACGTCTAGAATGTTTCGCATGAATTTTTAGCAATTGCCGGATTGCGGATTTGGTGCAGTTTATACTCGTTTATAGTGTCCAAAATTATTTTCGAAAGTAAATAATGTACTTTTAACACGTTGAATGCCACGCCGGTTTTACAGAAATTGTCCCAGGCGCCACGACGAATTTTCTTTTATGTGATACATACAATGTTGAAATATTATCTGCAATAGATAAGTTACAATGTATAATCATGTTTGACATGTTAATTGCTAATTGCGCCGATCACCGGTGGCCCCCATGGCGTCACCGCCAAGTTAAGTGCCGGTCACCGGTGACCCCCGTGGCATTCAACGTGTTAAGCATCAAATGCTCTATCTGTCGTAAAACATTTTTAAGATAGCATTTCAAACAGTGTTTTATTTGAAAAACACTGAAACTATTTGTGCCATTTTTCGGAATAATTTGTTTATTTAACTTATTATTATCGAATAAAATATTTCTATTTCACTAAATCATAGTGTAGAATATAATTATTTTGGTAATGTCAAATGAACGAAGTACCTTTCCTCTGCATTATAAAGGTACGTAAAAGATGCACTTTATTACATGCGAATAGCTGTTATTCCGCAATATAAATGTTATACCGCTCCTTTACGTGGGAATAAAATGCAGTTCTCTTGTCATAAATATTAATCAGTCAATTAAATGTAAACACACAACAATTCGTTCTACATGAAAAATAACAAACAAATTTAGTGTAACATTTCTTTATTCGAAGTTCCATTTTCGAGAAAATCGACTTTAAAGTTTGTTCACCTTTGTAAAGGATTTAGCTGTCGTCTGTTCTTCTACCGCAGGTATCTCCGTTCAAGTTAGTGTTTACAAACATTGACAATGATGGAAACATTCGGTTTCCTATTGCCGTTGCTCGGAAGAAGTCAGCTGAGAAAAGTGTAGGACCGATTCCCACCAACCCACCCATCCTATTGGCCCGAAATTAGCCGCCATACCTGAATTTCCACGAAACTAGGGACTCGAGTTCGGCCGATTAAAAAGCAACGGCTCCTGACTCCCTCATGGTCGCCATTTTCAGCTAGAAGCACATCGGACGCGTGTGGCCTGTGCTATCTGTGGATTTGTGTATGTGTATTGTTTAAGTGGGGCCACGGGCGAGCGAGACGCGCGACGGGAGTCAGGACGCGTAGACAGTCAAGACAAAGTGAAACAGACGCAACAAATACAGGATGCAAAAGCGGTAACTTATCAGCAAAGCATTAACTTCAGATTCTTCTGACGAATCCATGATTATTTGATAATTATGATTATTGGTAATTACTAATTAGCATCTTGATTAACTTTTCATTGCATTGTGCAGCGAACGTGCTGTACTATACACATATTTTTTATATTCATGTTGTATCATATGATTGTTAAAAACGGTTATCATACACGTCTTAAATATGTGTTCAATATTTATGAAGTATAAGTGAAAATAATTATGTTTTGCTTGTGCGAATTATTCCAGTATAGGAATTTTACGAATATCTTACGCCTACGTCAACGTACAACGTTAAGAACCCGAAGGTAATATCGGGAAACGAGAAAATGAAACACTACGCATAAACTAAATGACGCAAGGGGCAAAGAGTAAGGGGAACCGGTCGCCCGCTCCACCTAGCCTCTTCCAATTTTCAGACTTTTGATTATTATTGGCTAAGTTACGCGCTGAGCAAGGAACGTGATTGGGTGGAGCGGGCGCCCGATTCCCTAATAGAAGTGGGTATCGGGAGGTTATAGAAAAGTGGCGACTACGGACGTACAGACGAAACGGAGCGAACGAAATACCCCCCTTGCCTCTCTGCCGAAATAACTGTCTCCTTATGAACACCGGACGGTACATGGTTCGCAACAATTAATGTTTGTAAACACTATCTCGGAAGGAGTCAACTGTGGTAGAAGAACAGACTACAACTAAATCCTTTGCGAAGAGATGAAGAAACTTTAAAATCGATTTTCTCGAAAATAGAGCCCCGGATAAAAAAATGTTACATCAAATCATTTTCTTATTTTTTCAGAGTCACCTTGGTTACTGTTGTAGAATCATGCTCGGTTGTATTACGAACTCCGGCCCATCCTGCCGGCATAATAGCTTGGAAATTTTTAATTTAAAAAAAAATTTCCAAGATGGTGGTAATATAAATTCCTAAAATTAAGATAAGTCATCCAAGAATTTTCGTACTTAATTCTTAGTTAAATAAGCATACAATGCTATAGTTAGTTTGCTGCCTTTTAACACCCAAGAAATATAGTTCAAATGTTATTTCAGTTTTTTAAAATGGTACCAAAGTGGTACCACCGGCATACAACAGATAGTTTTTGCATGGCACCAGCGTGGTGCCACCAGACGGCATAATGTTAAAATAATCAACATGATTTTAATTATTTAAAACAAGAATTTCGTTGAAGAAAAGACAAGAAAAGAGTTGAATGAGTTTTTCAATTCACGCATAAATCAGAATAAAAATGGAGAAACGTGTAAATTTTAAGTCGCGTCATAAATAACTTCTGTTCTTTATCAGACATTTTTTTGTTTTAATTATTTTAGACCCTTGTCCCGGTGACTCATACGAACGACAGATACTACCTAGTTAATAACTTATTATTATCTTATAGCTCAGCACACTTCGGTCACGTTTAGTTCTCGATAGGTTTAGCGTTCATAAATTATTCGCTCGGTACAACAAATATTTGGTAATGAAAGAATACAAGAATAATGAAAAAGATAAAGTAGCGAAACAAAATCCATTTGGCATGGAAATGAGTTTCGGCGTATACCGGAAACGGTACACGTGACTGAATACGTGTTAATACATGTTTGGAATTATTCGATACTGACTGTAACGGGGAATCGAATGTGATGCAAGAAGAAATATGAAAAATTGTTAAAGGAGCGTTTCGTTAAAAGACGGAGTTTGCGGTCTCAAAGTAGACATTAGTGGTCGAGAGGCTATTACTTTTTACATTGCGCAAGAGGCATTTCTGTGTTTCGAAAATCGGAAATCGAGACTCTTACGATATTGTGAGATCGACAAGGTTACTTGCCACGAGACTCGCTGACGTCACTCACTACAGTAACAGAGGAATCGTAGCATTTCTCGTTGAAGAAAAACTTGTCTTTTGTTCTCTCTCTCTCTCTCTCTCTCCCTCTCTCTCTCTCTCTCTCTCTTCTATTTTCAAGCAAAAGTCGACAGTATAATCAAAATTTACCATTATCATTACTAGACTGCGGATTCTGATGCAAAATAAAAATATTCTGCAACTATTGTAAAACGCAAGAGCCAATTAGGAACATCTTCCTTTAACAAAATTTCATTAGAACGAAAATAATATACAGATACTCTCTAATCCATGTAATCTTTTTATTTTTCCAAATTGTGCCTACTCACTTTTGTCATAAATGCATGAAATCTGCGATCTAAACATTAGAGTGAGACGTTTTAAGATGAATTTCGTAACTCCGAATTAAATTAACATTTTTATTTAAGTATCAACGTTGCGCGTTCTTTACGCTAAACCTAGCGAACCGGTCGAAATGATCGGTTTCACAAATTTTGCTTTAAAGTTGCTGAAATTATAAAGACATCTTATTGTAATAACAACGGCAAAAGGACTGGATAAATACAGTTACTTCAGTTCGTTACTTTCGGGGCTCGGTTGGTTCGGTGTAAAAAAAAATATTGAAATGCTCCCAAGAGCCTGCAGAGTTTCTACGTTCGTCGGTTTTCCGGAGAAAAAATTGCCGGAACACGAGAATCCTTTGGATACATTGTGCCCACTTAACTCATTCGCGATTGAGTTCTTTGAATGATAGACGCCGATGATTATCTCGATTAGGCAGATAAGCATCGCAACGAAAAGAGTGTGTTCCTCGGTCACGGGACGATGCTTCGCAAATTGTCCGACGCAATCTCATCGAACCGCTTGAGTTGCGCAATAAGTCGTATCAATTAGAGAGACCGAGAAATCGCGTATTATGCATGGTTCGTGAGCCCGTTTATCCGTCGGCGTGCACCGTGTTGCGCCGGCTCCTCGGGCATTATCAGATGCACAGCGGAGCGGAGTGCAGCGCGCGCGCGATAAAACAATGAAGCTTACGAGAAAGAACTTTTCCAACGACGACGCGGCGCACAGCCGTTTCTTCTCATCCCTGCAAGACATAATCCGTCCTCCAGATAATTATTGCTAAAGCGTACAAGACGCGTCGCGAACCGGCGCGCTCGTACTTCCTGTTTCCCGCGAGAAAGGAATCGGGCACAAAGAAAGATGGAGATCTAAAGGCGTGTTACGTGAGTTGATGGAATCTCCGTGACCGATAAAAGCGCCGGCACAAATAAAAACGGCTTTTAATTGTTCGCGAGCGAACGCAGTTTGTTAATCATCTTCTCGGAATTTCTCGTTTGCCTTTTAATGATCCGCTTGATACATCTTGCACGTTGTTCTTCCGTCTTCTTTTCAGTATCGTTGAATTTAACGAAGGAAGACTCGAAGAATTGGCATATTATTTTTGACCTATTGAAATTATCGGAGAAAGAAGGAAAATGGCTCGCGTTTCTTGCCGAATAATGTTATTTGTCTTTTACCTAATGAAACGCGATCTATCGATCAGCCGAATATTCTTTGTTTTCAGTTATTTCTATAATCTCCTCCTCCGAGATAGCAATTTCATAATTGCAACGTTTTTTTTCTTTATCGTTAGATTTAACGAAGGAAAATTCAACGAATTTTTACGTTGCTTGAAATTGAAATTATCGAAGGAAGGAAGAGAATAGCTCGTGTTTCTTGCCAAAGAAAGTTTGTATTTTGCATAAAGGACCGCAATTTATTTATCTGCTGAATACTCTCTGTTTGCAGTTATTTCTATAATCTCGTCGACTGACAGCCTTTGCATTTAACCTTAACATTTGTGACGCAACAATTGCGGTCGGATAAAAGTTCTCATCATTTTACCATACCGATCGGATTACTTTTCATCGCTTTATTGTTCTGCTCGAGTTATTAATTTCAACTGCGAACTGTTCGAACCCGAGAATCTGAGTTTCAATTCAGTTTACCGAGACTCGAGCGCGGATACATTTCTCCGCGAGGATCGCAAAGGACGATCCAGGAACGCTCGGGGGATGGAAGAATGCGCGGGACAAGCGGACCAGTTCAAACGCCTCGCCTGCGATCCCGGTGCAACGTGTTTGATTGAGCGGGTCGATGCATAATTCGAAATAAACCGGCTGCGCCCACGTACTTGAATCTATTTCCGAAGTGGTAACCGACGGCCACTCGCGTTGTTGCACAAGAAACCTTATCGCTGAATACCATCTTAGCGATTTCATCCTCCGCGCATCGTCGGAGCTGGATTTTTGCTAGTCTATCGAATAAGTGCTGGCGAAAGATCCTCTAAACTAACACCGATACTCTCGAAACCTTCTAACAATAAGTAAGAACCGAGCGAAGAAAGAGAAAGCCGTACGAGACACGTTGATCAACGCGAACCTGTTAATCCTTTGCGCTCGAACAGCGACTCCGAGGCATCGTTCGAAATTGCTGCATCATTTTTCGAAAGAATTTTTACGGTCTTAACCTTTTCTGAACGAAAATTATATTCATATTATAATTATATTCACGGCGACAGGAATGCCCAGACCTGTCCAAGAAGTCGCAAGCATAATTCGATTACGTACACTACCGCGCACAAGTATCCGGACACCTAACGAATGCAGATAAATAGCGTACCATATAAATAATATTAGCGGAACGCTCTTAGAAAGAGGACAAGCTTTATCAATGCGAGTAACGGTAATATAAAGATTAAAATGCAACAATTTTTTGAAAAATCGGATGAGACGACACGAATTTTTGTCATATTAGTTTGCTGGACAATGAGTGAAAAGATTTTTGTAATAATTGCAATCGGTTGGAATAGCAACAAAATGTAAAAAAGAATTATTTTATTTGCAACTCTTACAAAATTTTATTTAAACATTGCCTAGTAAACTAGTCGATCTAATAAATTGTTAAAAATATATGTGTTGCGTAAGTAAAGGGGATGAATATCCGTACGAACAAAATGAAAATAATCGTGGAAAATGGAAATGCTAATGTAATTTAGAAAAAATATGTCTTGAATCGTTATTCTGTCTAATATTTTTCCGACAACTGTAGAGGTCAGAATAGATTAAATTTCGAATGTTTCTGCTCGCTGAACCGCGCCAAAATTGCTCCAATCTATTAAGGTTATCCTGCAAGAAAATCATTTTCTGCTTGATATCGTCTTCAGAGAATTCCTCTTGGATCGATCCTCTTGCACAACTGCGAGGAAACAGAGAGTGGATTGCTGTTTTTGTCGGCGTCTCTGACACGCGGTAAGCGATTCTTACGAGAATACAATTAACGGAGGAACCGGTTAAAAAGTCGCGGCGGAGCTGGAGGGTTGAAAAAGCTGCCGGTTCAAAGTGAACCTGAAGATCGTAGGAGGGTTAAACAGAATATGATTAACGCGTCTATTCGGTGCAGACCCGCAACGTGTCTGCAACACGAGCAGAACGGAAGCAAAGGGGTGCAACGAACTTCTGGGTAATTAGGAAAACGAAAAAGAGGATCAAAGAGCAACCGCGGGGGCGAGACAAGGGGTCCCGGAAGCATAGAATTTCGAGAACAGCAGATAAGGCACGTCTAGGCGGTGTGTCGCGACGATTCAGCGGGACGGTGTGTACCCGTGCTGCCAGATTATGGCTCATTTGCTTAGATACAAGCGTATCTACATGCATATCGGGCCGCGGTTAGGCGAACGTTTACACTCGCCTCGGCGCGCAGCGTTTCGAGCACGTTGCGTGAGTTTGCGCGTGACTGGCCACTTCTATGAGTCCTGATTACACCGCCGTCGACGTCTCGGCAATTAAGGGAATCTGCGTCTTTTATTATCGAACTCGCTTTGCAATTTTTGGGAACGATCAAGCCCATTTATCTATAAATCGCTCGCGAATGGATAATAATATCGGAGCTTTTTTTTTATAATAAACGTACAAAAGTTGAAGAACTTGAAATTTTCAAAACGTATCGTTAACATTTGAGTAAAATTTGATACTTCGACAAATAAACCAACTTATTACATTAAAAGTACATATTATAGCGTAGCATACATACAATTAATACCTTCGTTGACGCAACACAAATATTACTATAAATATATATTTATTATATTATTTATTCTATGATAAGATGATTTACTAGAACGAAGAATATGCATCTGTGTAATACGTTTCTTAACTTTTGTCGATAAATGTAATTTCTGTATATACATACAATACATAACAGAGGATCAAGATTTATAGCCCATTTCTCCCATTGTATGTATATTTCTCCCCTCCGATGCATAATCTACTAGCTGTCTAAGGAAAATATTCTTACCACTTTAGAAAATCCTCGACTGCCAAGGATTAAGACGGAAAGAGAGAAAGAAAGCGGCAAAATGCACTATGGTTGCAAATCTTCTCCATAATCCATTAGAAGGAACGCAGTTGAACTTCGATTTGTCCGAGAATAATATATTTTACGGAATGCTGACTCATTTATCCACTTTTTGGCACGCAGTTGAAAATGTTGCAACTGTCTTGTAACTGTTCCACCATCGATTTGTATACGGAGTGTTCCAAAAATGTCTCGCAATCCGAAAATGGGGGATTCCTGAGGATATTTGAAGAAACTTTTTCCTTAGCGATAATGCAATCCGCGGCTTTGTTTACGGGTTATTAGCGAAAAACAGTGACCAATGAGAGACAAGCTCGGCTGGTGCGAGGCGGCCGAGCCAACGAGCGCAGAAAGCCTAGTTCCGCGCAATGACTCAGTTGGGACGCGCGGGACGACCGAACTCGCTTTTGATTGGTCAGTATTTATTCGTTAATAACTCGTAAACAAAGCCGCGGATTGCATTTTCGCAAAGGAAAAAGTTACTTCAAATGACCTCAGGAAGCCTCCATTTCCAGGTTACGAGACATTTTTGGGACATCCTGTATCATTGTTTAAATTGATTTCAACTACATTATCAGCAACAGAACAAAAGCGATCCTTTGCGCGCAAACGATGATTTTTTAGTTCTAAACATTTGCACCGCAGTTATCTTCAAGTAGTTTCTGATCTATTAACAATAGTTGTTTATTCGTTGGATTCATTTTACAAAGATCAGTTATAAAAATAAAATAAAAATGCTATTAGACCTCGTCAATTCATAATTTCTCTTGCATTTAAAAAATCTGCAGTTTATATACGATCGTTACTGCAAGTACTTCGCTGCGCATTTAGTATGCTAAAAGTACAAGAGTAAATTTTGATGTGATTCTACATTTTAGGGCGGTTTTTTATTCCGCGCTTTTATCGGAATCATCGAGAACGAATCAGTTCGGGAATACATAGCATCGCATGTAAATGATATTGCGTATTCAACCGTGAACAGATAAGGGTAATGCGGTTCTGGTCAGGCAAGAGGAATAGAACCAAGCGCCGGCCTTGTAAGGACAATAGGGTGAGCCCTGATCGGACAAGGGAGTGAGACAGCGAGCCTTGGTCGGACGAGGGGAATAGGATCAAAGAGTGACTTGAAAAGGAGAGCGGAAACCTATCGCCGGCGAGGTGAAATTCCTACTGGGTCGGCGCCAAAGCACTTTCCCCCTCGGTAAACCGTTCAATTAATCTAATTATATTCATTTCATCAAAAGCGTTAACGAAGTTCTGCCTAATTTGATCGAACGATGGGCCCAAGTCGTTGCTGGCGACGAGTTGTATTTCCAAGAACGTTGCGTCCCGCCCAAGATAAACATTATTCTAATTAAAAAATTTGTCAATTATTAACATCAGTGACGGTAAACGATCACCAATGAGTGAATTTCAAAGTAATTTTAACCAGTGAATCGTATATCACGCTGCGAATAATATCCCATCGTGCAACGGAAAACCTTGAGAAAATTGTTAGCTTCCAATTGAATCAGGAAATGAAACTTTCCGGACGATCGAAAGAGTCGTGTAACAAAAAATACCAACCGTGTAGCAAAATATACCAAAGCTGTTTGACGTGATTTGATAGTTTCGGAAAGTGATTGGAAAAGCGTTGTAAAACCTGATAATTAGAAAGTTCGGAAAGGAGGGATGTATTTATTAAAATTATCAAGAGAACAAGATTTTTTCCGGTGGAGCCAACAACGATGCATCGTTGTTCGGCATTAAAAGGGTTACGATTAAGAAGCAGAAACGCGAGGTCGAACGCGACCAACGACAGGACTCCACGCACATTTATCAAGCCGCGCACGCAATCGAATCATTTCAGCGGGTGAAAATGACCCTTCGGCTCCGCACAGGTCAAGCAGGCAGAAGCCATTCGAAGGCAACGATGATAGTCTAACCCAGATTACTTTATCACGCGATCTGCGCCCTGATGAGGGTCTATAGGTGGCCAAGACCGCTCGCAAGTCGGGATAGGTTGACCAACGTCGGGGTCAGGCCGAGGCGACAGGGCAAAGCGACGTTAATGACGTTGCCCCGACGATATGCATGCACGCGGCCCGCCATTTGTCCGGCCCAATGATCAGCATAAATAGCAAGGAAACGTTCCGCCGTGAAAAATAGCTCCCTGATCCCTATCTGTCCCCCAGCGAAGGGAGATTATCGACTTTGCGTGCGCTACGCGCATTTCTACCCTTGCCAGGGGAAAATGGCGATGATGTTTACAGAAGATCGGAAATACACAACAGACCCTTTCACAAATCTTCCGTCGGAGATCCATGGTCCAAGGTCAATGAAAATCAACCCGGTTATTTTAAACGCCGCGGTCCCTTTGTGCATCGAAAACATGTTATCCGGTTTACGAGGGAACAAAAAAATGGTAAATATGTGCAACAAGAGTAGACACTTTTTGGAGCGAGTATTACACAGGCAGGGCTTTTAAATTCAACTGTAAACTTTTATAAACGTTACTTGTTTCAGCACACTTCGAATTACTGGAGGATTTCTTTTTCTGTTTCAAGGTAACTTATTATATATTAATTAAGGTTAACGCCTTCATTCAGTTACGAAAGTTTTATCTTAACAGTGATTTTGTAACTCTGAAAGAACATTTAATTCTTAACACTATGCCGTCCGCAGATAGATATGATTGTTTTGTTTGACGCCGGCATAATAGCTTGGAAATTTTAGATTTAAAAAAAAATTTCGAACATGGCGGTAATATAAATTCCAAAAATTAAGATATGTCATCCAAGAATTAATTCTTAGTTAAATAAGCATACAATGCTATAGTTAGTTTGCTGCCTTTTAACACCCAAGAAATATAGTTCAAATGTTATTTCAGTTTTTTAAAATGGCACCAACAGATAGTTTTTGCATGGCACTAGCGTGATGCCACCGGACGGCATAGTGTTAACAGTGATTTTGTAACTCTGGGAGAACATTTAATTCTTAACAGATATATTTCACTTTTTCGAAGCCTGTTGCTATCCAACTAGACTTTCTTCCCATTATCGAAAAGATACTAAATGTCTGTGCATGCGTAAATATGTACAAAGAATTTATTAATTAACTTTGTAACTGTTCTCTTAGAATGGAAAGATTAAAAGTCGAAAATAGCTGTTACATCAGAACTAATTCAAAAATTTGAACAGTCTCATTGAAGCCCTGATTGCAGGCATACAGATCAGAAAACGTACGGTTTTTCGTAAAAGGGTACTTTGTGGAACAGGGCGGTTCATTCCCGAGCAATTAACTCCCAAACGATACTGTGCAGGTGCGAGCACTCTTTATAACGACCTACTAAAACTTGATATAGGATTTATAATATATTCGCGTTTTATGGAACAGACGTGAAGAGCTAATTCAGTCTCATGGTGTACTTTAGATTAATCGTTCACGGTATAGGGATTTTCTAAAATAGAGTGCAAACATTTTTCTCAGAGAACAAGATTCAATTGGAAAAATGTACAATAAACGCTGATACTTTGTTATGCACATAATCGAATTATACGTTTGTAACTGCTAGAATAAGATATACCATCCCGATGTTATCACTGTGTCGACGATCGTTTTCAAAGGATTAATGTAAAGTATCGGTATATTTCGTTCCATCAAAGCTCGACAAAACGACCAAAAGAAAATCGTTCGTGAAAGATTCTTTAGTAATCTGCGTATTTTATGCGTCTATGGCAAAAATAAATAACTGAAATATAAAATTGTGAAGACATAAGTGAAATTGCACAGTATAATACTACTATTTTCGACTTATTAAAATCTTTTTATTTTATTTATTTATTATTTATTTTTTATTTATATTTTTATTTGATTTCTATCCCTTACAATCTACTTAGAAAATTCGTATTTTGCCTAAAAATCTGCAGTCTAGTAATAAATAATAATTGGAATAATACGAAATATATGCATAGGCATACTATAATATATTATTATATTATATTTCTAATTGTTAATAAAAAATTATTATTATATTATTATTATTATTATATTAATATAGTATTATATATATTTTGCCAAAAAATCCGCAGTCTGGTAATAAATAATAATTGGAATAATACGAAATATATGCATAGGCATACTATAATATATTTACTTTTCAGAAGGTTCGATCTTTTTAAATCTATACTAGATTCAATCACGAAAGTGTCTTCAGTTTGTCAGCTACTACATCGTACAGAAATATCTTCGATGAAAATGAACAACGAATACGAACACGGAGGTTTCAGCTTTATTTTTGTACGTATTATTTTCCAAAAATCTGGCGCTCGAACACTCTCACGAACAACTGCAGCTACAACGATCGAACTCATCTGGCATCTATATGTTACAGGCAACCTCTTCCCAATCGAGGACCATATGCCGGTTTCGCTGAATTGAATTGACGCTAACTGCTCGTTTCCACCGCCGATGACCTGCATATAATGGGCCATCACGGCGAAACGGAGAGTGTCGTCCGCTCGGCGCTGCGAATAAATCGCGAGTCCGATGTGCGAGCACGAAACCGCGTGGGCTGGCCGGCCTGGCATTCGCTTGTAACGTGACCATATCGATCCGTCGACGGCGAACGGTCTCGAACGCTTAACGCGGAATAATACAATTCCAGAAACACTACAACGGCCCTCTCCGGATGGCCAAAATGGCCGGCCGAGGAGCAAGACATTCCTCCGCGGGATCCCGCGGCCCGCCACCATCCGATCCATCCGTAAGTCGGAACGACGCGAATTTACGGGACGCCCGGTATCGCGAGAAACCATCGTCGGCCGTTAATCGCGCGATGCCGTAATTCACCTTCACCGCCGGGGTCAGATGCCACCGGTGTGTCGCGTTCGACGAGACGCACAATTTCGCGTGAACACGGTGCTCGCGTCTTACTTCATCGCTATATTGGAATTTCCTCAGGTTTCGCATTCCAAATTCATCTTTTTGCGATGTAGACTGGATCGTTTGGAATGTTGTTTCGTTCTTTCAGCGGAAAATGAAAGACGATTTTTTTTAATGCTTGCAGTGGAAAAATCAAAAAGAAACTTTCCGACATTTTTCTGGTAGCTTCGAAATCTTGTGCTCGTAGTCCTGCTTTTTTATTGACAGAATACTGAAGCAAGTGCTGCTTCATCATCCGTAGAAAACGAAATTTCTTTTTTGAAAAACGAAAAAAAAATCCAAGTTCATCCTTTCAAAAATTTGAAAATTATATTCACCCTTTCGTAAATCAAATTCATCTTATTGCGAATGAAGTTCTTCTATTCTTTTTTTTTTATATTATATTCATATATTATATTATATTTATATATATTATATTCTCACAAAGGTTAGAAAAAGCCCCTAGGCTACTTTAGATCCACAGATCTGAACCTGGATGCTTACGTTAAAGTATAAAATATGCTAGCAAAGATGCTAGATTTATTTAATAATATTATGCAATGTTAAAGAAATTATATAAAACAAAAACCGGATTGTAATTTTATTGGAAGTATTAAAACAAAAGAATAAATTCAATTTCGCAAGCAGAACATATTTTATATTTGTAAAAACTTTTAATCTCAAGAATTCAATATGGGATCTATTTTTCAAAAACTACCACGTATGATAAATTTGAATGTAGCTTATGTGAGAAAAAGATACGAAACTTTCTTCGAATCGTGGACGAAAGACGTTGTACCTCGATAGATGTAGAAATAGGATTTATAAGAAAAGATAAAAGAAGCAGCTTTAATGGTCAAGTCGTGAACGATTAAAAATATGACATTCCATATTACGCGATCTAATAGCCGCTCGCAAGCAGATTTACAATGCCTTAAGAAGTTGTGGGGGCAAGATGAGAGACCACACGGTCATACCGGGATTCTCCCCTATAACTCAGGGGTAAGTTCGGTCGCGTTGACGCGTTATTACCTGCTCTCCCTCTTTCTGAAGCATAGGTGCCCCTAATATTAACGGCATAATAAACTGTTAAGAGCGAAACTAGAGATTGTGTAGTTTATGGGCCTATGAACAAACGGCCGACACGATTTGCAATATAAACCATTGAATTTCTAAATATTATAATAATTACATAACTAGAAAAAGGAAGTAAAATAAATACAAACTAGTCGTATCTGTTGTTCATTATAAAAGAACGAAATTTGTATTATATTTTAGTTAAATAGAGTGTGAAATAAGAAGCGAAATTAATTAAATTATATGTATACCAAAAGGGAAACATTATTCAATGAAGAGAAAATAGGAATAACAAAAATGTAGACTAAAGAAAAGACAAATATGGAGAAATTTATATTATGAAGAACGTTCGTTAAACAATTTGACGTATCGTCCGACACCTTCGTAAGTTATTCTTCTCAGCGGCGACAGATTAAGTATTTTCGTACACACCTCGCGTAAATATTTCAGCCCTGAACAGTTCAAACTTAAATGCACGTACATGCATAACATGGTATTATCCCAGCCACGAGAACTTCCGGAGTCGACAAGCGGACATAATCCACCGGCCACGCTGATGAAAGAAGTATCGCGTAAAATACTGACTCCTGTCTGCATACATTATTCGCTCCTACCGTTCGAGGCTCAAATAGGATTAGATTGTTTCCGAACGGTTCGGAAAACACTGCGTGTATACGCGAGCGAGGAACTTCACGCTTCTGAACCCCGTATTCTTCCGCGACGCAACTAATCGTTAAGAGTCTATAAACCGTAGACGTCGAAACTTTCGAGCAACTTTGCGATCTGCTGGCACGATTAAATTACGGAAAAAGTAATTTCATTTGGATCTAAAGCCTCGATACTGCTACGCATATTTCGTTGCCAGTTTATCAAGATTTCCGCGAAGTTGCCGAAACGATAACGTCGGCAGGATGGTAGAGGAAGATAAAGGAATATGATTCTTTTATGAATGTTACAGAAGAACGTTGAAATCAATTTTCGGATCTGCGAGTTGAAACCAAGGGAGATCCGATAGAGTTCTATCCTTCGTGGTGGAAACGATGTATATGTAGAAAACTGAACGTACCCTTGGATTTCAATCAGTGTACAAACTTCATCACCGTTGTTTGCCAATCTGGCGTTTCTGTACACGTAACGCGCGTGCACGTAAGAGCTTAAAAGAAATAATATTTATAGTTAGCGATGTACACCATGATTTCAACTCGATATCAAAGCTAACAACAAGCGAAGCATTACACGACAAACAACACGAAGATTATTTTTCGGAAAGATTATTTTCCCAAGTCGGTGTTAAATCATCTTACCGCGTGGGTTATAAACAAAGACGAATACATATGTGTTTATCATCGATGACCAGACAAAAATAATCTGACCAGACGTAAAACGGTGAAAACATTTATGAGATGTAGGAATACGGTTGCATTATTTTCAACTGACTGAAATGATTCTGATTGATTGATTCGCGCGCGATGATCTGAAATGATTTTGATTGAATTTAACCAAATAAATATCTACAGTGGCCCACAAAAGTGTTCGTACGCCTTTTAAAATGCAATAACTTTCTCAAAACTGAACTAAATGATTTGAATTTTTTTTTTTTAGATGATAGAAGGACTAGTCTGCCAAACGTTGGCTAAAAAGCGTCTCTTTAATTTTGTTCTTACGTGGAATGAAAAGAAAACATTAAAAACCCTCGGTTTTTAACTTTTTTATCCGAGCCTATAACGAAAATTTAAAAAATGCCTTTTGTATATCTCGGTAACTGGCGTTGAAGGATTTTAAAAACTGCAGCTTTCTTACAGTTTTTGGTCATAATCGTGATGAAAGTGCGATTTGTGCGATCTTTAATTTGTTGTAACTCATAGCAACGTGATATTTTTTAATTTTCATTACAGGCTCAGATAAAAAAGTTAAAAAACGAGAGATTTTTACTTCTTTGTCATTCCAAGTAATAGCAAAATTTAGAAAAAAACATTTCAATCATCGTCCAATAGACTAGTCCCTTTATCATCTAAAAAAAATTCAAGTCATTTAGTTCAGTTTTCAAGTAGTACGAACACTTTTGTGTACCACTCTATGTAACTGATGTATTTTGTAATTAGTGCAGAGAATTTTTTTATATCAATAATTATTAAACGCTCAGTCTGTTCGGTCTAATACGTCTCGCCAAGGGAATAATTCTAGCATGGGTGTGAGAACATGGCTTTTTATGCAAATTAAAAATTGCATACAGTAATTGAAAACTTCAGGAGATGCATAAACACTTATTTAAGTACAATTCCTTGTTTCAGTAAAATTCCTTAAATTTTTATTATTAAGTTTTTACCGTGTCACGTTTGACCTTCTAATTTTTGTTCACAAATGCCAAATATCCGCAGTCTACACAGAACCATTCGAAACCGATATCGAACCGACATAGAATGAAAACAGAACCGTTCGAGTTACACGAACCGTAACGGGAATTGATATTGGTCAGAATCATTTTCCGTTGATAACAGTTATAACATCGTTTGGACTCTTCATAAACAAAGTTGAAGGCTTTACGTAACAGTTATTAACAGTTATTTACGGAACCATTTGACTCTGTGGTTGCAGCATGCGCCGAGCGTACTGTTAAGCATAAAAATGTTCATAACATTCTTGTGGAAGCTGCGCACCGGTATATACCGAACGACCCCGCTAACCACAGAGTGCCATATTGTCAAGAGTAGAGTAATTTACGCGTAACACATGGATCGGTTGAGGAAGCGAGCGCGCGATGTCCCGGGACGAGGAACGATCAAAATATTACGATCCACAGTCGACGACGGTCGCCGAGCTATAGCTGGCTGATGGTAGTCGACGTTGTCCGAGAGTTCCTCGTTTGCCAGTCGAAGCGAGAGGGAATCTTTAAAACACTGGCAAGGTCGCGGCTGTTCCAGGCAGAACGGTTCAACGCGGCGCCGAGAAACAGTGGAAAACATCGCTCGTGTCCCGTGGAGATACTGTCTCGGCGTGTACCGAGACGAGAACGAGAGTAAAAAAGAGTGACACAGATTCAAGTGCAAGGTTGGGTACAGGCTTGAAGGGGACGTTTGAGACTGCCAAGGTATTTCCGTCTCGCTTGCTCGCCGATAGGTTCAGGATAGGGAGAGACAGAGGCGGCCGCGAAGGATCGATCCGTATGAATGAATCAGATATTCCATCATTGCGCCCATTAAACCGCCTCTCCGGATACGATTTACCCATTGAAATAAATCGACCCGCCCCGACCCCCAATTATCCTCATTATTCCCGTTCGCCACTCGACCGCAAAAAAAAAGAGAAATAGTAGACTACGGATTTGATACCACTTTATTAATCGTAAGAAGCATACCACGAGGGTTGCGCCGAAACTTTCATTCCGCTTACAATGGAAGTTTGCAGAAATCGACAGAAATGCGCATAGATGTCCGCAGTCGAAAGTCGTATACACACTTTTAACCTCAAAAGCTGCCGAAACGGCCGAATTTGTTTTGCAATAACGTTATCGCTATTTACAATCGGACTACGTAATAGCGCGCTAGATTTTTCGGTAATACGAAAACGAAATCTGAACAATACGAATCTTCGATCTTGATCGGCCTTGAAGGTTAAGCAGATACACACAATTGGCAACCCCGTCGTAGAAACAAATAAAAGTGCTCGCACAGCGTGCTACACCTTGTGATCCGCGATTTTACATTCTTCCGCTGGAACGTAGCGCGCGGATTGCGTTGAGAGATGGAAATAAAGGTCAGCAAAGCGCTGGCTCGACGGGTTCATTCATTTATTCGAAAGTAATATTTCCGAAGGTCGCGGTACTCGGTGGAACCGAGTGCTGGAAGGGTTGAAAATTCTAGAGGCACTTACATTTTACCGTGGTCCGCCATCAGGAGGGTTGGTCTCGCGGCGCAAACACGTCGTCGCCCTCTCGAAGCCACTCGATCAGGCCGCTGCAGCTGGTGTACGCTGGCTGCTCGACAGTGGGGACGACTTTCGTTACCGTAACGCCGGATTCGGTCGGCGTGGAGCGCGAGCAAACGCCACGACGATCACGGACAAGGATGTAACCGTGTACGCGGCGACATAGAGCAGCCGGCTTCACGCTAGTGCCGCGAAAACGAAACAGATTCGGGTGAAGGAGGATGAAGGTGCAGAAGTGACAGGGACGTACCGCGTGCGCGACGCTGATCGTTCCACGGCGTGCTACCCGTTACTTTGGCTGTCTCGCTCCGACTCGCTGGCTACAGAGGTCCCGTCGAATGGAACTACCGTGGAATCGATTTGCTGGAAACGCGAATGAGGAACACGCGCGTTCAACCGTGCGAGACACGCGGGGACCACCGCCGCCGTAATGATGCCGTGATAGACGACCACAGAAAACTAGTTTTTCCAATGAAAATGCGATTACGGACGCACCAGTACTCCCGGCCCAGACTGTCATCGATTGTTGACGAACATCGCGGAACATCGGGGCCGCACGCAACGACACAGTGCTGCCACCTGACGCGTCCCCGCCGAACACATTGCCACGGCGAGTTTGAAGGGGCTTCGGTCGTTATAGACGGGATCTGTCATATCACCTTCTTTTGTCATATTTTAAGTAAAATCAACTCTCTGTTTGCAGGTTAAATATTCAGCGATCCGAATGATTATAGACTCGACTACATTTTTTAATTATTCGTACAACAATAAAACAAAAATTGATTTGTTGTATCTTCTTTTTTGGCAAAACGGTGAAATCGCTTATTTAGACGTCTGACGTGAGCAAATTGTCTGTGTTTTCATCTGTGAGAAAAAAAAATAGAAACTCTATATTAATTTTCATACTTGTTCGTTTAATATTTAATGGAGTGATGGATAATGTTTTTTATTATGTTTATCAAGCCGTCTGTTAATTTATTTGAAGTCTCGTTTGAAATGTCATACTAAGTGGATTTTTCGTTCTTTTTTAAGTTTTACAATGTTTTTAATTGGTGACTTCTGCAAATCATAAACAGCTTTAACTAAACTCTCCCATGGTTTAATTCAGGGTTCAGAATGCTGACCAAAGTAATAAATCTATGCAAAAGTCTACGAAACACTCTTTATTGTGGTACAAGCGGTATGGATAGAAGCGTTGTCTTCTTGAAATATTAAGTTCTTTTTCTTCTATTACAATTAATTACAAGTGACATTTTCTTTTAATCTATTCATTTAACAGCGTATTTAAATTCTATGGAAAATTTATAGTGGCAAAGAAGTGGTAGAAGTTAGAGAATAAACTGTAGATCTTTATGCAAAATAAAAAATGTTTTCGTAAATTCCAACAGGCAGAAGTCAAATAGAAAATTCTTCTTTCTTCTCTATTATCTTTCGTTATTTCTAAATACTCTGAAACTTTTTAAATTGCATTTACTATTTTGAAGAAATCGTTTTTTAACAGCCTGGATAGTTCATAAACAAGATACATTGCATTCAATTAATCCCTTGGCGTAAATAGAAGTTTTTCAGTTTTAATGAATTTATAATGTGTCTACATTTTTATTTCAATGCTCAAGTATCTATGGGCAGAGAATAGAATTTTATTCCGACATAAAAGAACGGAATAATATTCATACTGAACAGGTTATTACTAGAAATCTCCATCATGAATCAGACCCGACAAAGTGCGGCGAGAGGTTAACGTATTGTATAATTGAGATCTACAGATGATGTTTTTATTTCTACGTTCGTCCTTTTAACTCAATAATTTATTCGATATAATTTCTAGATCACCTCATGGCCGTATCTCCATGTTCTTACAACACTGTGATACCTTCGTTGCTTCATTGATACGAGGTATCTGGTTTTACGAGGTACAAATTGTGCCAGCACATATTTATCTATAATAACAAGCTCTCGACGGACATTATAATGAGACGAAGAACACGGACTTATTTTCATCGAATGCGTGTAATTGAATGATTCAAGAAGATTGGAAGGTCAGACTCTTTGCTCTTCTTGCGTACAGAGGGATATTGTTTACAAGAATCGGATAAAAATTGAATCGTATTATCGATTAGACGAGAGAGCATGGGGATCGAAGCGAGAGGGGCCAACGGGGTGTCGGGGCGTTTTTAAGCCGACCCGTTTAACACACGATCCGGATTTTAAAAACTAGAGATCACAATGCTACGCGTGATAAACTGTTCCTTATCGCGTGGTATTTAAGCGTCGGTATCTCGTAGGACTGCGCGCACACGAAGGCTACGGTCTACCGGAACATTTCCTGCGCGTTTAAATCTTACTCATTGCTGATAGTGACACGATGACTAATTGCGACGATAATCATAACATATAACACGACCTGGCCCCTTTTTATGCGATTAGTACAACAGTCGACGGTTTCTTGCGTCGAAACGTGACACACGGACGCTGACTTTTGCATCGTCAATTAACCGTAGAAAAAAATGTTTTATGATTAATACGCGGATACGAACGTTTGGCAAGCGACGCGATAATTGAAATCCTAGCGCCTATCCGTTACAAAAGAACGCACATATGCGTGTGTCATTGTAATATACGCTGCATAATTGTCAACGGGGCTCAGTCGTTTACCTTGGCGGAAGGTTTTCGGCGTAAACATGGCGCCCTGGATATGAGAATAGCTCTGCTGGCGACTCCTACTTTACATACAATAATTTCGTTGGGCCAGAGATCGCGTAGAGACAAGCGCATTGTTCCCATAATAGTCGCGTACGAATACCAACAGAGATTAACGAAATTTCGAGGTGCCACCTTAAAGTTTATAATCTCGTGATGGCGGCCGACCGTTCGCGCCCACGCAGCACACGGTCTACGACGCCAACAGACGTGCACAGGACCGTTCTTCGCTCGAGGAAACCATTGTCCGTGACCGTGCAAATTGTTTCGTACAAACGATCAGCGTTTTGTTCGATAATTAACGTCGGCGGCTAATAAAAGATAAAATATCTCTATTGGTATTTACGATGCTCGCGCCGCTTCTCGGTCGAGCGTGCACACTTTCCACGGAATTAATGCAATCGTAACGACCTCGGCGGTTTACATTCCCGTCGACGCTTCCAAAGAAATCATTTTCTCAGACGGCAACAATGCCTTTGTTCCGTTTTTCCATCAGGTGTTGCATCGCCTTCTTCCGAGCCGGTAACCTTGGCTGCTACGAAACGAGACGAATACCTACTAAACTCCGCGGAGTAGAACAGACTCAGCATCTATTTCCTGTTCAGCTGAACCGCTCCGGAGATTATCCAATCGTCCTTTGTGAATGTCGTGACCGCTACTGCTTCGAGAAACAGGCAGCTCTATCGGCTCAGTTATTTAGTTCCGTCGCTGTCCGAATCGGTCCGATTATTGGTATGAAAATCATATCGATTGACATTGTGTACGCGTATGTGGCACGAATGCTGCATACGATCGTGCTCTTTCCACGGCGATCGGCATCGAATCCAGCGAGCAACGTGTGTCCGCGGCCGTACGACATCTGTCCTCTCGGCCGAGCACGTTTTATCTCCCGCGTTCGCGAAACTACACGCCGCGGCGGACCGAAACGCACGTGCGTTTTGCAAGAGTTTAACGGGAGCGGGTGTTGACTCATTTCGCGCTAGTTACACGGGCTGCGTCGTTAAACTTGCTCTTGCCCGTCGCAGCTGCGTCGACTGGACAGATAAAGACAGGGGCGAGCAGCGCGAGCAAAAAGGAGAGAGCAGAGTCCATGATCGATTCCGTTTTCACTCGGTATTGTTCGCAAATCGTTCCGCGACATTTCGCGGCGGAGTCTTTCCTTCTTTGTCTCAGAAAACTCCGCGATGTCAGCGGCCACGCGACGTTATCTCGCGTTCGCAGCCGACGACGGAAGGACGCATAGGCGTATCGACAGCGTACGAGTCCGAAACCGCAAGACTCCGTACCGACGACAACTGTGATTTCCAGTTTCGGCGTACGGCGTTGCAAAACACCGATAAATTACGGTGCCGTACCTCCGAAACGAGATTCCGGCCGATTGATAGCTTATCGTCGCTCGAGTCGGTTCGCGAACGTACGCCTTTGGGTGTGCACGAAAACGTTTGAGAAACTGGTTTTTGGATTCCGGTGTCTTTCGAAACCGGTTTCCGAATTTTACCAATTAATCCAAATTAATTTTCAAAGACGCACGGTCGATGTACAGATGTACTTTTCTAGAATTGAACCGAACAATTTGAATTTTTTGAGATGACGTGAGATGCAAAAATCGACTCCAAAAGTTTCCACAAAATCTATGTAAATCGATTCATGAAACTAAGAAGAAAAGAAAATTAAAATTTATCACAGTGGATGATAGTTGAACTTTTTTGCGTCCTAAGCGATATTTATTATAATTAATTTTTATTTTAATAATATTTATTTCAATATTTATTTATTCGATATTTATTTTAATATTTATTTATTTTAATTATTTATTTTAATAAAACAGATAAATTTTGAGAATTAGTCAAACTTTAGTTCAAACTTGGTTCGAGAAGAAATCGAATAACTCTTTAAAAATCATAAAACCAGGGTCGATTTACGTATTAATCTTTTAATAGCTGTTTCAACGACATAATAATAAGATAACTTTTTTAAAATTGCTCCAAATGACTTGAATTTTTTTGATTTTTTTCGTCTACTAATCAATGACTATAATAATTTTTTTTTAAATTTTGCTATTACTTGGACAAAGAACATAAAAGTCTCATGTGTTTTAAACTTTTTTATTTGAACTTAAATAAAAGTTTAAAAAATACGTTTTGTAGATCCTGGTAACTTATACGCGTACCGGAAATATCGTCGAAATCGATTGACCTTGATATAACCTGTAAACAATTAAAGATCGCGAGAATCTGTAGTTTTTTAAATCTTTCTCAACACTTGCAGCTAGACTCTGCGACGAAACGCATTTTCGTTATAGGCACAGGTAAAAAAGTTAAGAAAAACATGGGATTTTTATTTATTCTGTCATTCCAAGTAATAGGAAAATTTTCAAAAAAAGTATCCTGATCATTGTCTAATAGACTAGTCCCTCTGTCAACTAAAATCCTATTTATTAAATTAATTTTAGATATAATACCATACGCGTGATTACTATATATAATATAATATAATATAATATAATATAAGCGAAAGCCACATAACGCTGTATGTATTGTATAACTATTTGTTAATGTTATGTAAATAATAGGTACAGAGATAATTAAAGAAAGATATAGAAAAGTCCATATGCGTTAAACATAGTAACACAAAAGTCTAATGGAAAAAGGTAATCGTAATAGGTAGACGCTGTCGGTGTATCATGTCCCGCTCTTCCTCTTACGCATCGGCAATTGTTATTGTAATTGCTGAAACAACTGTCCTTTTTATCCACGTTACATGCTGGTAAGATAACGAAGGAAACTACGGCGCCGTGGTTGCATCAGGAAAGCATTTTCAATGTCTAAATGCGTACATGACGATATATGCTTGTCGCGGAGCCGTAAGTACGCGGCTTTAATGCCTCTCGCGCGACGGATGCGCCGCACTCGCCGTTTTTTCCTAGGAAGATCGAGGCGCGTGCGATTCGATAGCCTCGAAAATCACGGCGAACAAGGCTTGACCTACATTTCCCCCGAGGATCGAGTTCAGACGAAACAAGCGAAACAACGGCCGGCGTGTATTCCTCGAACCCGTACGAGCCAACATCGCGGCACCGATTTACGGAACGGCAATGACATTCCATGGCGTCGTAATTTTTTCCAATCGGGTAACGTTCAGATGTGGCCGCTAAGCCGAGCGCTCTACAGCCTTGGCTATAGGCAGAAGTTAGCTCAAGGACGACGACCGGCCGTCTATTCGAATTTCATCATGGTGCGAGGCTCTAAGCAGGTGAATGTCAGCCCCTTGCGCCTCATGCCCGTAATGAGACCGATCTTTTGCGGCATAATGGCGTGCTCGTCGGCTAGATCCAGCTAAAAATAACGTTCGAAGAAGAAAATTAACATCGGACTCTATCCTAATTGCTGTGATTCCACGTGTAATCGCAGAGGACGGCAGAAGAACCATGCGATACCAATCTTGGTACCGATCGTTAAAAACTTCTTCGCATTCTGTCCACCGAGTCTCGACAATTCAGTTTAGAGAGTAGGACCAGCGGCGAAATTCGCCGTGAAATTCGAAGAATTCAGACCATATACTATTCTTTCTTATTGCCTCCGAGTTGGCACAATGTCTTCCAACGTTTCGTCATTCTCTTTCTCCTTAAATCGATGAAACCCAGCTAGCCGTTTATTCAAAAATACCACGAACAGATTAACCCGGCAGTACTACACACGTAGGGGTCCAGTGGAAGTGTTATCTCCATCTCGTAATTCCTTAATTGTAGTTCCGCCGCTTTTCTTGTGCTTTATCAACGAAATCGACATGTAAATACCGTTTCCCTCAGAAATAAGGGCATACAAACGAAGTCCTTTTGTGACAAATGTTACAAGAAAAATATTTGTAATTCATGCTTCGAAAACAATCCGGTAAAAGAGCAAATATTTGTTCGACTAAGGTATAATACTTATTTATATATATAGCTTTATATTATATCAATTTTAATAAAGAGACATAAAATAAATATTCATATATTATTTTATAATAGATATTCGCATATGTACTATTATCAATAAATGAGCCGTTTATTTTGAAAGTGGCATAAGTCACCTTTTCCTTTTTCTTTTTTTTTAAATGAAAAGATACCGTTCACAATTGTAATTAATGTTACCTACCATTAACTCGATTTTTTTGAAAAAGTGACTTATGCCACTTTCAAAATGAACGGCTCAAATATCACTTCTTACTGGGGGTCCTTGAGCAGCCGGGTTAAAGACTTCTGGCTGAAAAATAATTCCTACAATTTTTTCCAGCTTTTCGAACATTATCTCATCGCGGTGAAGCCACAAGATTGCTATCTCCCGTCGAAAACGCTCGCAATCCGGGTCTCGGTCATCGGAATGTCACGTACTCGAGATCAGGTTTAATCAGGTAGAGTAATGAGCAGGTACAGCGTGACCGGTAACTCAGCCTCCCCTTGTATCTTGGCCGGTACGGTTACACGGGCACCTGTACGCTGAAAAGCAGCGGAAACGGCGCAGGTCGAGGAACGTCTAGCCATCCGGAGGGAGCAGGTTAAGGCGCGAATATCCGACATATCAGATTGGTGAGTCACGCGTCTTGTCCGATATGTTCCGGCTACCCCGTTCACCGCCTACACGACCTGCCGCATGACTCACCGACGATTCTTGGAAACGGAACGCTCGTTCGAAATTTTCGTCGCCGAGCGACGCCACTGCGCCCTTCCCTTCGGAAACGGCACCGCAAGAGTGCACGCTGGTTCCCGCGGATTCTGGCGCCCGGCGCAGTCGGCCGGCTAGTTCCGCTTCAATGACACTGCCCATGGTTACGCAATGAAAACGGTTGTACGTAAATATCGGCAGTAAAAAAGCGAGACAGTCGAGCGACTTCGTAGCGGAGAGCCAATCGCCGCGTCGAGTCGCGCACAATAATCGTCGTCACTGACCCTCTGCAAGAAACGCCCGATTGAGAGTAGGCCTCAGCATTTGGGGCGTGCACATTGAAAGGAGGACTCTTGGGACGCACGTGGGCGCGCGTGAACATTACCAAGATAATGAGCACCATTATGGACTAACAAGTTCTTAACGGTGGATCTTCCAGAATCTGACGATGCACATTATGCTTGGACGATTAGAAACATTACGGTTCCATGTACAGTCTAATTGCCTTTATAATTTTAATATATGTAGTCGATAACTAAGAGGTTTATGATCCTCTGGTATGTACGTACATATATGGTAAAACGGTAATGGCGAGCGTTTGAGGTGTAAACATTTTCACAGTGAAACACCTGGTTAATATTATATCTTTTTTTCTCGAGTGACCATTATTAATCAAAATTGGATGGAAGAAACGTCTGTTCTGAATCAGGTAATCCGAGCTGCCTCAAGGCGATATAACCCATCCGTCGTATTTTCGTACACGTTTATCTTTTATTTAATTAAATATCCCAGATTTTATCTGCGTATTTCGCCACATGTTTGGGGTTCAGGTGATAAGAACCGCGGTATGTGACAGCGCCCCTCGAGGCAGCGCCCATTGATAACGTAGCACGCGTCGTCCCTGGCACGAGCATCGCGAGCGTGGTGCGGCGAGAGTCGTGATTGGTCGGCTGGGAATAGCTAGTGACGTCATACGCGTTCGTCGAGTCTCCGACAAGCACAGAGAGAGTCGGAGCAGATCGTTGAGCCGAGGACCGAACGTGCGCGAACCTCGAGGTATTCCCCCAAGGTATGAGTCATCGGGCGCAGTTTCACACAGTTTCGGGCAAAGGAACCTGCGATCCGTGTGTGCTGCTTTCGTGTTCCCGGTGAAACCAGCGCATCGCCGGCCGTTTTCACGACCGTCGCACCGGTACACCCTTTGAAACAGAGGTTATAAAACGTAACGAGAGAAACGGACGGTCGAGTTTTCCTTTCGCGCGAGAGAACAGAAGCCAGAGATCCAAATCCCGGCACATACATAGTCCGTGGAAGTACGTAAACATGAAGCTGGACGTGTCCGACGTGCTTTACGACAGCTCGAGCGTGTCCAGCGACAGCGGCACGTCACAGAGCTCCCGCGTCAGCCATGATTTTCTCTCCAGCATCGCGAACTCGTCCATACTGCACAGCAACGTAAGTACCCGCCGAGCTGCACCCTATATTTTCCGTAGAAAACGCTCGTAATGAAATGATAGGCTCGTAATGCCTCAAATATGGATGCTTATGCAATGATGACGCGTACATATATAATACATATGCATCTGCGTATGCACATCGTGTGTACACATAGTATACACGCACAGGTCGGATAAACAACGTTCACGTGACTGGTCGCGCAAGTGAATTTCACAAAAATATTCGTGCAGCGGTATATGCGGTCACGAATAAAAAAAAAAAATAGCTCGCGCGGCGCACAGGCCTGTTACGTAATCAGGTTTCCTTGAATGATTAAGCGTTATTCGAATAGGTAATGTCGTTGATGAGGGGATTACGAGTTATCGTGAAACGAATGTCGATGTACCTATCCCGGGAAGACTCGAAGCTAACTTTATAATTCATTGGAATTCGACGGAGAGTTAGCAACCAACCATGCCAACGGTAAACGCCCTGTTTATACGAAGAAATCTGGTCGCCGGGAAGATGGGAAACATGCGACCACTTTTTCTTTCGTTTGCACGGGGGCGACAGGCCGGATTTGATTTAATCCAGAATTCTTGGAGCATCTTTGCTCAACGATTATTTGCAATCAACGCGAGCGCTGTTGACAACCGAGTCCGGACTGCTATCGTTCCGTCATTCGCGAATGGTACACGCGCCCAGATCTAAATTTATAAACGCATCGCGTCATCGCTATAAACTGTTCGTCGTGAAAACATGATTTCCAATATTTATTATTCGGAGCGTCTGTTCACGATTCCGATAAAAATATATCGAGCTACGGTACGGAATAAATTAAGATCACGATTTAGATCGCAGCTTCCTACTTTGCCACAATCAAATAATTCTTGAGCTTCTTCTGTTGACCTACATTATATCTTGGAGGGCTGTAATAGAACGTCAATGTAATAATATGTTAGAAACTTTAGAGCATTGAAATTAATAGTATAAGATTCTCTGATAATAATCAGTGTGTATAAAATACAAATGAATGTATTAGTATTTGTTATGTACGTCCACGAATGTTGTATACTTAGATAAACAGCTTTCATTCTCCTGCCAGTTAGCTAGGCCTCCATTTAAGGCGCACACTATGTGCGTAAGTATCGCCAATAAACTTCCGAGTTACTATGGAGTTGACCAATGAAACGCGGTCTTACATGTTTCACGTCCATTCACTGATCACCAGAGATCAATGATCGCTGGCGACTACAAAGGATTATTACGATGCAATTGTAGTAATACCTTTATTCTATTAACATGAAACCGAGAGGAGAATCATTTCTCGAATAAATTTTGATAATGGGATAAGTAACATCCGCAGGTTCTTGTGATTTAGAATATACAATGTCGCCGAGTGTTATTATAAAAACGATCGACTACGTTAACTACCATTTTTCCATCGATAAAAATGAGTCAGAAATGTTTGCATTGATAAAAGATGTATGTTTTACGAAAAGGTGAATGAATAGGAGGAAACTATAAATGAAGGTTATAAGTAAAAATGATTCATTATGATAAACCATCAGTCTCGTCGAATTTTATTAGACTCGGTAATTTTTATTTTCTATTTCCACATTTCTCTTCTCCAACGAATGTGTGTCGACACTTTGGTCAGTCTAGAATTAAATTGACTAAAATATTCGAAAATTATTTCATCTTTGAAAAATTTCCAATTTAACAAAAAATAATTGCGACAAAGCAAAGACCCAGAAATAAAGCAAGCAAAATAAAGCAAGATCCAGAGTATATAAAGCACACTGGGTTATATTTATGTCAAGAAGGTCCTCCGTTGATTTTTCGATTGGAACAATGTGAAATATAGAAATAATGTTCAGCACGGTGTAACGGTGAGATAAAATTCTTAGACACAGTAGGTAGCGTGCCATGGGAGGGTTTAACCGGCACCCCCATCGACTAGTCTCCCCTTGCGCCCACAGAGAAATTCAGTGGTAGGCGATGGTATTGATCTAGCGATTCGACTGCCATGGCTTCTGCTGTCCCCAACAGCTGTTTTATAAAGAACCCGTACACGGTCGCCTCGTGACAGCGCGGTCATTTAAAACACGCGCGAATACATCGACGCACACACGGACAAACCACGTGTGAACGTTCCTCACCACCGGCATATACACGTATACACATCAAGCGCACACATAGGCGATACGATACGAAAGCAAGCACACGTGTCTCTGTCCCGCGCGGAACCATAGATCGTAGTATGTATGTACTGCGCAGCATTAAATGTTATGGCAGATAACCGGCCGAGCCAGCTGTTGTCACCTAATTATCTCCATCGCCATTAGCGGTAGGGTTCAAACGAAGAAATCGACCGATAAAATGCAAATATTAAGGACAAAGACCGGCAGTCACGGAACACGGAGAACCGCAGCTTGGCGATCGTGAAAATATTAGCGCGAAAACAGTTCTGAGAAAGTAGTCTGCCGGTCTTTGTTCTTGGATCGCGAAGGTGGGCGGTGGCCATATTTGAATATTGGGCACAGGAAGACGGAGGAGGATCTTTCTTCGCGACAAAGTCCCTCCGGTCCTCGGTTTATGATGTTATCTGCTAGAGATCACGATTTTGAACGTCTATTGAGGATACACGTATACACGCGTAATTAATACATCAGTGTCTTAATTCGTATAGTTCTCTGTACACGAATATGCATATAGTATTATCCGTGAAATATTGTAACAGCGACAAGGAATCATTTTTGGCCGAGAAATATAAGTACATATTGGGTTGGCAACTAAGTAATTGCCGATTTCAGTCATAGATGTCTCTCACTCCCATTTTTATGATATCCATAAATGTTATATTATAAAGTTATTATTATTATTATTATTATTATTATTATTATTATGTTATTTTTTATTATCCGTGAATGTTAGCAACTGGACAAATTGAATGCAGCGGTCGAGGAAAAGCGACCAGAATTGGTCAATCGTGAAGGTATCATTTTCCACCAGGACAATGCTAGGCCGCACACGTCTTTGTCCACTCGGCAAACATTGATGGATATTGGTTGGGAATTGATGCTACACCCACCATAAAGCCCTGATCTGGCGCCATCGGATTACCACTTATTTCGACCCCTGGACAACTCTCTTCGTGCTAAAACTTTGAATGATGATGACGCTGTAAAATCTCACTTAACTCAGTTTTTGGCCGGAAAGGATCAGACTTTCTACGAGCGTGGAATTTTCAAGTTGTCAGAGAGATGGCAAAAGGTCATCGAACAAAATGGAAAATACATTACAGATTAAACTTCATTCCAAACTAGTTACGTAAAAATCTAATGTTTTTTTTCGGATACTTTGTTACACACCTGTAATCGTATAAAGAAAATATCCATAGCTAAATATTTATGTTAATTATTGTATATTATTTTGAAATGGATATATTTTTTTAACGTACTCTACAAAGATCCGTATAAAAGCGGGTAATCGAGTATACGTGCAGCAGAAAAAGGGCAGAGTTCTGAGGTATGCAATTCGTGAAACGATCGCAACATCCATGACAAATTCCTCAAAACATAAAAAGTGTTCTTACCACCTAAAGAAATATTTGGAAAGACCAGACGTTCCAGATGCGACGACTGCGCGTATTTTCCTTCTCTTTTTTTGCTCGTTGTTCGAACATCTGTGACTGTATTGCTGTCAGCATTGCGTATACAGAAACTAACTTTACGGTGCATCGGACGAGTTACAACATTTATATTTTATCTGTCGGATGAGCGGCGCCTACCGCAGAGCCAATTAACCCTGCTTTGTATGCGGGACGGCCCGGAGAAGATTTTTACCTTTTGTAGCCGGGTGTCTTTGTTCGAAGACGCGTCGAGCGATAAAAGCGCACCCTCGCATTCAAAAGATTATTTTCTCCATCTTTTCAATTTTTCCCGACAAAACCTCCGCGGCTAAAAGACGTAAAAACGTTCCCGTGCTACTGTAAGTACACCATGAGAATCGTAAACCCCCAATCAGCAGCAATGTCACGAAGGTATAATCTCGCCCCCCCCCCCCTCCCTCCTCCCGCCCCTCTTCCAAGCTATTGTGTAGCCTTTATTCCCGGTATTGTGATCGTGTTCTATCTGCGGTGAGAGTAAAAGTACGCCGATCCTCCGCCGCATAAAAAGCTAACCGACTGATTCACACCGACCCATCTTATCGTTTGTTCTTCGCCGATTCTACGTGTATCTTGAATATTCAAAGTACATCGCGTTCCTGCGGTTTACCGAAGTTTGTCCGCACAAGGACCGATCAAGGCTTCCGCCTTTCTTTCTTGTACGATTTTTGGTAGACATTGATATTCATGACGCGAGACCCGCGACGCAATCCGCGGGGCCTTTTGGTTTACCCAGAAACATTCGATTGACCCGGCTAACGCTTTCGGACACCCGTTAAATCGACGCCTCTTTGTCCTCGACGGGGAACAAAGCTCGACGATCCTTTCCTGTCGCAACGATCTTCGATTTCCTGCCCCTTTGTGCCCCCTTGCAGGTTCCACGACTTTTCCTCGCTACGTGACCAACGCTGCATTATCTGTTTCCCTCTTGCTTGTTCTTTTCAGTGGTTTTCTTTGGAATCCATCTTGGCGTTAGGCTCTCGGCTGATCAAAGGTCCAAGCATAAACAGTACTTCGGTATCTACGGAGTTGCGTCTGATAATCAGACAGCGGATTTTTATACGAAGTAAAGTTTGTCTAACTCAATTGTCATAAACAGAAACAGAATACAGATATATTTTCTCTGCGAATAAATTTAGTAAGTTGAAAATAAAAAAAAAAATACAATAGTGTAATATAATATAATATCTTTTACCGAGATCTACGAAAGACACTTTTTAAATTTTCATTATAGGCTCAGAAAAAAAAGTTAAAAAACGAGAGATTTTTATTTTTTTGTCATTCCAAGTAATAGCAAAACTTAAAAAAAAAATCATTTCAGCTATCGTCTAGTAGACTAGCCCCCCTATCATCTAACAAAAATTCGAGTCATTTAGTTCAGTTTTAATATAGTTATTGCGTTTTAAAAGGTGTACGAACACTTTTGTGGGCCACTGTATATGTACATAATGAAACAATATGATTACAACTTTTGGCATTCGTCCTCAAAGAGTTAAATGTCCTTCTAGAAACGACAGAAAAAGAATGTGTATCAATCCTTTCTATTAACTCTTAGGAAACACAACAAAACTGCAGATAATTATGGTATTTCCTAAATCAACAGTTTTTATTCCATAAAATCTGTATCGATACAATCTTTTATCCAATTTCATTGCAATCCGATGTTCTACTATTTTATATTTTTTTTAAATAAATACGTTGGAGTTTTTGGCAGGTGATCCGACATATTCAAGTGTAAATAATTGAAATTACAAATTTAGACATTGGCCATGAAACCTGCATTCACCAGACCGCTATGGAGTATTGTCCCAGTGACTCTATCAGTTCTCGTACCGCAGCCTTCGCAGAGTAATTAAAAAGTAATCCACTAGACTTAGCGTTTCTACCCGAGATAATTAGGAGGAATTCCAGTGGAATTATCCTCTAGTTTACGTCCCAAGAAAGCAAATAAAAAAACTGTTCCGCCATACACCTAAGCCCAGAGTGTAGTTAAGTGGAGATATAGGGCTTTACTATGGGCTCGTGTAGGTTACGTGAATCACTCTCTGTTGATATTTCGTTCTCTCTCTCTCTCTCTCTCTCTCTCTCTCTCTCTCTCTCTCTCTCTCTCTCGTCACGAGACTTTCCACCAAAACAAGGTCGTAAATCTGTCAGGGCTCTTCTACTTTTCAGGAGCTTGAGAAAGCTGATTATATTTTATCACACTTTGCCCTGCGAAAGGTTTCTTCCACGTCTCGTTCCTTTGTGCAACAATTTTCCAGTAGAGGAAAGCTCGTAAATCATTGTTTCCCTCCTAGTAGTTATGGTATACCTGCAGCAATATTGATAATGGATTCGCCCAGTGCCGGAACGAGAGACGAATAATTCGATGTATGCGATTAGAGGAGTTGTAAAAGTGCTGTGTAACTATGCTGAAAAATCGACGGCCTGGCACACCCGTGCTCGATCATTTCGAGCGTTGTTTGCTAACTCCAAGAATACGTTCGGTAATTTGGAAACGGTTACGAGGCTCGTGAGAGCGAGCTCCGCGCGTTTGTACTTCTCACTGGTCAACTTTTCGTGCCCACCTTCGTGGCCAGACAATAACGATCGTGTAAGCTGTTTTGTTTTTTATTATTGTGCAAAGTGCGTTCACACGTACGTTGCTCCGGACTGCCGGAAATCGCTGCACGTGCACGGTCATATCGAAACAAGAACAAAGAGCTGGCCGCACACGAGGGAGTTTCCCGCACCGAAATAGACAGTTTCTGCGCGGATCCTCTGCGACAGATGATTTTCCGCAACGACAACAGCCACTCTCACTGTCGCGATAAATTCTTTCTTCCATTTCTGTGTGCGTTTCACCGGGCATCTGAAACAAGTTACACGCCAAATTAACACGGTCGTCATCGCCGTTCGTTTCGCTATCGTGGCTTACGATTTGATGTATAGTTTATGTTTTAGTAATTCTTTACCATGTGTACAATATTGGTCCTATAAGAGGAACATAAAGGATTTTCCATGTTTAGAATACGAGATAGTGGGCGGAAGTAGCATACACGTTAATACGATATCGCACGGTGGCCTAAATCGAAGAATTTCGTGACATTTTGTCATAACAGTGACTTTCCCATATTGATATCTAATTGTAAGATAAGATAAAACAGACAAGCCGTGGGCTTCTGTCGGGCCAATTCTCCCCTGAGTAATTCCTTGACATATTTCCAGCGCTGCGTACACTGAGTTCACCGGAGACTCTTTATAACAATAGTCTTTGTCTTTCGTCGCTGTCTAACATTCAGAAGACTATCTACTCGCGAGACTGTCAAGGTCGTGTTTATTTTGAGCGCGGTTCGTTTCCCCTATTTTGGAATGGGAGACGAAAAGTTATAGCCGTTGATATTTTTATCTATCGAAATGGTAGAAAGCCCTCCAAATTACAAATAACAGATACATTTAGTCGATTCAGAAATTACCGGCCCTAGAATCTTATTTTGCAAGTAAATAACAAGAAATCCACTCGTTTGAATAACACATCGAAGAAACCGCACGTTTGTATTAATTTTACAGGTCAAATGTTAATGCATGTATAGATTAGTATTAAACTTAAAACAGTTAATAATTGAGTCATTCAAGCAAGTGGAGCTTAGAAATTAACGAAGATAATTCTCACTTTGCATAAAGATCAGCTGTCTAATCATTTGCTCCAACAGGATGCGCAAAACGCCGCTAATTAAATACTTGACTACCATTTGTCGACGGAGGGGGTTCCAACATGGCTTCCTGTAAAGTCAAAAATGTCACTAATGATACATTAGTCGTTACCGAGTTAAAACTTGAGACGTTACAGCCATCCCGTCGCGCTGATTTCCCATTTACGAACGGTCTGAACAATTAGAAGACAACTTGATCTATTACACATTCATTAGCAAAATTATGCAAGTTAACGACCGCGCGTAATTTACCTGGAAAAGGGGATCTGGTTCTTCGCGGTGGGTTCCTCGATTCCGTGGAAGTGGACGTCTCGGTACGACACGTTGATTGGCCGCGCGCTATCGCGCGAATCAGCAATCAAGATGGCGATGACGTCAGGTGGCGGTCGCTCGGCTCTGATTGGTGGGGGGTCGAGCGGCCGTCTTTCTATATAGTTTCCCAGTCACATTGGCGGGCTCAGTAGGGATACGTAAGCACGCGCGACAGTAGTCGATCACGTTGTACAGCCGTAGTCTCGTACGTGACAGAGTGTTGTCCACGGAAGACCGAGTTCTCTTCTTTTCGTACTTTCGTTTCGTTTCTGTTAAATTCGATTTTATACGTTAGTGCACAGGTGACACTCGGGCAAACAGAAGGTGACACCGTGTTTCCGACGCGAGTGCTTGCGACCCGCGTTCAAACCGACCCGTCGATCGAACCGTTTGCGCGAAACATCAGCCACTTTTTCCAGTGAAGTTTTGAAAGCGTATCCCGCTTACAGATGTCGCAACGTGTACCTAACGAAGGCTTTTACGACATTGTCGAAGATCACAGTTACACGATGTTCTCCATGTACACACCGACGTCTAACCTGCCCGACCCGTGGCAGCTGACGAAAGAAGAAAAAGCTATGGTAAGGGGCACTGTTTCAACGACATTTTATTTAGCCAGAAATTGCGTAATTGATCGTAAAGTTTCGCGGCGTGTCGATGCCTGGTCGAGTCAACACAAACGAATCGTCCATCGTGCGATCGTTCAGGTGTCACGGTCGAAGGTCGATCGATATTATTCAAAGGAAAGCTAGCCGTGAACGCGGTTGAATGTCGCGTGGGTGTACTACGAACGTTACAGTTAGAATTGATACGTAAATACTTAATTTGAAAGTCTCGTTCGATTGATCGTGCAACGAGCCGCTTTTTCCGAACCGTTTTTTGCATGCAATTAACGAATGACATTTACTTACTTGGAAATGAAGGGTATGTTTACGATTATCATTGTTTGGGATTTCCACTGCGTAATTATGGCAGCTCGAACGTTTGCCTGGATACAGGCAATGTGAAGATAAGGTGACGATAAGGTATAATGGAGTAGTATAGTAATCGAGCCAACGATGACTTCTTTGCTGGATGCTTCTAAGAAGTACTCTTATCATATTAGATCGTGGGTTCTCTTACCTGTCTTTTAACCTGCCTTTTTGGTCTCCGTGCGCTCATTGGGTCAAATTGTCGTGTGGAAAAATTAACTATTCAAGTCAGGCTTACAACCGTCCAATAACCGAGACATATTATTTTTATGATAGCGAGTTTCGAGTCGGATGCCATTTTCTTGTCATCGCGCAATGGCATTGCAATCGCCATTTCCTTTCTGGGAATCCTCAAGGGTTTTGAAAGGCCGCGTTTATTATAGGCTCTTACATTTTATGTGCTTCTGAAGGTGGTCCTTGTATTTCGGCGATCCATGCTGGCATTGGACAGTCGTTAGCGTAGCTTGTCCCGTGTCCTGGGTTAATGGCAATGGCCTCAAATTAAAGTCGAATTTAGGTAAATCCCTGCTTTCAGTACCGCTCGAAATTACCCGAACATTATCTACTCAAACAATCTGTTAGACCGTGGCATTTACATCCAAAATTTTCTAAATCTCAAAAATATAGTAGAATTTGAAGAAATTCAAATTTTTGGTCATTTTCATTATATGCACGCAAATCTATTTATTTTAATTTTGAAATGAATACAACAGTTTGTCTTGCAAGTCTCTTTTTTATAAACATGTCTTGTTACGAATTGTTTAAGATATCAACAAACTGTTGAGCAATACAATGAAGCACGGATATTTAGCACTCGAACCTTCGGTTACACGGTATTTTTCTAATTTACAATATTTGCCCTTCGAATCGTCCGAAGACTAATTTCCCAATTGTTTTGAGCGACGTGCTCTTTCGAGTCGTTGAACTCCGAAGACCGAGGAAAACATTCACCCACGAAATTTAAGAATACTTTGCGCGTCTGACACCGAAGGAAAACAGTTAAATCTGACAGGAAGCCAGGAGTTAACGCTCGTTAACCCACCAATTAGAGGGTTTAGTTAAACGAAGGCAGGGTTAAGTTTAGCGGGAGCAATATGAACGGGTCATAAGGCAAGAGGTGTCATCCTGCCTCTTAGCCTCGCAAGATGACGATGGTTTTCTTTCTCGCATTGTCTCGTAAGAGAATGCCACTGTGGCGCTTCTTCTATTAGTAGATGTTTAACACTCTCGAACGACGGTGGTCGGGTCTGTTTCGACCCGAATTGAACATTTCAAAACAATATTATACCATTTCTCAGTTTCTTAGCCGTACAACAGTAGCTTGAGATCTTTTACATAAAATTTTTAGTATACCGATTTTAGCTAATGTTATTGCTAGATTATTTGAATGTTTGAATTTTGCAACCTTTATTTATATACTTAGAAGAGGGTTATAAATAGACAGTGGGTGACAAAAACTAGCATAATTAAAAACAGTTTATTGTGCTTGGTTCCTATGTTCTGAAATGTAGGTAGACAATTTTTATTTTCCATAAAGATCCGCAGTCTAGTTTTGAATGTCAGAGTATTATATTAAACGGAATATTTTCAAAAGATGGTAATAATGGTTTGAATGCATCTGGACATCGACATCCTCGGAATCATTTAACAAACAGTGTAAATATAGTTATTTGACTATTTAATTTCTAACAATTTAAATGTTCACATACGCTATTTCATTAAGGTCTATACAAATCTTAAAAAATATGTGTAAAATAATTGATAAATAAAATTATAAATAATCCTTGGCATATAAGATGTGTATCTAAGATTACAAATCTCGTAAATCATTCGGAGAAGAGTTCCGAAAACGATACATCTCGTCTGCGAGTGATCTCGAAGCCTCGTGAAATCACCCGGTTTTTTCAAAACCCGATGCAGCAGAGCGGACACATTCTTCGCATGAATCACCAGATACCGGTTAGTACGATCGTCGCCAACGACGATCGCTCCGAAAGCTGCGTCAAATTATCCGCTTCCGGTATCGGGAAAAAATTTCCGTCGTCGATGCGGTCACCGATAGAAACCAACACCCAATTCGATTTGCATAAAACCTGCTACGGTTCTTATTTCTCGCGAAACTTTACTTACCTGTTCCGAGCGCAATGTGGCTTGTCCGCTCACATGCGCGCGCGCTCACACGGCTGCCCGTGGGCTTGCTCTTTCTCTCTTACGAGCCGGATGAATCATCAAGCGTAGTTTTACCAGCGATTTATGAATGAAAATCCACGCACGTGTCGCGTGCGCGCAGGTTGCCGTCGCGACACGCGAGATCGCCCGGCATTATTATTCGCGACGCCTTGTAAATACGTCGATTATGTGCTGCCCTCGCGAGACACCGGTACCAGGAAAATGGACGCGGTTTGCGTGCACTGGTCTCACCGTCATAGGTAGCAATTGATGGTTTTCTTCATGGTCTCGTACCCGGAACTGCGACTATGTCCTCTCGCGATGTGGAAAATCAGATCCGGGTTCCCACGTTTAGCGTCTCCGTTATCAACATTTATTTCTATATCAGCTCGCAGACGATACATTCTTAACCATTTTAGTCATACTATCGTTCCTCAGTCTATCAGCTACGTTATCTCGGTGGCTTTGTTCCTGAAATGATTGCCGTTGCATTAAGCCTTAAAATTTTCTAGTAAAATACAGGAAGACACTGATTAACCCTCTCTTCGAATTTACCGGTGACTCGAGACCAAAATAGGACAATTTTAAGGCCAAATAGAGTATTAAGAAATTTATTAACTAACGATATGTGAAGCAGAGATCTGTCCGAACTATTAGAAACAAACTTTTAACCGGTTTGCTATTTTTTGACAAATGTACTCGTTATAACACAAAATATTGCCACTTCTTCATGACGAGCTCATATACTCGTTAAAAACAGCTAATTGGTTCAGAAGGATATATCCTTTGATATTCTTTATCAAATTATATATTTTATAAAAGTGTACATTAGAAAATCACATATACAGTATAATTACAGTAACTTGCACACTTTTCAAAGAGATTGCAAAAGCTAATTGCTTAAAATGATTCTATAGCTTTTCCTTTTCTTTTTCACACGCTACGCAATAAAATTTTATTAATCCTACGATTACTTGTGCCGGAGTCGTTTCTCACTCGCACTGATATCTCATTAATAATATTGATTACGAGATCTCGGAGTACGTATTAGTGAAATAGTGAAATATTGAAAAGAGAAAAGTTGCAGTCGTTTTAAAAATTCGTTCATAATAAAGAGTCTGTAAAAGTTAATTAATCTAATCATAATATCTAATCTAATCTAATACATAAATAGAATCTTGAGAACGATTCAGTCAGATTGTAGATCTAGATTCTTAATATTTCCTTAACCCAAAGCCGCTTAATGTTCCATAAAAACTTCAGTTAACTAAAAACGCGTCCTGTTTCAAATAAATTTCTTGTCCTATTAACCATGCGGAGCATAAACCATGAAGCGTTACGAAAGCGTGGTAGCATAACAGCTGTGTAATGGATGAAATATAGTTAGCTGTTGTCTCGAGCCGAATCTGAACTAGAAGTCGCTAATACGGCGGTACATTTGGAGGAGTGAAAGTTTACCGCTAATAAATTTGTGTCGGCCCGTTCAATTATCGTTTTCAGATCAATATTTATTCAGTCCGCTCGCCGGAACGTTTGCAAAATTTTCTGGGCAAACGCTGACGACGGTGATCTTTTTGTAAACCGTCCGCAGTGAAACAATCGACGAGAAAAAAAATATCTCTTGCCGAAGAACTGTAATGACTGTAATGACTGTAATGGATGCAAGGAAAAATCCGCAGGATCGGACTATAAAAGCGACGCGTAACTTTCCTGCTGGTTTGCAAGTCGAAAGAGTCGCGTAGAACTGTGTTGCGAAACCGCCTTTAACACGCTGCGCAAAAACAATTTCACAATGGAGATTCAGTCTCTCGCGGCAAGGAATTATTGCGATTGGCTGCGCTAATGCGGACTAAAATACGAACTTCGAGAGCGTTGTAGACGCAAGATACATATATATATATATTCTTTCTTCTTCTTCTTCTTCTTGCCTTTTCTTTTTATTCCGTACGGCTAGCTGGTAATCCGGTGTAGTCGACCTCGAAAGGAGGTCGATTCCACGGAAAGATATCTCGTGTACGAATGACGTCAACGCGTTAACACTTTCCCCTCGAGAATGCCTCGAACCATCGTGGACCTCTTCAGGTTTACGCTTTCGTGGGATTCTACTTTTCCTCGTAGCTGCCCTGCGGTCGATCGGCCCGGGATTTTCCCCGGAATTGATTGCGACACTCGAAACTACGATTTCGTAATTCTTGGGAACTTCAGCGTGGAATTTAGGGTTGTCGGAAATGAAATTGTACATGATTTAAGGATTATTGATTCTTTGGTCTGTTACTTAAAGTAGAAACATTGCTTGGCAATTTAATTAACTGGTATGCTGGGGTTATTTTATACCGTAAATTTATAGTAAAATTATTATATTTTACTATTATACTTTACTATGAATATTTTATCGTGAAACTATAATACTCTGCGAATATTTTATAGTCAAAGTATTATACTTTACTCTGAGTATTTTATGGTATAAAAGTATTATACTTTGTTATGAAAATTTTATAGTAAAAGTTTAATTTTTGCATGTTTCTATTGCTTGAGAATAAAATACAATGTTTACAAGGTTTACCTAGAATGAGATTAGTACATATTTCAGTAGCATTTACTTGGAGTCGTATCATGACCGAAATACAGCAATTATTTTTGTGAAAATTGTCGTATTACGATCTTTTAGATCTATACAGATGAGAGAAATTTAAATTTTTGGTGTACATTATGATTTCGATTGAAAGTAAAATTCTCTCTAATTCGCGAACATTCTAAAGTCTTCTTTGTTCAACTCACAGACAGAATGCACACTCGTTTATCAGTTCAATAATAATACTAGAAGCTTAATCGATCTTTCAAAAAATTTCACGAGCCAGTAAAACAGATCGCTTTAACGTATGAATAATCTTTGTTACCGATCGGAACTAACTCAACTGCGTTTTATCAGCCAGACATTCCGTCATTCCGACATTTAATCTCTTCTGTGCAGCAGTTGACGTTATATCGTATGCACATATTCAATACAGACTGCTTGTTACCAAGAGACTAAAAATTCCCCTAAATTGAAACGACGGTATATAATTGCTCCAACAACAACAACGAGCAATTTATTGACGATCCGTGCGAACAGGAATTTGATGGAATAAACATGTTTCCAAGGCACGATAGACGCTCGTGCTTTTATTAAAAGGTCGCATTGAGCGGGACTTAATTAGCACCGTTCGCACGCAGATAATAGTTTATCTACCTTATCGAACGCGAGCTGCCTCTACGGGGAATCCCCGAGCAGAACGCGCAGCTGCCTTTTGTTCCTCGTGGTCGCGGATCAGTTTCGCTGACGTCCAAACATCGCGGCGAATGTATTCACCTGCGTCGATTCGTTTGTCGATGATCGAGCGGTCTTCTTAATAACAAGATGGATCGACGTTGATCGTCTGGGAGGACCGGAGGCCCATTCATCTGGGCAAATATTTTCATTCCACCTTCCACCTGGGACATATTTAACATTCCTCGCGCGACAGTTCCGACGAGCGCGGTGCCAGCTCGGGAAAGAAAATATTTCTGAAGAACACACGATCGGTTCGCTTTGGAGATCCGCCCGCCGCGTCAACCCGAGATTGATTTCCGGGTATCGAGGGACGTCTCCTTTATTCACGGCCTGCATTCTTCAAGGTGTTCCTGAAGAATCAACGTTCAGGATGCTTAAACCGGTGCTTATAATTCAAAGATCCTCCGGCCCTTCTCCGCGTCTTCTTCTGATGGCGTGATAAAGTGCTTCATCTATTCAGAATGACGCGCGGTCGGGCCCTTTATAAGAAGGGACTTCGGCGTTCGTGGGGTCATGGAACCCTGCGGACCCTTTCGGGGACCGCTCCGACCTGGGATCAACGTATCCAATTTCGTGAAACTATTATTCCCAGGGGCCCGAGGTCTGCGGTTCTCGTGAACCAAAGACTGGCCACAAAGGACCCCTCGCCGTCTACTGCCAGTCACAGTATCAAGTAATTCATTATAGGCTAATGCATTCGAAAGCGTCATCTAAGTGACCCGATTGATGCTGCTCCTTGTATTTTAAGAAGCGGAAGCTGGATGGGTTGTTGCCGGTCTTTGAATCTTGGTCGCATAATAACGGGCGAACGACGTACCCAAAAGATAACTATTTGAAATCATTTATTACAGACCGTTCTTTGAAAATAAGGATAATATCGACTGATTTGAAATAACAGCGATTTCAAATAATAAATTATTTCATTTCTTTATCTCAAATATTGGTCGAAAGAAATAATGCTGAAAATATATAATAATGAACAAGGTATTATTTTATGAAATCTTCACAACAATTTGTTTAATGCAATGCAAAAGTTTTTAATTAACGCAATCTTCGCAAAAAATTTGTTTAAAGCAGAAAGATGTAAACCAACCCCAAACATTAAATGTAACTTTATAATTATTTTAAATAACTATAAAATAAAATGACGTTATTTGAAATAATATTTCAAATAATGTTACTTTAGAAGGAATTAATATAAAAAAGAGACTATTTCTGTTTTACAGAAATTTTCACGTTTGCGACCACAACTTGTAACAAAAAGTCTCTAATATGCGACATAAGATTTAAATGCCACATTTTTTCAAGTTCACCCTGGTCCACCCTGTAACTACTCTGACGGACAAGCTGCAGGGTTGTAATTTTGCACAAAGGGGTTTCTCTTGGTCAGCCGTCGAACAATGTAATAGTCATTGAAGATAGTCGTGTACGATTGGAAAAGCACTATGAGTAATTTTAACCATTTTATTCGGCTAAGCTCTTAATACGAGAATCTACAGTCCGGTAATTATTTTCACCGGCACCGGACGTTGGCCGCATTTTATCGCCCCAGCATGTTTCTCAATCCTCAACCTCGAACCAAAAAGTTAATATTGCGTGTTTAGAAGACGAAGAAATATGCGTCGGCCATGATTCGAAATGGAGAAAGACGAGAGCCGCAGAGAGGAGGAGAGGGGGTATGAAAAGCTCGCGAAGACCACGTAGCCGTATTATGTGCGCGATTATGTAGGTATTCTCATCCGAGTGGCTGCCGAAGTGCAACCAGTCGGAAATGCCTGCGCGATTGCGTCACTGGCCAGGAATTCACGGACCGTTCTGCCCTCGGAGCGTTTTCTTTTATGCCCGTGCTTTTTTTCCCATCCATTCCAACCTTCGTCCTTAACTTAGCCATGCGCGACTAACTTTGTCGGTGTTTCACCGCTGCCTGGATGATTCTTGCCGCGATCGCAGTCAGCCACTCGCCGAGTAGCGGCAAGAATCATTCAGGCCCGCGGAGTCGGTACCGCGACTTGATTCTAGCTGCTACGATCATAAACCACGGTGCTCTGAGCGCTTAGCGAATTCCACTGTGGATCCACTTCGGAGTTAATTAACTAATGAACGCATGGATTAGGTCATCTTATAAGTCGTGAGATTTTCTAACTCCTCGCTTCATGTAGCAAAAAATTCGTGTAACCTAAAGAAATGCATGTTTCTTTTAAATCTTGATAATTGTTAATCCTCGGGCGACGGACCATTTTCACAACCATACGAAATTGATCGAAACATATTTTTGAAGATATTTTCGTAGAATTATTAGTCTTTCAGCAGTTGTTGGTGCAACAGCAATTTATTTTATTTAATCGATTAAAATTACACTGTGTCAGAATGACACGGTCCAAAGGTTAAACTGTGTTTAGGCACACTGAATCGATTAAAAGTTTGGTCGAACGAAATCTTATTCAACCAATTAGCTGTTCTTGACGAGTATACTCGTCCTAACACAAAATATTGCCATTCCTTCGTGACGTGTATATTCGTCAAAAACAGTTAACCGGTTAAAAATGATATGTATCCTTTGATATCCTTTATTGAATTACATATTACGTAAAAGTGTATTTGAACAAGGTATGAAGAAAATCAAACGTGTACAGTATAATTACAGTGACGTACACAGTTTTCAAAAAGATTGCAGCGCCTGACTGGTTAACGGAGGAAACTTAGCAACTAATTGCAACTGTTGTTAACTTGCTTCGTTATTGCCTCATTTAAGTGGAAAATCGTTTACAAAGTCGCAGACATTTTTGTATGATTGCGAGGAAAGTGCCATAGAAGTCAAACAACATTGCAAAGGATTAGCATGTTGCGGTCGCGTTAAGCCGTTCGAATCACCGATCCTTATTTATTCGAATTCGTAGATTGGCAACAAAATGGCGCGGCGAACGGCGCAAGTTACGATCGGGGAACCTTGCAGAGTTATCGAACGATATCTCGCGTGACCGTGTGCTGTTTTTCTGCTAAATCATACAAAATGCGCCGTCGCGATTCGACGATCGCAAGCCGCCAGTGTAATAACAACGTCGAGGAGTTGCTTTTCATTGATAAACTGAAAATTATGCGGAAAAGCGAAGAAACATCGGCGGAAAATCAATTTCTCGAAGCGAGACATAGCATTGTCTAATGATTGTGTAGGAAACTCGCTACCAAAGATCTCCGCCATTGTTCTGCTCGCGTAATTCCCGAGGACAATTAATATAATTGCCGTGCTTTACGCTTAAACTAGCAATTATGTATCTCAGCGCGCTCGACCGAGCAACTCGATAGATCCGAGTTGATCGATTATAGTTGGTGAAAAATTAAACACCCTAGAAACGTTTCGTAAGATGGTTCTACGTCGCAGAGGATGGATCGCAGGATCGGGAAAAAGGTGAGGAGCATCTTCGTTCAGTGTTATTTATTAGTATATTTAGTATAAATTTTATGCATTTATTTGAACAAATAAACCGTCAAACGGTCTGAAAGTTGCACAAGCGTTATCTCGACACGATGCTGCCTTCCTAATCACGTTAAAACCTGTCTTCGACTTTCAAGGCATAAAAGGGGTGTGTCTTAATCTAATCTCGCGGTTTTATTCTGTATTTAATTTCCTTCTTTATCTGTGACTGCTCCGTTAATCCAATAAAACAGGCACTTCAGCTTACTTCAATTACGAAAAATCGACCGAAAAAAAGATTGCAAAAGTGCATAAAACCTAATCCTCTACGATTCGAACTCTTTATATCGGTGCAGAAAATTTGATATATCTCGAAACGAGTAAATATCGATCTCTAGACATAAGTTCACGACGAATTCACAATTTAAAAAAAAAGAAAACAAATTAAATTCACTCTGATGTGTAAACTAAAAGTTTAATTATTTTGTTATTGTGTTTATTTGGTTCGAGAAAAGTGTTAGGATATCGATTCGATGATCAATATCCTACGAAAAAGCGTCGTTACATTATCTTTAAAATAAAGAAAAAAAAAATAAACGCGAAACCGACCAGTTCGACCGTTTCGATAAGCGTTAATTGGGATTTCGAAAGAAGTGGAATTTTCGCGAATTGCACGGCATTACGCAAATGAAGACCGATTGTTCGATAAAAAGGCTGGCGTCGAGGAGGCCGCGCTAAAGACCGGGTAATCTTTTCTCGGCGACTGGTAATAGAACTGACCCAGAACTTTCGAAACCGGAGTAGCCTTGGCGTCGGAGATGTATGTGCGTCGCGTGCAAACGAGGACAGGGCCGTGACGTGGTTGGAATTTCCGAAATTACACGGGGGATGCCCATTCTCGTTCGGTGTCGTTCACCTCGCCGCGATGGTGAACTCGCGGGCCGATGCTGATGTCGATGCCGACTCCGACTCCGACTCCGACTCCGACTCCGACTCCATCCCGGCTTTGTATCCCGGCGACGGTGCTAAAAACGTCCGGGCAGAGCCACTCTGTCGTTATCTCCGTCTTTATCGGGTATTGACAGCCCAGTCCGAGTACTTTAGCCAGCGTTATGTGTCTGATGTACGGTGTCTGTGCGGGCCGCCATAAGAAACGCGTTGTACGCTCCATCCCGGGCTTGTTTGCGTACGTTTTTCCGCTTCCTCGCGCTGGATATGGACGAGACCTGATCGGCGAACGGCATCGCGAAATAGAATAATTAATGGACTGTACACTTTATGCATTTACCGCAGAAGAGATTAGATGAAATGCAGAACTGTGAAGGCATTAGCGGAATTTAAAAATATTGTTACATTGTTGTCAATGTATCGAAACTGCCAAGGAAAGGAATCGATTTTTTTTTTAATTCAAGCCCTGTTTCTCCGAATTAATACAAATTTTTATTTTGCGTAAGGATCCGCAGACACTGTTTTTTAAATGTTTTGTATCGTTATGGTACAAAAGATGGTAATAATCGAAACTCTTTCGATGCTCAAATCGCAACTATATCGGAACTTAAATTACCCTATTCACGTATTACTTATTTTTCAACAATTTGAAAAACTACTAACTCTAATCATGTTGACCCTTTCGATATTTAGTACCGCGAGAGCCACGTTATTCAATTTATAATATGAATTACGTACCTATATATAATTTATAATGTTAATGTGATATAATTACAAGTATTTTTTTTAGGATTGCGAACATTTAGGAGAGGCTAAGTATTTGTAAAAGCACCAAAAACGGTAATGCAGAAGTATGGATTGAAATAAAATTATTAGTATTATTATAATTATGATTGAGTTTAAAGTATGCAAGTACAAGTAACGTGATCTGAATAGCATTCATTTAACACCGTTGTGATATAAAGTCACAGGAATGAAAGGATTAATTAGCCGGTAGCATTTAAATATTAGGTCTACCGGAAAGTTCTGTCTGATAATGTAATTGCAAATTTCAATAGATATGCTCATATTCATTTGAGACATATATTTTTGAAAAATGTTGCTCTCAAATTGCCATCACGCTGGCAAGAGGTCATAAGTAACGACGGAAATTATATTGTACAATAAATATTACTAAAGTTATGAAAAATCTATTATTTCCTTTCGTTTTCCTAATATTTTACACCGAAACGCAATACGAAGTAAAGTTGCGAAGCAAACGGTCTACCAGTGGCGGCATCACGTTCGTGAAAACAAAGTCGATTGCAACACAGTTGATTTCTCGTCTGCTCTGCCCGCGCAAGGTCCCCGCTGGCTCGAAGGGAGAAACGCGAACCCCGCGCGCTTCTTCGTTCTGTTGGTCCTCTTTCAGACCCCGTTTAAGCCGTCCCGGCGCAGCAGCCTCTTCAGACCGCATCTAGGGCTCTTAATTGAAGTCTGGCCTTTCCCGAGCCTCGATTAACGATTACCATTGAGAACAGTATCTCGTTGTTGGTCGCACGCCGTCTTTTCTCTGGTCGGCAGAGCTTTCACGGATCAAAGCGTTGAACCCGCTCCGACAGAATTCTGACGCCTGCAACTAGCCGATCTATGAACCGGACGGAAAGAATCGTTAGACCAATTGGTACCCCAAATAGACCGTATTACTTGCACTCGGTTTATATTTATATTATAAATTGATTTATCCATTGTCTATTATATATATATAGTCTTCACGAAGGTACAAATTAAATATAAACCATATAAAGATCATGGTAGATTAAATATTTGTCACAAATATATTATAAATTAACCATTTATCTGTTTTTGACGAGCATACTCGTCGGAAACACAAATTGTTCCGATTTATACACGATGAGTATACTCGTAAAAAACAGCTAACTGGTTCGAAAGAATATATACGTTCGGTAATCTTTGTTAAATTATTTGTTTTATATATAAAAATGTTGTATTTAACACGTTCCGTGCCACGTGTACCATCGATGGTACACGCTTGCATGTTTACTTAGTGAACTGAACAAATTGTTTACAAGAAATTTAGAACCGAAGAATCAATTTCCACCGCAAGAATGGGCGTTGATAAGTTTTTGTTACGTTGTTATGTGTACGAGAATTAATAATTGCACGTAATACATCAAGTTTTAGTAAAATATCAAAGTGTGAAGATTCGAGTAAAAAAAGCTCGGCACGGAACGTGTTAAACGAAGAAGAAAATCAAACATCTACGGTATAATTGCAGTAACTTACATAATTTTAAAGAGATTGGAACAGCTAACTGAACAATCTGGGCTGAGCATAGAAAGAGTTAACACGATTAGATTTAGTAGTTCTTAAAACGGTGGAAAATAAATCACGCGTGAAAGAGATCGATGTTTCCGGTATAAGTTCGGTTTAAACATATTGTTCGGAGACAATACCGATTCGTTGAAAAGAGGTACTCGGAAGAATAGATACCGGAAGCGGCTAAGGTTTCCACGAAACCGGAAATCACACTTATGTGCTCGGTATTTGGAATGTGTCTTCGGAGTAAATTTCAAGAAACGGAGTAACGGTTCAGCGGATAATGAAATTGTGGCGAACCGGTAGAGTTCGCGGAACCAGGGAGCACGGTTCGTTTCCGACAGAAAACTGGCCAGGAATCCGCCTGACGTAACGACACGTGCTCGATTTCGAATTTCCTGGTACGATGATTCCGTGACTTCTACTATCGAACTACGTTGACTCATTCCCAGTTGGCGCCTAGTAATTGGATGCTGCCATTAGCAGCGAGGGCGCGACACCAACGTATACAGCTCCTTCGGAAAAACGATTTTGTTTACCTAAAGATGAGTTCACGAACAATCGAAAAGTTGTTTGCAACGAGCGATTGAATATCGATCGGTTCGGAAAGATTGTTCTAAAACACACTCCGTATGTAAAGGAGGCCTCGATTATAGCGTCGTTAGCTAGCACATATGTGCCAGAGATTAAGAACAGCTGGAACTCCACCGATAACACGCGAACCATTGATAGAGACGCTGCACGTTTTACGTTGATATTTTTTATTGCTGTTTCCTTCTTTTTATCATCGAGTTTGGTAGAATAGAACGAGATAACGGACGAAAACAAAGCGATACGCGGTTTCCTTTGTCTCGGGTAAAAACAATAAAAATCGCGATGCGGTTGTCAATACTTCCTCGTTCGATAACGCGGGCAGATAAAGTTCTTATTTACGCTGCCGCTGCGAATAATTTAATATGGAAAAATGCTCTCTCGGTTTCGTCAATATTTTCCGCCCATTTCAAAGCGCTATGGTCTGATTTTCTTAATGTCGTTCGATTGCGAACGCAATCAATTATTTCGCTGCGTATAACGCGGAATTTGTTCAATTGAAGCCGCCTCGCATCTAAAGCGAGTTATGAAACAGGACTCGAGAATTCAAATATCGATCAAAAATCAAACATTCAGATTATTCCTGCAGATTATGAAACCAATTGACACCGATGTGTTCTAACATTTCATCGACACACACACACTGCGGTTGAATGAAAGAATTTTGGACAAAAATCGAGGTACTCTTATGAACGCACAAATGTTAGAAATATGAAAATTCTGCAAATTTTTTTTTTTAATTCTTTGATGTCGTATGGCAAAGTTCCGGAAAGAAATGATGACAATTTTGTAAAATTTGATAATTGGACAAATCAAAGAAGAAGAAAAAGAAATAAGAAGTGAAACTGTTATGTATTAAAAATATTAAGAAAATGACGTTTCCTCGAGTGACGTTTCCAAAGAGTTGAACAAAATCGAACAATTATTTTTCGATTTTCGTCTACCGCAGGCCGCGCTGTGCGACGCCCGGACTTAATTTTCAAAATTGTATGAATCATTTCCCGAGACGCACGAAAGAATTCATCACACTTAGAGGTGAATGGGCCGTTGCACTCGAATCAGAGTGGGGCTAAGTGGACCGCTGGGGAATGCCGAAAATTCCTGCGACGGCTTGGTTTCCGCGAACATCTAAAAACGAAAAGTGCTCGAACTATGGAAGCCGCGGAGCATCATCGGCAAAAGAGAGAAAGAGAAAGAGTGAGAGGGGGGGAGGTGGAGAGACTGCCGCGACTACAGAACCGAAGAAGAAGAGGCTGGTCTGATCCCCGCTCTCTTGGAAAGTGGCTCGAGAATGTTTCGATGCCCGAATGAAGTCATCTCTTATCCCGGCTAATGCAACCTTCCCGCGTGTGCCTGATCTTTTTCCGTTTCCACTCTTGACGATCCCCCGTGGCGGAGAATCCTCCCCGCCTTAAAGCTGGCACCGTGATCGCCGGCAGCGAGCGCGAGTCCTCTCGAGAAAGGAGTAGTCGAGCGTTGCCGAAGATGGCCGAGCCGATGTGGCCGAGTCTCCGGGACAGGGAGACCATGTGGTGATAGCGCGTTGACAGAAGCACTGTCAGTGTCACTACGGCTGCCGTCGAGCGCGGTCGTTCGTCGGGATCGCCGTTTCCTCCCTCGCCACGCACACGCGCGTGCACGCACGCGTCGCACCGGGTTTTCGAGTGGCTCTCGTTTCTTTATCGTGCGATCGGCGTTCGCATAATCGCAAGTGACTTTAGAGCCCACCTAGCAACAGTCTCCGACGGATACCCTAGTTCGTACACGCTAGATTTTAAAGGATTGTAGAGTCGTTCCGAGGTGAGTCCAGCCTAAAAATCATCTCCATTTTTGGTCCGCGCAGCTGGATCCGCTCGAAGTCACATAATCCGACGGATCCCGACTGGCCGTTGTTGTTCGGACGATGTGTGGGGTGAATTAGCATGCTCGGAACGTTAGCACGTACCGTCGATAAACGGCGGCGGGTAAACAGCGAGAGGATGGAAAACAAAGTCCCGGATCTGTCCGTCTTTCTCTCTCTCTCTCTCTCTCTCTCTCTCTCTCTCTCTCTCTCTCTCTCTCTCTCTTTCTCTCTCTTCCTTTCGCTCTTGCCGTCTGCTAGCCTCTGTTCGGAACATGTGGCTTTCCTCGTTAGATCTCGAAGGTGCACTGCAGCAAACATCCTTATCATCTGCGACTAAAGTTGATCATTAGACCTTCGTCGATTAACTTCTGCAAAATGTGCAACTTTTATACACTCGCATTTGGAAGTAGTTTGCATCCTTCTTACCGGACTGGTGCAACTCTTGCATCATGATGCACATCACTCTGCCCCGAAGCACCCCTACTGCTCCTATCCTGCTCCAATTAGCATTGATTCTCCAATTATACATCGCGAACAGATGACAGGTTCTGTTCTGACTCTGCAATTCCGTCATAATCGCCACATTTTTCATCAGCAACCACCGACCTATTCGTCAGCTGTTTTCAAGGACCCTTGTTTTCTTTCTTACTCTCTTCGAGGTGCATGCAGCATTAACCTGTCGGGAGCCGGCAAATGTCCTCATATAAATCAATAGTTGTATTCTAAGCATTTTGTAGCCGAGGTATTTTCTTTCATAAACTTACTGTCACGACTCGAGCCGGCATATATTGATTTTCCAAATTTCGAGCGTTCTATTACTCATTTCCGAACAAAGATCGGTGCTATTTGTTACTCGATACCGGAGTTTTTCTAACTACGGTACAAAAATCGTTCGTATTTGACAGCATTTGTCGTTCCAATCATGGTCAGAACGGCATTCAACGTGCCAATTTTGCAATTCCTCGGTGACCATCGTTCTTGGTCTCTGCTCCAAACTTTTTGTAGGTCTATGTTGCTATGCCTCGCTCGGTCTATTGTGTAAGAAAGCCGATGTCGAAGGCGAAAGGCTGGAGGTGTTCCGCGAGATGTAACACAGTCGGAAGCGTCTCTAAATGTAAGTTTGTGTCTTGCGGACGGAACAGTGGCCCATTTTCGTTCCTAATAGCGTTCTTATCTTGTTCCCCGGCCGATAGCCGGTGCCCATGCATTTTGTTTTCCTGCGGTCTTGCTGTGCACTTTAGACTCGTCACAGTTGGTCTCTCGTACACGTGCTTCTTCCCACGTCTCTCTTTCTCGCTCTCTCCCCCCTCTCCCCTCTCACTCTTTCTCTCTCTCGCTCTCTTCGGCGCACGTAGAGGTTGCGCGCGTATATACGTCAAGTAACCACAAATCGGCTGCGTCGCGCCGCTTCAAAACCTTGACGTCCGAGTCGATAACGTTCCGGGAAACACCCGTACATGTTTTTCCTCGACAATTCATTAAAACAACTTCACGTTTTGACGAACTTGAATTATCCGGGCTACACGGTTCGCGTCTTTTTCACCGTTTCGCTTTCTATTTTCGCGCCGCGAATTTGCATCGTGTTTGCCGTGTTGCACGAAGTTACATTGTCACGGCCTTAGTATAGCGGCAGGCTGATAGCTCGACGCGGAAAATTACGCAATTGGAGACGCTGGCAGGCTACCGGTTGTAATTGGACTGCTGTGTCGCTGACAGCGACTGGTTTCTGACTTTTTTTTTTACATTTTGAGATAGGTTGTGTCGATATGTTGATTATACAAATTATAACGAGGAAAACTTTGATTTCGAAACAGCAGAACTTCACGATTGCGAGCGTATGTACAAGTAGGGAAGTGTGTATATACGTATGTATTTGGTAAGTTTTTAAAATAGGATCAAACGACTTGAATTGTTTTGGGACGGTAGACCGACTAGTTCATTAGAGAATCGGTAAACAAAAATATTTGTAGCTTTCAATCGATTGGAATGATTGAAAATATTAAAAAATTAAAAAATTGTTTTTCAATTCCTTTCTTTTAGCATTCCAACCAGTTGAATTCTACAGACGTTTTTGCGTTACTCATTCTCTAACGGACTAATCGGCCTAAAATCTCAAAAAGAAATTCGAGTCATTTGGTCCAATTTGAAAAAGAAAGTTATATAATATATTTTCCTGTTTATTTGAACAAGTTTCCTCGCGCCATTATTGGAAATGTACAATGCCAATTATAACTATGAATTTCCAGCGATGAAATTATTAATCCGATAATGATGTGTTGCTATTGTGAGCCCGTAATCGCCCAGGGAGGATCGGATTCTTGAAAAAGGATCAGTGACACAGTTCGATAAGTGCGAGCTCGTAGAACATGGTGGAAGCGTAATCTATAAACTATCAATTATTCGTTTATCTTATCGACATTTCATAACGTTGCCTATAATAGTGGCATTCGGTGTAGAAGGAGTTTCTTATCCTGTTCTCGTACGTCAACGAAAAAAGAAAAAAAAATATATCAATTATAATGTTCCTCTATCAACATTCGGCCTTTACTACTAATACTTTGTTCGAGGTTGTTGTACTCGGAAGTTTTCGACAACTGGCTCTTGGAACAACAACAACAAAACCAGTTTTTCAAGATGCAATTATTATATGAGCCGTTTATTTTGAAAGTGGCATAAGTCACTTTGTTTTTAAATCGATATATTTAAGGGTTTGCGTTTTAACACGTTTCAAAATATGGATGCTAACTTTCGAGAAGATTTACTTGTATTTATTATCTCAGGATACTGATATTTTTCTCAGCATAAATAATTTCGTATAAACATTAAAAAATCACCACTTTTCATTACGGTAAAGTGACTTATGCCACTTTCAAAATAAACGGCTCATATGTAGAATTCCAAGGTCCTTGACGACTAGTAGCGTCTAGATTCGGCCAGCAATAAACAATCTCGTTTGTAAATTGCTCGAATCGACTCTTTTTGGGGGGAGATAAGAACAATTTGAAATTCGAAATGCGCCGGCGATTATTCCGCGCGCAAAACGCTGCGGCGCGATAGTCGGCTAACAATAATCGCCTGTTGTCCCACATTTAGGTGTTTATCTTTTCGATAGGAACTAAGTTGGCTCTGTCGCGTGAAAAATGGACTGGCCAGGTTATGCAATTGGCGCATGCTCGCATGACCCGTTCGCGCGCTATGGCGAAAACCGTAGCAAACGGGGGAAAGTTGTGTGCAGCGGATCGCTGCGTATTTATCGCGTTTACATTCTTTGTTCTTTGTCCGCCGCGGCTGGTGGATCGCACTGTTTGCGGCAGATCGTGATTTCCAGTTCGTTTCGAGACCCACAGTTGAGAATCTCCTTCCTTGGCTGACCGGACACGCGAACTTTACCCCGGCCTTTCCAATCGATTCGACTTGTCACTCGAAAATCACCGTTTTAGCATGTCCAGAGTTAATTTGCAAAATATTTATTGCATCGCAGGAACGGAAGAAATAAATCCGTAAAGGTAAAAGTGGAGCTCCTCGTGTTACATAAATAAAATGGAATGTACCTAACGCAACTGTGCTGTTAACAAGCGCCACGAATCAGATTATTAATAAGATATAAATATAGGCTAATAATTACGAATTAATGCGTGTCCTTGATGTACGTGCAATATTATATATGATTTGATTTTACGTATTAAAACTTTAACTGTACGTGGAAAAATACACAAATAAGTTCCGCATGAATAATTCATTTGCACTGCAACCGAGATAGAAAGTAATACGTTTTCGTGATTTAATTTCAATTTTGATTCGAGAGCTGCTCGATGAATATGTAACGATCGCTTCAGCGGTACAGAAGGTCCTTCATCGGCCGAACGATTTCGCAATCGTCGTACCAACAATCGTGATACCAATGGCGAACGTCTTCGTGCCGATCGTATCGCGCCTATCCGAATCGTCGGTTTAAAACGCCCGTGACGCAATCGGAGATTCTAATTACGCTTGTAACGCTTCCCGTTTTCCTCCCTTTTTTCGCGTAATCGAGGCGCGCGGAACAAAGTTGCGCGATAACAGCTTTTTCCTCGCCGAGAGGTTTCTCCGTGGAACAGCTCCCCCCGCATAGTATTACTATTGTTTTCCTATCGAGACTTCTGATGAAAAACTGCGAAGCGAGCAGAATAAATGATTACGAAATTGCGCGGGGCTATTAAGTTTTCCTCTTCCAAGAGGATCGGACAGAGGAGATTATAATTCGCGGCGAGTACCGTACGGAGTTTCCTAACCTCTTTGCGGAATTAATCCCCGCTCAATATTCCCGACCCGTTTCCTCTTCGCCTTTTCATATTTTCTGTTTGCTCATTTTTTTGCCTATGCAGGAAAAATGTCAATGTTCAATATTCAATCGGCTCTCGGTCGTAAATCTCCAGCTCGATGATCGGTTGGGGATACCTTCTATTCGAGTTCGGAGTAAAATCTACCGCTTTCGTGTACGTCGCAGAAGCATTTAACGAGTAGAATTTTATGCTGCTTGTTTCTCGTGAAAGAATTTTGGACTTGTGCAGTGTAAAATACACTGCGAGTTTCGATTAAAAGAACAAAATCCCTGCTCCGACTTAAAAAAAAAAAGACAGAATAATATTCGTACTTAAAAGAACAGAATCACTCTTAACCCGTTACCCGCCGCAATTCAGAAATACAAGAAAAAAATTAAATTGAGGTTATTAGTTTCAATCTGAAGTTTATAACGATTTAAAACAAAATGGCGGGAATTCTTGATGCCTGTATTTTATTTAGAAGTTGCAGGTTTTGAAAGAAACAAATTTGAAAACGTGTCCCAAAAATGGGACATTGGCGGATAATGGGTTGAAACAATAGAATAATAATCTCCTTACTTAACAGAGCTGAACAATATTCCTATTTAAAAGAACGAAATAACATTTAAAAGAACGGAACAATATTAATCTCCTCCGTCCCGGATCAGACTCGTCGTAGTACCTACGTCAAGGTATTAAATAAGCGTTCCTCCTGCGCAGCTGACTTCGACTTCTAGCACCGACAGGTATTTTCTCCAAGGATCCTCCGGTTATCGCTCGCGTTTCGAATCGCCAAACGATTTTCACGGTCGGCGAAACGGTCGCCATGTTTTCGTCCTTCTGGCGAGGAGCGCGAGCGAAATATAGACGCGTTTCCTTTGTTATCCAAGGCTGCGTGGCGGCTCGTGTCGCCGTACCAACGGCGGCGGTTTACCGCACACGTATTATACGCGGCACTCTTTATTTTCACGTTCTCCTTTTTCATTTTTCGTTTCGCAGCACGATAATGCTGGCGGTCCGCGCGCGTTGACGACGTAATTGCGTTATTATTTACCGCGTAACAGCGAGCGGCGCCGAGTCGAGGCGAGTCGAGGCGAGTCAAGTCGCGCGACGCCCGCTCGCTTCGCTCGTTCCGAAGGAAAATACGTCCGCGAGCCGTAAAACACCAAGACGAAGCGCGTGTGCTGAGCAAGATCGCAAGGCACACGCGGTCCATCGACGAGGGATTAATGCGAGATTAGGAATTGGAACGCGTTCTTCGCTTTACACGCGTACGCGAGTCGCATTCCCGACCGCAATACGCGATTATCGTGTCCTCGCTCGATTTCATTTGTGCCGTGCCTGTTTTCGAACGACTATGTATGCATTATACTTCGAGAAACCGTTGGCTGAAACTTTGAGAACCCTAATCGTCGGCACTTCCATCGAAATAAGTGCAACATGCCACCATTCCTTCGAAATACAGTTGGTAACGGAAGTGTTCGAACATTAGCATAACTTTGACATTCTACGCCATATATGTATTTAAATAAATATACATTAAAACCGTGTGAAATAGAGATATAAAACAACATCGATCATAAATAAAGAATGATTTTTAAAATATCAAATTTCTTGAAACATATTGTTAAACGATAGAGGTATAAAATTAGTAGTAATGAATAAAAAAAATGTATCTTTATAACTTCTCGACTGAATTTTATAAGGCGTTCGAATACTTATATCGCACGAAAATACCTTTATATTTTTTTAATTATGTAAATGACGTTTTATGCTAAATCAAAAGTTTCTTTTATTTTGACATTTACTTTACTTTAATATACCGTAATCTACCGTAGAAGTCGAAGTTATACCAGTGTTCGAATACTTTCGTTATCCACTGTATGTGCGCAAAGCCACGACGTTCGCAGCTTGAATTTTTCAGAAGGTCTATCATGCGCTCTTACGAGATTAGAACATGAATTTAATCTTGATCAGAATAGATATAGTTGAGTATAAGTAGCGGAGGCCAGAATTTAAAAGGCACTGCAGACTGTACGTTCTTAATATTTATTGCTGAACCTCGATTATCAGAACGTACGACTTCCTGAATTTGTTATTGCGCGAATATGTTTCTTGTATATAAATTGTTCATTTTAAGGCACTGCACATACAGCTCCATTTACTGTACAAATGGAGAATTAATCTAAACGAATACACGATACTCTAAGATCTAAGATTTAATGTAATAGTAAGCTGTTCTATTGTCCGAACACTTGTGTTCGCTTTTCATTAGGTCGGATAAACGGTGTTCTACTGTATTTTCAATTATACTAATCTCTCTCTCTCTCTCTCTCTCTCTCTCTCTCTCTCTCTCTCTCTCTCTCTCTCTCTCTCTCTCTCTCTCTCTCCCTTTCTGTAAGTTGTAAAAATTATAACGCTAACGGCTAATTTTGCGACTTTGCCTTGAAAGTTCGTTTCATTTGCGACGACCAGGTGCAATGCAAGATTAAAATAGTTTTACGAGCAAGCCGAGGGCACGTTTTAATTTGTGAAACCTGAAGAAACATTAAAATGTTAGTAAAATTGAGAACATATGGATGAAGATCGCATTACAAAAAGAATTTCCATAGCAACGTAAAAAAGTAATAAAATGTAAGAAACATAATTTAAGAAACAGAATTTAACCTAAGAAACCTAAGAAACCTGAAGAAACATTAAAATGTTAGTAAAATTGAGAACATATGGATGAAGATCGCATTACAAAATGAACTTCCGCAGCAACCTAAAAAAGTAATAAAATGTAAGAAACATAATTTAAGAGACAGAATTTAAGCAACATAGTTTAAGTGACAAGATTTAAGAAATAATATTTAAGAAGCATAATTCGAGAAATAAATGTTGAAAAAGAACACAATTTAAGAACCCGAATTAGGAATCCAAGAACGGTAAGCGAATCCGCAAGTAAGACACTTGGGTGTCTCGGCATGAACATCTCGTTGCGCAGACGTAACGATGAGATTGAAAAAGCCGTTTCAGAGAGCAACTGATTGCGCCCGAAGCCACAATTGTCTCGCGGAAAGCCCTAATCACTATGGAAAATAACGATAAGCGCGACGGTGACGGCTGATCGTCGTACATATGTATGTAGTTTGTTCGCGACGCGACCTTGAAGTCGCCCACCGGACCGAGTTGAGCGCGCTCCGTTGATCTTGGTCTGACATTTCAATGGCCTCTGCGGCTTCGGTTTTCGTGGAAAACCCGCTGCTCTTACGTTTTTTTTTTTAATGTTCCGCAGTCGTGGAATTCCGGTAGCCCGTGTGCGGTAAGATACACTGACGTCAGGATGGATCCATTTACTGCGAAAACGTAATGACCGGCCCTAAGATTCGAGCGCGTAAGCTGATTATGTCTCTGTAGTCGGACGTTTCATTTCCATAAATTGTGACGAAATATTTTAAGTACGTTGTTTGTAGGACCACTGGATTGTTGAGAAGGCAATTCCAAAATATACGATCAGATTACGGATTTCGTGGATCTGCGACGACAAAAATAGATAAGTGGGACACAAAACGGGAGAAACATTGCTATTTGAGAAACGTAGCTATTTATTTCTTTCATTAATGTCTATAACGAATTGAAAATGACATAATTTTGAAGTTGTTCAAATATTTGAGCGGTAGAACCTCGATTGTACGGTCTAAGTATAGAATATAAATAAATAGAATAATTATTAAGTAACAGATTTCATGTTTACTGTGTGTGTGATGTCTAGCGTGTTGCAAAATCAAGAAATAGATTTGAAGTCTTGTAGTTAGTTTATTCAATAAATGTGAAACTACAGAACAAAGCAAAGAAAGATCTGCTATACTTATTAAACTAAATGTATACCAGATTTATTAAATCTACTGAATCTATTACACGATCTCGACAACCTGGCAAAGCTATCATAATATACAGGGTGTCCCAAAAATGTATCGCAATCCGGAAATGGTGGGTTCCTCGGATCATTTGAAGCAACTTCTTTCTTTATAAAAATTTTCTCCGAGGCACCGTTAACGAGTTATTAACGAAAAACGGTGACCAATAAGAATCGAGTACTGCTGACGCGAGGCGGTCCAGCCAACCAGCGTACGAAGCCCAGTTCCGCTCATTGGCTCGATCGCCTCGCGCCAGCTGAGCTCACCTCTCATTAGTCACTGTTTTTTGTTAATAACTCGTTAACGGTGCCTCGGAGAAAATTTTTGTAAAGGAAAAAGTTGCTTCAAATGTCCTGAGGAACCCGCCACTTTCGGATTGCGAGACATTTTTGGGACACCCTGTACATCACCCTAAGCTAGTTTTATCATCAAACGTCCATTGACCCTCCAACCGCGGTCGAGTTTTCGATTTTTCGGTATGAAATCGCTCGCTAGGTTCATTTGTTATGCAGACACGTCCTAAGAAAAATACCGTGAGATTTAAAAGTTTTAGAATCTAGTTTATTTTGCTCAATTTTACAAAATATTTACAATACAAATTCCACGTTGCTCGCGGTTGGAGGGTTATCGATCTAATCTAATTTGAGAACAACATTTGCATGGCTTGCAAACTGCGTGCAATCGCAGGCCGAAAGATCCCCCGATTCCGATTTCGCGGAACGCGATGATTTCATTTGAACGAGTTGGATCCCGAGTAGTTTTCAGCAAAGTGGGATGCTCGTTCGCATAATCAGCCGATGGACCAGCGGCAGCTGATGCGACCACGCGCGGACCAAGAAACCGCGAGAAAGACACGCGAGAATTGAATTTAGAACGGATTCCGGAGATCGGGCTCTCGACTGCATCGGCGTCTTACCTTGTACCGGTTTCGCGGCCGATCTTTAGCTCGTTACGTAAGCCGAAATTATCCTTGCCGCGGATCGATATCGCTGGCCGATAATCGCAGATGCAAATTGGTTCGCCGACTCGTCGATCGACGCTGTCTATTCACGCTTCGCGTAGGGACACTTTATTTCCTCCACGTGTAACCGAACTGGAATATCCAATGACTCATTCCTTCACCTTGCACGTAATAATTAACATTTTCATGGCTTTCGCAAAGGTCGTAGGGATTATCTAGGGACATGATCCTCATTTTCGAATCGTGCCGTGTTCCTCATTAGAAGCGATTCAAATGAGAATCCGCCGAGTTTTTCTGCCTTATCACTACTATGCCTCTCGTTTCTCTACATATCCTGATCCTTTGAACACCGATTTCTCAATTTGACTAACACTAATTGCTGACGTTACCGACTGCATCGATCGTTTTAATAAATTTAAATATCAACTCTATAATGTTGTCAGAAGCTAGAATGTTTAATTTCTGTTTGCTTTATACATCTATTGTACATTCGATTGTTTTCACTTTCATCTTCATTTTTATTATTCGTTCATTTCTCTACATCAAAAATTAGTATAACTTATCTTTTACGCGATTATTTCGAGATATTGTTCCGCGATTAGGCGGAATACTTAATCTAAAATATCAGCTATTAGTCATTCATTTTTTGGAAGATAATTGAGTCACTCCTGGTCGAAGTGTTACGCAAGTTCGAGCTCATGAATGAACAGTGTAAGTCAAGGATTTGGGAGTGACTTATTAAGTTGCAAACACAATCAGTGCTATCTTTAATTACGTCCACTGTGCGGCATGTCTTCGCGTATGAACAAAATATTTAATGATTTGTGCATAAATGTTGCACGAATCCGAATTTATAAAATTCAAATGAAAGTGAACCTCATTTGCAGCGTGCAAACATTCGGTGTACCATCCTCGACTACGTCTCTTCCGCGAAATGTAATCACTAATTTGAACACAACATTTGATACTTGACGCCTAATTTGATTAGAGGACTTTTGCGAGTCTTTATGCCGAATAAAACTGTCTACATCGACAGCGAGAAGCAGGAGCTTAATGGGCATTTATTTCTTCCTCTTTTTCAATAAGCTTAATAAATTGAACGGAAAACGATAATATCTTTAAATCGATTAAATCGCTTTCACCGTTCGCAATCTCGATTGATCAGATTTCTGCGACGATTATCGTTAAGAAGAAGCGAATTGAAACGTAGGTTGAAAGCCCCTGTGTTCCGGAGAAACAGTAGACCATGCGAGGTATCAATTATCGGCGTTGAAACTGCCAGGGATACCGGTAACAAAACGAATCGCTCGGATTCGAGTGCACATGCACCTTGCATAATTCATCGTATAATTAGTCGCGCGCCGCGCCGGTATAAGCGGCTCCGAGAATCGCGTTGGATGTGGCTCCGTCGCTCCGACGAACCGACGAGCGGTTCACGGGACCGTCGCGTGTTTGTTGAATCCGCCGGTTTCCTGTTAATCGTACGCCCCTCGGGTTCTTATCACGGTTCGAGAAGTATGCTGCCGGTTCCTGGAATTCGAAATTGCCGCACGGAAAACGGTGGGGACCGACGACGGGCGCAGGGCATAGAGATATCCGGAGAGGGTTGGCGCAGCTAAATTAATACGGATAATAGGTGGATATACTGGGAGCCAAGACCTCCGCGAATTTCGAGGAAATGTTTATATGCCGGTGCCGATAACCGGTGTCGCTCGTATTCGCGGCCTTGCCATCGGATCGTATCCTTTACTTCTGACACCGTGATATCAGGTGCAGCAATTGTTTATATTTTCCTTCGCGAAATCAAAATATTCGAGGGCCTGTAGCAAGCGGAAAAATTGTCAAGTAATCTGCGAGTACATCTGTGTCACTGGTTCACTTCGAAATATTAGGTTGTCCCGGAAATTTATTTCGCTCCGTAATAAGAATTCAGGAATAATTCACTTGATAAGAATTCACTTCGAAAGAAATAATTTCAAATAAATCAAAATATGTCAAATAATATATTCTCAATCTTTGACCCTTCTACAAAATTAATTCCCTCACGATTTTTTATCAACAATTTTACATGAATTCTTGAACCTCTATAAAAAAAATTGTTATCCAAATTTAATTATCTTTATTACTATAATAATAATAATTTTTAAATTAAATCTATTCAGATTATTCCCCTATATTTTTACACCTACAAGACACATGTCAATTAATTTATCAATATCTTTAGTTATTATAACTTACATTTATATTCTATGAATGATTAATAAATACTAATCAAGCAGATGCTGTAATCAAGTAATCGAAATCTTAAGAAATAATGGACTTGCAATAGCCCAGCATCCATTTTCTCTAACTCATAATATTATTAGTAAATTGCGGATCTTTATGCGGTTATGTTTAGTGGAGATTTTAAAAATGCAAGAAAATAAATTGCCAAGATCTAATTGCTTTTTTATTTTATTTTTACAATAAGCAATCTTTTAGTTGACAAACTAAAGTTTCGTTTAGTTAAGAAAAGTTCGATCATAGTCTATTAAATGTAGACATTATGCACTTTCTTTAAATTGAAACGAATTTCTACCGTTCTATTGTCTCAATATTTAAACGTTGAAAGAAGGGTTAAGATACAATAAATACAAATGATCTGTCTCGATCAAAAAATTGTTTAGTGAATGCTGTGTGAATGAAATTGTAGTGCAAGGGCTTAATTTCATTTTTGCGAACACACACTGTAAACAAACTTGATTTGGTCGACGAAAATTATTGTATCACGAGATTAAAATAATGATGACGTTGATAATCATATTAACTGTCCCCTAGTACATTGTCAATTTGTAAACTCCATAAACGCACGAGAGTCCACAGTCTAATTACCCGTCTCGAGTGGCCGTGGGCTTTTTCTTCGAAAAGCAGCAAGAAGCCTGCATAAAGAATCGGCAGCATAAATAAATCGCTCTATAAGATCGATGCAGAAATAATAACGGAGTAGAGGAATCGGCGGCTTTCGTTATCAAATTCGCTGACACGATCGCAGAAGGAATTTTCAGGATCTGTTCGAGGTACAATTAGAGAGATCACGTTCGTGTTCTTTCGACGGAAGATTCGGGTAAAAACGTTTCTTCGGCAAACGATCTTTATTCATGAGCAACGCAACGTGGACGGATCCGCCTCCCGGTCACGGTTGTTCGGTGTTGAAAAATTCCACGGCTGTTAGAACACCGTCGATTGTTTATTGTAATCTGACAGCCACATGTTTTCGTATCGCGGCGAACAGATAAGCTGGTTTTGAATGTCCATCTCGTGTTGTACGAGCAGAGCGCGGCGGGATCGCTGCCGCCTCTGCTGGTTTCGTTCTCGAATGACGCAAAAGAGAACAGGTTTTCCGTCGGCATTCCAATTATCGCTGTTTTCCACCGTGTCACGAAACTTGCGTCAAAATACTCCCGCTTAAATAATTAATCGGCTCGTGCTCACGCGCACGCGTCGCTAATCGATCGCAGCGGAAGAAAAACAAAAGGAAAAATAGAATGCATGCGTCCGCCGCGGTAATTGCCGCGATCTTCGACGCGATGGCCACTGCTCCAGCTGCGCGTGATCCAACACGGAAGATCTCGTCGAGAATATGCGGCTTGTGCGATTTGGAAAATTTTGTAAACAGAACCACACATCGGTATGCGAAACGAACGTGTTGTTTATTCGTTTTTGTTGTGTTAATAATTTAATCATGCAGTAATTATTTAATAAGTTGTTTAAATACAGTCTCGTTATTTCTATAAAGTTATGCGAAATTGTCATTTATTAGTTACTTACTGGTATGTCCAGTTTCCATAAACATATATTTTGGTCAACGAAAGAACTAATTGAATATCAACGTTTAAAGGATTGTCTCGTTAGAGAACACAGTGCTTGAACGGTTATAATTTTGCATACCTCGAACATTTAAAAAATAAGTTAATACAAATTTACCCTCCAAATTAATCCTCTCTTTCGTAGCTCGTACTCACCTTCTAGGACTCCAAATTAATTCTTTCGTACATCATATTTATCTTTCTGTACTCCGAATGAATTCCTTTACAGATCGCATTCGCTTTATTGCAAATAAAATTCTTGTATTTCCAATCATGTATTTGTAATAAAGTTCGTATTGCAATCTGTATTACTTTATAAATAAGCATATAGATACATGTCAAATTTAAAAATTGAACGAAAGGCGATCAATTCTGATATGTGAAAGTTTGTTTAAAAAAAAAGTGAATCTAATTTGAAAAACGACGAATAAAACTTGTAAAAGGGTCGATTCGACTAGCGTACGATTTCGGGATCTTGTCGCATCAGCGACGAGAGTAAAGAAGGAAGCCACATCCTGGAAATGCTCAGATAAACAACAAAGCCGTCGAGCTTCCGTGGGCCGACACATTTACGAATCCCGCGGCAACGAGATTACTCAACGGTCAAAATTTCTGTTGACATATTTTATCGAGAATTTTTCAAGATCGAAACGCCGCTTCGGTCGGCTTCTGCGAAACTAGAAGAGCTGTGGCACTACTGGCAAGTCTCCAAAAGCGACGAATCGCGGGGAAGCCGGCGGCGTCGACGACAAACGACGCTCCACAGGTGTTTAAACTTAGAACGCGGGCTAATTAAGATCCTCCAGGCGAACGGACGCGCAATTGGGAATTCACGGATGCCACCGGAAAAACCATTGCTCGCGAATAAACTCGACCGACCAGGGTTCTGGATGTTCGAGCTTAGGCCCGCTACGTTTTACGCGGTCCTCAAATAGCTGTTGCTTTCTTCTTCTCATTTTGTCGTTGAATTCTGCACCGCCAATGGATAAGATTCTAACTTTATAATAATAGAAACGTTTGCACTTACACACTCGGTAGGAAAAGTGGGCGTATACCTTTTAAAATGAAATAACTTTTTCGAAATTCGATCAAATTTTCAACAAACTGCAATTCTTGCAGAAATTCTTTTGCATATTGTCCAATAACTTAGTGCTTGTAACATCTCAAAACAATTCAAGAGAGTTGTTTGAAATAACGAAAGTAACCTTATAATTTGAATAAGATGAACCTTATGACATTTTTAATTTTGTAATATTAACATAATCTTATTATCATATAATTGCATCAATGAAAAAAAAAAAATTCTAAGGTATTATTTATTATTATTATTATTAGAGACTATATAAATAAAATAAATACGGAATCAGAATTGTGTAGGAATACGTGTATTCGATGCAAATTAACAATATAAACACCAAACTAATTACATAACATAAAACGACATAAACATATTAATTAATTTGAAAGTGATAAAATGGCAGATGCGACAGTCCGACACGATTCGCAACAGACGATTGATAGCATCGTGACGATTTTCCAATTAAAAATGTATACTGTCTCTAAAGTTTGTAAAATCGCGATGATCATTACGACCCTGATAGATTCAGCGTTAACACCTAATGCACACGTGAAAATACGTCTCCAGAAGAGGACAATTATGATATGCGAATGACGTAACAATTCTCTAAATCTAAAACACATTCCGCACGCCGAGAACAATTTTTTGTTTTCCCCCGGAGCGAGTAAGTAGAAGACATTAATCGAATTAAATTGGACTGGACCCGGGATTCCGCGTGCATCCGCGACAACTGTTAGGCGAATAATTTCTTCCGCGCAGACAGCGTCAGGCGATTCGTGTTTTCACAGCTAGTAAAGACATCGGCGCATTAATATAAATCTTCGTCGCGGATAAATCGGCGGCCCGCGCCGAGCCCGTGGAACTTCTCGGACCGTTACGCGATTCCAAAAGAATGTTGCTCTCGTCGAGCCGGAACAATGGAGAAAGTTGTAAAGACAACAGCCCCTTTCTTATCTGCCCGACTGCAAACCTCATGGGTGACCCGTCGGCCGCGTTAAATATCCCGAACTCGCCTCGGACGCTCGCATAATCGTAAAACGCGGCCGTTCGAGACACGCTTGGCGATGAAATTCTCGATTGACACCGGAATCCGAACTGCGGTTCATAGATGACTGCTTTATCAACCCAGAGGTTCGGATCCAAGCTGTAACGATCGACGCGAGATTGCAAAAATCGTGGCAGAATTATTTCGCGAATTCGAATCTGATTTTTAGTTCGTCGAAGTGGTTCGGTTCCCATAGATCAGTTTCCGCGAACTAGTTCGTAGAAATGTAGATTGGCGTCAACTGTCAACGTCGCAGTCCTATCGCATTAGATCGCTTCAGTTTGATCATCGAGTCACGATATTAATAATATTGCGAGGTTTATGTTATAGTGATTCACTGGAATCAACTGCACGGCAATAAAAGTGCTAATTCAGAGACATATTTATGCGTCCGGTGGGTTTATCTCGTAGTTAGTTATCTCGTTCGTCTTGTAAATGGTACTTCACTCTGCAACTTTATTTCCACATGTTGCTGCTCGGCGATATTGAACAAAAATTAAGGTTAAATTATTCAGTGTTTCCCGACACTTTGTGCGATTCGCAAGTGTATTCTTCGCTGAGAAATATCTCAACGCTTGTGCGGCGTACATTTTTGACAATTTAACTGTGCGCGCTTAGCATCATTTGTCATTTTATTATTTCATCGGAATATTTGTTAAGACATTGCTTCTGTATACGTTACTTTTTTTTTCTACCAACCGTATTAATGCAACGTGTAATAATTTAAATTAATTGTCAGAGATACTGAAAGAATAATATTAATTCTCCGGGTCCATATAGACCCGATCACCGCCGTCCGAGATAACAGATACTTAACATCCGAAAAATACCTTTCATCCGTTAATTACAAAAGTCCCATTTTTGTTTACTTGACAACGAAGTTGGAGAGTAATCGATTATTTTGTGATTACTTGTATAATTGAGATTACGAAAAGTGATCATGGTGATCATGATTAGATTTGGTAATTTGAAAGTGATAATAAGGCCTAAATAAAAAAAATCTTCCGTTGAGTAATGACCAGACCGAGCGGATCTTCATGCAAAATAAAGATTCTCTAAATCATTTTTAATCGGTAGAAATCACATAGAAATATCCTTCTTTCTTAAACAATTTCTGTAAGATCAATTTAAATACATTTTGACATCCTTGAATTCTTATAGTTCTCTTACCGTTTCAAATAACACCGATCAGTTTTTGTCATAAATCCATCAAATCCGCAGTCCAGTACTTACACGCATGCAGGTTTTCTTTTTAAACTATTCAGAATTATTATTAACAAACGTAATACCGTTCAGTAAATCATAATAAAAAGAAAAGTGACCATTACATGACTGATGCTCTGTGAATCATGATCAACGAGCACATTTGCTTCGACTACTTAAGTTGTTCATTAATCATGAATACTAGATTACGTAGTAATTGTAATCATTAATCGTGAACATGATTTCACGTTAGTCATAATCGGTAATCATTAATCAGATTACTTTTTGCCCAACTCCTCCGTTCGGCAAGCAGCGACTAAAGTTGAAGAATAAATTGACTGTTTCGAGAGAAAAGGAAGCGAGCAATTTTTCGAGTGCTTGTAAAAAAATGGCGAAAAGGTCAATGTGCCATGCGAGCAATTGAACGGGGGCGCGGAAATCTCTCCCACCTTTTTCAACCGCTGACTGTTTCTCTCTCTCTCTCTCTCTCTCTCTCTCTCTCTCTCTCTCTCTCTCTCTCTGCGTCGTTTCTCCGTCTCGCGGTTCTCTCTCTCTCTCTCTCTCTCTCTCTCTCTCTCTCTCTCTCTCTCTGTCAAGCGCACATACTCGAAATTCGAAGGTTATTTTTAGATTAGGTTTCCTCGTCGCGTATGGCCACGAAGAGCAGCGCAGCGACGTCGAGAGAGGCTCAGTGTAAGAGAGGCGTCGGTGGAGGACGCAGTGGTGACGAACTCTTTCGAAAAGTGAGAAGAAGACGAAGACTAAGGCGAAGAAGACGAGATCGCGCGCGCGACGGAAGAGAATCGAGAGAGCGGAGAGAAAGAGACGATAAGATAGGGGAGGGGAGGCGCACACCGACGTCACGAACGATCCTCTCACGAACGAACGATCGACTGAAATTACTGTTTTCATATCTCAACCCCGTACCTGTCCCCCTACATCCCCACGAAACCATCAGACACTCGTCCACCCTTCTACACCATTTCTTTCCCCCTCCCCCGAATCACACTCGAGTACCCAACCCAAAACACTGTCCCGCTTTCCCTTCATTGTTTACTTTCAATCGACCACGAAACGAACACTGAACGAATAACCGACACCTCGAGCTATGGCAGCCACCGCCATGGATCCAGTCGACATTGCGAATATCCTCGCGCAGGAACTGCTTTATCAGCAGGTAAATCGTGTATCACGTTCGCGATTTCCGGCTATTAACCCTTCGTTGCATGAATTTTTATGACCAGTTAAAACAAATACATTTTGCCGTCACTGCGCTTAAACGATAACATGTGAAGAAAGTAAACGAGAAAAAAACATGGAGAACAATAATATTATTTTACGATTTTGATGACCGTTCCCATGCGGGAACAAATACAACAAAAAATATTTCGACCACACAATAAATTGATGCTATATAAATAAAAAAATCACGCTTCAATCGGCAGAACGGTAAGATGGTAATGAATAGTTGACAAGCAATTCTAGTCAATTGTGTCTATGTCTAGCCAATGTTAATTACTAATTAATTACTGAACTACCAGCGGCATCTGTCGGTGCTGATCATAAGTACGATTTGGCACCAGCATACGCTTAAAATTTTCAATTTTATTCGGCTCTTTAAACTATAGAACTTTTGAAATTAAGTTCCCAATCGGGAACGGTATGCGATAAAGGGTTACAAACCCTTGGAAACCAGAAGACGCATCGGACAACCCCGTAATCGTCGATGCTTAGGACTTTTCGGATCTTTATCCATTGATCTATTTGATCGTAGTTTTAAAGGAACATCGCCTAGTTGCTCTCGTTTTGTCCTAATTGAACGGCTACCAATTTTAATTAATCATCGACAACTGCGCTGGCAGACGATGTTTTCAAAACGCTCGGTCGAAATGAACTCGAGAACCGTGGGCCGAGAAATGTTCCCGTATAAATGGACGGCACAGAAGCCAATCAGCGGCAAGTTCATTAACCTTAACATTAAAGAGAAGTAAGGATTTTGTAAATTAACTGTAAAAAGGATAACAGCGCCGCTGATAATGCGAAGCCGAATTTTTATTATGATCAAATAAAAAAAGAAATTAATATTTGATCGTTTTATTGAAATCTTTCTATTTTTATCTCTATTATAATTTTTTTTATTTCGTTTAAGTCATTTCGTTGTCGCTATAAGCGTTGCTGTCTATCGTTTATTTACGAAGAAAAGGACTATATTGATTTATCGATCGAAAGGTGTTATGATAATAAAGGTGCGACCATGTAACATATTTCCAGAGAAAAGTGGAGTTACACCGAGCGGCTTCTAAACCGGCTAAAATAGACACCTAATCAACTTCTCGCAGATTTTTGCTGCCGGTATAGATGCGTGAATATCCTCGGTGTAACGATGAATTTTCGTGGATCAAGAATTTTGCCGTCTGTTTCTTTGAGAAATGGCTTCAATTTTTGCTCGCGCGTGTTATATCTTTCGAAAATAGCGTTCCCAAAATGCAGCAACAACACGGCGAAGCGGCGAAACCAGAAGGATACCCTGTTTCTGTTTACCGGCTGCCGAACGGACCCGTCATTACGCAGAAGTTAGAACAGCTGCGCGATTTATTTCGAAAGCAAGTAGTATTTTCTGCTTTCTAGCAACAAATAAATCCCGGTATTAAGTGCTCCGACGGCGCTTATGGTCGCGTGGCCATTGGCGGAAGTATAGAATGTTCTGCAGCTGATCTCGAATGATTAACGCTGACGGATTTCGAAGCTGAACTACAAAGGAAACGGAATATCGCTCGGAACGATTCGGTGTGACAGAGAATCGATGCCGATCGTGATTCGATTAAACGGCACGAGCGTCAGCGCGCAAAGCAGTTCGACGTGAATCGCGAAACGTTTTCGGGGCCCGCGAAAAAAAATGGCGGCGTGAAAGTGGTCCGTTTAAATTTAGAAAGTCGCCTTAGAATATCGTCGGGCACGCTTCTAAATTCGATTTTACTCTCTCGAAAGGGGGGGAAGAGGGAGGCTGACGCGACAGGGCTTGACGGATCGCGTTCAATCGTATTGTGCTCGGCACAATGTAGCCTTCTGTCCGAAGAAAACAGTACAAAGGACTTTGAGGAGGATCGAAAGCGATCGTCTAAAATAAACACACCACTTGGCAGCCATTCGATGCGCTGTTCCATTCAATGGACCATTAGTCGAATCAGCGAATTAACGCTCTGGCATCGTCGATTGGACGGATGCGCTCTTTTCACGATTCCTCATTCAACCACAGTCGTTGGACACCTTCTAAAACGGAATAACTTCTATGAAAGTGGATCAACCGATTGGAATTTTTTTAAGACATTGGACGCACCGGTTTACCGAGTAATGTGTAAATAATGTGGCAAAAATAGACAAGCAGTAATTGACAAACAAGATACGACAGTTACGTTTTTTCAACATTTTTATCAGAGCCTAGTAGTGAAAATTTTAACGATATATTTCGTCGAAATCGGTCGACGCAAAGACAAGCGACAGGTTTTGGAATATGACAAAAACGTTTGATTTCTGACAGTTTCTGGTCGAATGTATTTAATTGTCTGTAGTTCTTAACAACCTCTACCGAGATTCTAACAATATTTTCAGTATGCATATAAGTTATCGAGACGTAATCAGTGCATTACTTAAATTTTAAATAAATCTCATAAATAAATTTTAAATAATTCTCAATAAAATTCAAATCGTTCGGAGTGAAATTTTCGAAAAGTATATCGGACCGAGGATGTTCGATTTACGCGTATCTTTTGTTCCGGGTAGTTGGATGTTCCTACCATCTTTTTTACATCGACAATTTGTTCGTAGTCCTATCGATTTTTCAGTCTTATCGCCAATCTTTTGAAAACCAAGCGTATTCGATAGAACCCAGCTGGAATTGTGGTGTCTCGGTCTCTTCGAGCGCCATCGGAGACACAAAGCAGCGGAATAGAATATGGCGGACACAGCGATTGTATACACACCGATGAACTTGATGGAGAAAGTCTATTCGACGCAAGAATCCTCGTTATTGAGCCTTGTTAAACACATGCGGGAGCATTATTGCGACGCGGACCAGCGAGAATTGTGCAATATTGTGCAATGACGTTAGTTCCACCCGCTTCAGCTGAAACAAACAAATTCGAAACCAACGCCGCTCGAAAATGCTTGCCGACGGGAAAACACTACTTGCCTGTTTTCTTCCTTCGTTACAGTCTCTGGCGGAGAACAGAAAAGTCAAGTTGCTTAATTATTGGAATAACAATGTGTTATATCGGTTTACCATCCTTGATTTTATTTAATTCAATCCGATAGGGCCCGGTAAAAGAAGCCAGACCGTGAGAGAATGAAAAAGATATAGGGATTCGCGACGCTCGCAAAGGATCGCTCTGCGACCAATTAAGCGCCTGATTAGAATTATTTTATCGTCTTCGCTTTCGAGGCAAGTCTCTCTCTCTCTCTCTCTTTCTATTTGTATGTGTGTGTCCGAGAAATCTATTTTTCGCGGTGTAAGGTTACGTGCACGTGCGGTCGAGGGAGGTCTGGTTGGTGGTTCGCCCCTCCCCCGCATTAGATTCGTTTCGCAGTGTATCCCGAAGGTTTCTTCCCGCGAAAACGGTTTCTTCCGCGACCGCCGAGAAAACGCGGTCGCTCGTTATCCGGCCGGGCGTGTTTCGCAACGATTTTCTGGTTGTCGATAGCCGCCCTTTGTCCGCGCTATACTCGGGCCCAGGACAGATTAAAACAGCAAACGCATTTATTTATAGCCGCAGCGAGTCCGTGTGCGAGAGCCTGTGCGCTCCGACATGCGTAGTCGCGCGCGGGAGCACGCCGCTCGCTCGAATGTCGCGAGCAAAGCGAGAGACGAGGAGAAGACCGACTGCATCGCGAAACGGAAAATGATGCGTGCCAACGGCGTCGGACTTTGGGAGAAAAAACCGAGGCCCCGCGTCGCCGCGAAATTCGGGCTCCACAGCTGTGGAAACACGGACCGGCGCGGCGCGGGCGCGGCGCGGCCCGGTCGAGCGAGCTAAGCGAATTAATGATGCGGCGGAAAAATGAAACAGAAGGAGATAAGGGTTTAATGCACCGGCGATCGTGAACGTGCTTAGCCCTGCCGTATCGCGCGCTATTTTTGACCAGCTTCGCACGGGCAAAATCTTTTTCGTTTACGACATTCTGCCGGGGCAAACTGGCTTGCGGGTTTCTGCGTCTGACTTCGAGTCGGCGATACTACTTTGGCGCCATTTTCTGCTCGACGTCGCACAGCGCGTTGAGTTAACGAGGGTTAGGGACAAATTTCGTAACTCCTAAACTACACGATTGAAATCGTTCTAAACCTTAATCTGTTTCAAACGGAATAAGGAAATGCACTAATCGATGAAGAGAAACTGAATTATTTGTTGAACAAACAACTTGCCGGTCATTTTTACCGTTGCGATTAATCGTTAGTGACGAATCATTGATAGAAACACCTTTTTACAACTTTATTCGAAGCTCCTGAAAAACTGAAAGAAATACATTGTGTCCGAATCATTTGAACTTGAAGAGTTAAATCGAATATCTGTATTTTTTGATGTATTACTTTATTATTGTTGCTACATTGACTTTATATGAATTATTATAAATATATACATGAATAATGAAACTGATTTTAACATAAAGTTCGATGATTCTAAAAATAGTATACACGGAATCAGGAAGGTACTTTTTAGGACTTTTTTTTTTAAAATCTCTTTAAAGTCAACAAATACAATCGAACCTCGATAACTGAATTTCTTTAACTCAAAAACCGCTATAAGGCGAAAATTTTGTTCATTCCCTTTCATGTAACTATGACATTATTCGCGCATATATTAATATGAATCAGTATATATATATATACCTAATTACACAATTCCAGTCGTACGTCGGGTCAGGCTCGGCATTTACTTTTACATAAATAGTTACTTATTTTGCTGAAAAAAAAAATATATTTTATATATGTATATATATATATATATATATATATATATATATATATACTTATACTTGAGAATATTCATCTTTTTCAATTCAACACCAATGGACAAACAATGAAAACGCGGAACGAATAAATATTTTTGCTTACGTAAATTTCTTAATTGCTTTCTGTTCGCTTGGTTCAGTGTGTCTAATATTAATTTCTCCGAGTTTACCCAATAAAATAAATGAAGTACTCTGTTCGACGTAGCTGACAGCTTATCGCGGAACTTTGAGTGGCCGATTATGCCACTTCACATTTTCTTCCATTCTCTTGATTATCTCCGATTTTTCCTATCGCGCTGCGCGATCGACCTTGCGGCCGCCGCGATCGCTTTCGAAAGATCTCTCGATTCCCAACGATAATTGGAATACATACAGCGCTCGCAGCGTCGATGATCTTACGGCGTTGATCAACGCGACGACACCCCGCTGCCTTCGCCGGCGCAGAATTTCGCTCATTCGATCGGGAAAATGAGGAATTCTTGATTTATTAACGCGCCTCCCGCGATTCGAAAAATTGCTTCATACACGAGCATTATGGAATGCTGCGCATACCATGCATCCTGTCGAGATTAATGATACCGGCGTGCTACGGGCGCAAGAAATGAGACGTGCGTATGTACGGCTACTTACAGAAACCGCATGCATGCCTTTTTTTCCTCGACAGTCGGGGTCAATGCGTGCAAACTGCGACTGCGGCGGCATTGCATCGTTACACCGCTGCTCCTTGAAAACTATGTTTATGCTGCTTCGGAAAACATACCACGCGATAGAAGCGTCAAAAATCAAAAGTGGAATAACGTAAGCATTGTTAAAAGTTTCATCATTTTTAAACCGATAGGATTTTTAGATCATTCGATAACAAAAATAAAACGCCTATCCAGCTTATCTAAACCGAGATAGCGGACTGCAGATTTTTGCGATAAATATCTTGATGAATTTTTCAATTTTGAAACGTTTCTAGTATTTTTTGTTGGTTGTCGACGGCTTCGCTTGCGAATTTCACCGGATTCCCTAAGAAAATAAACACTTGATACCTTGAAACTCTAATGTTTAGAGTTTATGTTCGACTGTGTTCAAGCGAGTGTGTTTTCGTGAGAATTTGTTGAAAAGAATGATGAAAATATAGCGTTCGAAATGGCCAAGGTCGATAAGTAGCTGCCGAACCCTTGGGAAACGTATAGACGTATTCCAGGAATTTAGAGTTTCGCAGGAAGCGTGTAACAAAGTCGGTTTGGCGGCTCAAGGACTCCGGGCTCGTGGCTTTCACTTCAGGATGGGAAACAAATCTCCGACACTTCTAATAGCAGTGAAGAAGGTCGTCAGTAATTCGATAACTTGCGTGCTACTCGACATCCTAAACTCGGTATATGGATGCAAGAATGTGTAAAACGGAACAGGATTACAATTTTTCTTATATTGATATCAAAGAGTTCCTTCCTCGTCGCGAGGCTTTTGAGGCAGAAGTAGAAACGAATAGTCATAGTCAGACGTACTAGCCAGTTTCTATCGGCGTCTTCACTCCATTTGCTTCTACACTTCAAATCAGTGTTCATCGTTTTATCGTGTTTCATTCTATGGCGTTGTATATTTTGTTTACGCTAAAAACCGACTTGAAAATCATTTGAATATGATTTGATATAAATTCGCGTTTCAAGTGTCTATTAATTTTAACAAAATATTTAAAATTTTGTAAATTTAGCTTTCTTTTTCAAACTTGTACAAAATATTTAGAACACGAATTCCACGTTGTCCGCGGTTGAAGAGTCAATCATAACCATATAACCGTTTTGAGATGTTGAAACAATTTAAAAATGTGGAACGGAAGGTTTCCATTAAATGATTTCCAAGTTTAACAATTGGCATGGACAATACTTTTAGGCGCGAATAAGATATACAACGCAACGAAATGGAATAAAATAGGCAATAAAATACCAAACAGTGATTAAAATTTTTTTTATTTTCTTTCGTTCCTCTCTTTTACGTCCTGTACAATCTAATTGCAAAGAAAATTAGTCCGCGATTTCGTATCGAAAAATCAAAAACTCGCCCGCGTTTAATACAAATTTGTTGCAGATTTTCAGGCAAAATTGATTCCTTGAACCGAGGTAAAACAAAAAGTTCCGTTCGCAAAAGTTTTCGACAGTGGGCAACATTTCGTTGATTTAAAAACAAAAAAAAACAGTTTCCTACGGAAAGGAAGCTTTCGCGAGCTTAATTGTTCAGGACTGCGCGGAAGTTGCATTCGCGAGGCCGGATCCCTGGAGCCATTGTTATGCAAAATTCAGGTAGCTGCGCGTAAAATGAGCCGGCTCGTCTCCGGACATGCCGTGACGCGTTCCTCGGGAAGGCATCGACTTGTCGGAACCTGCGCAGACACGTCCGGACAAAAATGTTAGAGTTCAGCCGTCGCCGTGTCGTATCCCCGACGTCCTCGGTCGACGATGCGTCGTAAGGTGAACGGCCCGTCGGTCAACGAATCTGTATAATAATCGCGGTCTCGTGACTGCCATCGAAAAAAGAAGAACAGACAGTGCTGACGCTTCCTTTTTCTTTTTAATCGGCCGCCGCCTACGAGACTTGAACCTCCTGAACTTAGAACGTGTCCTTTTACTGTTTGCTCGACGATATAGTCTCGTTGCGTGCTGCAATCGTTTCGATGCTGCGTGGACAATTTTTTGACATCGATGCATCAAATTATTTGCTCAGATTTAAACATTAACTTTCATTCTAATCTAATTATATCTTCCTCATTTTATTAGGAATCTTATATTCGAAACATTGATCGAGTAAAATTTCATTCGAACAATTTATTCGAAGGATATATTCGAAATGTTATTCGAAGAAAGATTATACATTATTAGGAATAACATTTTGATTTGTACATTTATTCAGATCCAACGTGTTAGTTATTATTACGGATGCGTTTATTAAATAAAACTTTATTCGAATAATTTACTATATTTGAAATGCCATTCGGATAAAATTCTACTCGAATGCCCAATTCTGTCGCGAAAGATCCTCGGCAAAGAACGCTGAGGTCAGCTCGACTTCCACTCCCGCAAGAACAATCTAGCACAATACAATTTTCCGCATCAACATTCGCAGTGAAATCAACCTTTGACATTATCCGAGGAGCTCGTAAACCGTTATCTAAAATTTCAAACATTGGTAAACAAAACTCGGCACAGAATCGCCCGCCCAATTTCTACTGCGCAAACAGAGGCGGTGCTTTTTATCCGAGTCGAAGAACAGGATGAGAAGCGGATTAATATCGTGGGGTCGGGCGATCGGTTCCCGATATTTCCGTGGCTGATTAAAAGCCCGAGCCCGAGCGGAGCCCGAGGTCCTTGGACGACAATCTTCCAGCGCAAACAGAGACCGCCATCGAGACCCTAAGCACAAACAAAATCCGTTTCTTTTTTCCGGAAAGGGTAACCGTCGATAGCCACACCTTTGTCGACCGAAGCCAGTCTTCCACGGCCCGATACCAGGCCGCATAGGAAGTACGCGCGGCCCGATAGGGGCCCGTGAGCGCGACGGCAAACACCGCGCCCCCGCACCGTACCCAAAATTTAATATCCGCGGCCCCGGGTGTAATCGGCGCAATAACGGAATTGCTTTCTCGGTATTGGCGCGGCTATAAATTTCGGCCTGTGCCAAATCGAGACGCCGCGCAGGGCAAAGACAGCTTCCAAGTACCATATTACCTGATTTATAAGCGCGAACGGTGCCGCCATCATTCGAGGCTGCAATAAATTGCGGTTAACTCGTCTCGAAGGTCGAGACGATGGATTAACCCCTTTGGGACACGGGCACCTCGGCGAGCGAAAAATTTTGGCTTTCGAAAGACATTAATAATCGGGACGGGAACATTGTTCCTCCTCGATCTCACGATTCCAGAGTTTTTTAACAATAAACTGACGGTCTTTCGGTGTTCCCGACAAGCATGACTTTACCGATTGTCGAATCGTGATTTCGTTCGAAGAACAAATGTCGGAAATTGGAGGCGTCAAATCCCAATGTTCCTATGGTAAAATGTTAGTAACCAAACGCAATTTCTAATTTTATATTAACTTAACTTATACCGAATATATCAAGCTTTTTATTAAAACTGAGACGTAATGTTTATTACAAAAATCAATGCACTTCGAACTCGTGCCACTTGCGAAATATCCATAAGTTGTCTTTAATACTGTAGCACCTTTAACACTTTGACTTTATTTAATCAAATTACAATTATAAAATTAAGTTGTATCACATCAGTTACATTTTCAATACTCTCATGTTTTTTATGGATTCTAATGAAATTTGGAAGATGTAATAGATTAGCGTAAAAATGAATTTTGAAATCTGTGAAAATACTTGCATCACCCCCACGTACGGATGATACGACAGTCGAAGTGACAATAACGAAGTATCCAACTTTTTTATATAAAATGTTTGCTATCTTCAAATTGATTTTTAAGAAATGTATGTTTTTTAAACGATTTTTGTATATTACTTTCGGATATATTAAATCTTACGATGACATCGAATTCAATTGTTCATTATTTACGAAATATCATGTACTTCTTTTTTCTGCAAATTTTCTTTAAAGAAATATCCGGGTATTTAGGCGGAAAGTGGATTAGTTTAGAACTTATTAATTTTTCCCCGAATATAAGCTGCGTGTCGTAGACGCGTATGTGCCCCCCCCCCCCCCCCTCTCCACACGTAATAATGTGATTATATTGCTAGAATTGTATTTTCTAGAATTCCTTTATCATCATTGATTTATTGGAAGGTGTCGATAACAAGATACGTTATTGTATTTCGAATGAACGATTGCTATCTCTAATACTTCACCTTTTTACTTTACACTTTCAACAAACAAATTATATTTCACTTATAACAGAATTGGGGAATGATGAGAGCTAACTTATACTTATTTTTGTAAACGTAATAATAATTAATTTATTTCTCATAATTTCAGACACGACTACCATCGTATAACATTTTATGAAAAGATAATTGTAATAAGTCTGTGTATTTTAAATGCTTACGCGAAAATGACTAGCTTCCGATTTTTTATTTCACAGTTACTGAAATCATAGAAACGTTTCTATAAGAAACTTTTCGATAAACTTATTTACTGGAACATACATTATAATAGAAATCATACGAAGTTCGAGTAAATCCAATCTTATCATTGTTATAAGACAATGTAAATGAAAAGAAACATGCTTCAATAAAGATCTGCAGTATACAAGTAATAAAACGATTTCTTATTACGTATTACCACCTCGACTGCCGCGTCATCCATATACGTGTGACAGAGTTATTTGCTCATACATAATTTGTACATTAATTTATAAGCGCTGATCCATTATCCGAATTTCTAGTACCGAGAACGTGAGAACGTTGAAAAAGTAATTGACGTCGAACGCAACTTTCAAACTATAAAATATCATTGAATAAAATACTTTAACTTTGTGAAATTTTTAAAATTGCCAACGTAGCAGTCGAAGTGCTAAAGAATGATTTAAAAAAAAAGAAAAAGGAAAGAAAATGTATTCCCATGAGTTACGGTCGCGATGACGGAACGTCGCGTTATTTTGAAAGTCGAGGAATCCGCCGGGACCCGGGCACCCGAATTCCAGAAACCGGTGTCCGCGGGCGTGTAACGATTCGGTAACGCCTAAGTTTATCGCTCTGGACATTCTTGAACTTGTAGCTCGCACGGCAGTATCGGCTGGGTGAGCCGCGAACTTTGTGGGTGGGTGATTACTCTCTCTCGGTTGATGCCGTGGCCGTCGTTCGGCGGCGCACCGAGTAATTTTAGCGATGACACTCGGCCAGATGCGGGGTCCCGCGATTATGCACAGTAATTCCGCGTTAAAAATATCCCGATAATAAATTTTCGTCCAAAAGCGGGAATGAGTACCACCTGGGGGTCACCGAAGATTCCATTTGCACGAAGTCATCGCCTGTGCAACAACCGCTGCAGAAGAAAGTCTGTTTGTGTGGCCGAGGTGGCCCACCAAACAATAATACATAACGACGTTTCGTTTTATAAAACGATGCAAATCATCCGTTACGTGTTTGCACACGCTTCTCCGTTTTAATCTTCGAACTTCGTCTGAGTCTCTTTTGTAATCGTTCCCGAAAAAGAATCGTTCGTTTTCAGTAAATCGTTCATCTTCCTGCGGTATTGATAAATAGTTGGCAATCGAGAAATATGGCGGTACGATTCGAAAGATTTCAAACATTCGATAAATATATCAACTTTCATGCGCGCCACTTGTGCAGTCGGATTCTTCGATAAACCTCGAAAGCTATGCCGTTTTTCACAGTTCGTTACACATCATTAAAATGTAAACCTACCAAATGGATTGTAGTTATTCAACTGTGAAAACCAATACAGGTTTTGCCCTCCAAATTAATCTTTTTGTTGATCATATTCTCTTTGTTGCGCCCGAAACCAATCCTTTTGTAGGCGGTATTCGGCTAATTGCGAATTAAATTCATTTATTTGTAATTACTTGTACTAAAAATTATATTAAACTTAAAAATTGAATAAAAATAACGTCAACTTCGATGTGCGAAGGTGTTAATTCGATTTTCAGGTTTTATCCATCTTTTTGCAAATCAAATCCACCCTTTTACACATCAAAGTTGACTTGTCTCTTATTCATTTTTTTTTCAATTTAATATGAATTTTATTACAAATAATTACGAATAAGAGTATTTCATTTGTCAAAGGGAGAATTACATTTGTAAAAAGGTGAACGAGACCTGTAAAAGGACTCTAATTCTTAGTGCAAAACCTGCAAAACATTTACTGCCGCGTGCACTCTAAGCGCTCGTTACTCCGGCGTTAATCCTAATTACTGAAAAGCGATTTAAGAAGCTGTAATTTGCATAGAGATCCACAGTCCAACGATCAATCTTGGGACCGACGGATCGACCTTCGTTAACGATCCGAGCACGGATCGTAATTTTAGAAATGATAGCGCTAGGCCGTGCCGTCGCGGTGCTCGAACGCTTGTATCTCTCTGTGTCGTTGTCTCTTCTCCTTATGAGAACGAAGGACGCCTGTTCTCTCCTTCCTGCGTCCTTTTGTGCTTTCTGGGAAACGTGTGGTGTCGGCTTGTGTGTAATACGTCGCGGTTGTCCCCGTCCGCCGATTGGTCGCCGCGATAATGGCGAACGCGAGGCTCCGTCGCTACGTGAGTTGCGACTCGAGCCGAGTCATTAATATCGTCGTATCTCGTTGAACGTGTGCGCACACTTTCGTTCCCGTCGATGAAATCCGTCTGGTGACTGACAATCGGTTTTTCTATCATGTCCCGGCGTGACATCGGACGCGCACCCGCTCGAATGCGACGACCGTTTACATCGCTAATTCACTTTCGCCCGTATGTGGACTGTGATATCCAGTTTTGAATAACGAGCCTCTCGAATACGAACTTATCTTCCTACACGGGGCCCCAACGTATTCGGAGCAAAATACTATAAAATACTTTGACAAAACATACTTCTCGTTCTGGTTTACCGTTTACGAGCGAGGATTTCTTAACTCCTTGAATGATCCACGAAATTCAGGAGTCTAATCTAAAAATTGCCTATCTTTATTCTGTGTTATTAAATGATTCGTCGAGAAACGTATTTTTCTTTATTTAATGAAAAATTCAGAAATGGGTAAATTAAATGGCGTACCAGATATTTTATTCGGACACGATCTAATTTTTAATAAATATTATTGACCAAGATACGTACCGAGAATATTTTCCTCGGTGATCTAGATTGTGCATCAAAGCCTTAATTAATGGGAAAAATCATGTCGACATTCGTCCTGAAAGGGTTGAGCCCCGTTGAATCTCTTAGTTCTGTTTGATCGAACATATCAAAGAACATCTCAAGGATCAAGCGTAGATACTCTGTAGAGATAATTGCATGCAAAAATTGTTTCAATGTAACAGCATTAATACATTATTAGCCTACATTTGTCAGGAGTCTGGACGATTATAGATTATAGACGGTAGCGTATACACCTAGATGACAATCAAAGTGTCAACTGTATTACTCATGCTAGCGTGGTAAACCCCAGAAGATTTATTTCGCTGAACCGCTGATAGCTTCATAACGTCATAGTTTCATCAAGAAACGCTATCGAAAGCCTTGTTTCTCACGCTCTGCGAATTCTGCTTCTTGTCCACAACACAGACAAAAGTAAAATCATCCGATGAATGCGCGAAGAAGCGTCCGCGATACATAGAAAGATCTACGTGTCTCAAATAAACACGAATCGTGATCGATAACAAAAAATGGAGGCTCCCGATTCTCCTCTCGTTTCAGAGCCACTAAATCGGAGGAAGTATTAATTTCAATTAGCCATCGGCGTCGTACACAGATCTCGTTCAACCCCTAGCAACAAAGTATATCTAGTGGCACTTCTGAAGCCACTCGGCCGCTATTTTCGTACGTCGGAGAGTAGTCGAGATCGGGCAGGACGTGTAAACAGAATTCGACGATCGTTGATTACACGGGGAAGGGGGATAATCGTTAGGAGCGTCGCGATAATTCATAGTAATTTTAGCGATGATGATGCCGGCGATAATGATGCGCGTACCTTGAAACGTCATTGCGCGAACGATCTATCTGGCTCGTGCGATAGCTTATCGGCTATTGAATCACGGATATTTTTATGGGAAGATCTCGTCGGATTAAGCCATCCGGTGGTATCGCGATCAAGAGAAGGAAAAGATAACATACCTTTTCATCGGCTCTTTGTTTCTTCCTTTCTATCGCGTTCTACATTTCTTTCTGTCTCCGTTTCTATCTTTCTACGCTTTTATTTTCCTATGTTTCTCTTTTTTTTCTACACATTTTTTCTTTTTACATTTCTTGTACTTTCTTCCTTTCCATGTTTCTTCCCTTCTACCTTTCTTTCTTACCGCGTTTCTATTTTTCTACGTCTCTTTCTTCCTACGTTTCTCTTTCTTTCTACATCTTTTTCTTTTTTACATTTCTTGTACTTTCTTCCTTTCTTTGTGTCTTCTCTTCTACATTTCTTTCTTACTGCGTTTCTATCTTTCTACGTCTCTTTCTTCCTACGTTTCTCTTTTTTACATTTCTTGTACTTTCCTCCGTTCCATGTTTTTTCTCTTCTACATTTCTTCTTTCTTTCTACGTTTCTCTTTTTTCTACATTTTTTTCTTTTTTACATTTCTTGTACTTTCTTCCTTTCCATGTTTCTTCTCTACTACATTTCTTTCTTTTTACGTTTCTCTTTTTTCTACATTTTTTTCTTTTTTACATTTCTTGTACTTTCTTCCTTTCCATGTTTCTTCCCTTCTACATTTCTTTCTTTCTACGTCTCTTTCTTCCTACGTTTCATTTTCTTTCTACATTTTTTCTTTTTACATTTCTTGTACTTTCCTTCTTTCCATGTTTCTTCCCTTCTACATTTCTTTCTACGTCTCTTTCTTCCTACGTTTCACTTTCTTTCTACACTTTTTTCTTCTTACATTTCTTGTACTTTCTTCCTTTCCATGTTTCTTCCCTCCTAAATTTCTTTCTTTCAACGTTTCCATCTTTCTACGCGTCTCTCTACCAAAATGTTTTCTTTCTGAATTTATCCTTATCCACATTTTTGTACCTTCATATCTTTCCCTTTTGTTCTTTCTCTTTCTGTTCTCCTCGTTTTTTTTCCTGACTGGGTTGCGTTGCGCAAGTTGCCAGCCATCGAACGAAATCGTTTATTGAAATCGGCTGTTGTCCAACGTTGCTCAACGTCGATAATACAACGAACTTCTTTTATCCGGGCAACACGGAACGAACACGGTGGCCATCTAATGCGCAGTCCAACTCTCGAGGGCGGGCGGTCGACTCGTTCCACAGCTGCCAGGGAAAAACCATTTGTTTCCCAACCGTTTCATGATCTTGTCGCACCTGGCCGAGCCGAGCGTTTACGCTGTTGCACGCTCGTGCTGTGTGTGCAGCCGTTGCTTGTGCTCCGTGCTACCGGTAGCTACAGATAGACGGATAGCTAGATAGATACATAGTCGCAGAGTATTAATGGGCGAGCTTCTCTCAACGTTTCGGCGGCCGTCGAGTTCGCTTGCTTTCCGTGAGTCACCCCGATGCTCTTACTTCTGGGATCGTTGACTTCTTTTTCTTGCAACGGACCACTCGGTTCTTGAGCAATCGGTGTATTCTATGACACATGTTCCTGTTAAGGAAAGTCTGAAATCTGTACCTTAGGCCGGAAAACTACATGCGTGCATCGAAGAGAATTCCGTCACCAGACTGCACCATACGCGTTCAGAATTAGAGAAAAATTAGCTTCGCCAACTATTTTGTCATTTCTTGTCATGTTAATCGCCGAATGTCAACTCCAAAAATTGCCACGATATCAAAGCCATTTAATTGACGCTAAGTTTGCAGAACGCGTCGAAATGTCGCATTCCGAGTTGTTTAATTTACGATTATCGCAATTATGAGGATACATTTGGACGGAATTTATTCAATAAGTATGTTTCATTGAATGTATATATTATGATAAAGAACGCTACAAATTAAAAATAAGCAATATAATAATTAAGCAATATAAAGTAGCTGCTAAGGAAACTAGGAAGAGTTAAAATTTATCATAGAAAATATGGTTCACATTCTAAAAATCGTAATAACATCCAATTTGTTCAATATAATTACGATCAAAATGCGTATTAACACGTTGAACGCCACGTCATCCATATGTGGGTGATGGCTATGTTTCCGCAGTCTTCGTCCAATTAAAACAGGACTTTGGAGGTAATTCATAGTAATTTTATTTGTAACACAACTACGACGAGTATAGACAATATAAGATAACAATAAAGTACAAAGTAAAGAAAAACAAACATTAAAAATATACTTATACTAACAAATTATAGTTATATTTAAATTTGTTTTTAAAATATTATAACATCTTATTATAGTTAGAATGTAATTCGTTGAAACATTGCAAACACAATTTGGGTGACTCTGGACACTCAGGACAATACGTTATAGTCTTTTGTAAATTTGTTTGTTGCTTCGTGGCGCCGGGAGAAACTCTACCGATTCACGCTGGGCGTTCAACGTGTTAAAACCGGCTTAAAAATTTGTGTCACATGTGACCCGATGCGGCACTGAACGCGTCAAACAGTGGATCTTCTAAATCGATGAAAGTACCGTATCTGGTGAAATAGAGGAACGAAAACGACAAGTCCGAAGGATGTTGAGATTAATATAAAACCGTTGTTTGTCATTGCAGTTGGTATCCTTGGACGGTCTGCACAGCGGAGTGCCGACCAGAACGACGCCGACGCTGACGCCGACGACGCTCCGCAGTATCGAGCAGACGTTCTTGGAGCTGACCAGCGAGTCAGCGTCGCACAGCCGCGAAGCCGGGTTCGTGCCGCCGCTGGTCGAACCATCGCAGCCGACCCCGGCGCAGACCCAGAACACGGCGGCGCATCACATAATCACGACCAGCGCCGCCCCGGTGGCAGCCAACACCACCCTCGTGGAGTCCCATCAAACACAGCCGCAGCAGCCAGCCAGGCGCAACATGGGCGGCAGAAGGCCCACGAGAACGATCGGGATGACCCCGGAGGAGGAGGAACGGCGACAGATCCGCCGGGAGAGGAATAAAATGGCAGCAGCGAGGTGCCGCAAGCGAAGAATGGACCACACCAATGCCCTGCTAGAAGTGAGTATCCCCATTTCCATCTCCGGATCTTGATTCTTTTCTATCTCAGCTGATCTTCTCCAGGACGTGATCTTTAGCAGCTTGGAGTACCTGTTAACAACAGCTTGTTTTTAAAAGAAAACGAAGGCAGATGGCTAGCTTGATGTTGCTCTGCTTTCAGTTAATTTTTGATACGGTTAAGAGTTCAGCGTAGCCTCTCAAGATATAGTTTCGCCAACGGACAAACCCCAGATGACGGCTGAGAACTCGAAGTTGTGCACATACTGATATGACACGTGTTTAGAAAATTAGGGATCTTTAAGTATTGGAGGCAACTCAAGATCGTCCTGTTATCTTAAAGAACAAGGGTGGTGGTCCTTTCTGATGAGAGGCCCATGATCGATCTCTCGGCACTTGTCCCAGAACCGTTGAGGAATGGGATCCTAAATTTTTCTAACGAATTTTCAAATATACCCTCGAGATTAAAAACAAAGAACCAGTCTAACCAATGTTGTTCTTTTTCCGCAGGAGACTGAGGGTTTGGAGCAGAAGAAACAGAACTTGCAGGAGGAGATCCACCAGCTGCAGCAGGCCAAAGAGGAGCTGGAATATATTTTAGAGGCCCACCGCGCCGTTTGTCGACGTCACTCCGCGTCTCCCCCGGATGTGAAGCCCGTGATAAAGTCAGACCTGGCGACCGAGGATCAATTCACCGAGAACGATAACACGATGGGCAAACAGGACACGTTGAACGCGAACATGAGACCGAACCGACCGAACTCGTTGCCGGTCGGATTCGACAACAACAACCGACCGAACTCGCTGCCGATCTTTACCGAGCCGAAAGAGAGACCGGACACGTTACCGTTCAAGACGGTAGAAACACCGGCATTCATGAAACCATCGATGGACGTGGCGGGAATGCCGATCACAACCCCAACCAGCGGCATACCGTTCAATTTCGAGTCGTTGATGGAAGGCGGCACTGGTCTCACGCCAGTCTCAACGCCCATGATCCCGTCCTGCTCGTCGCAGCAGAGGAACAACCTGTCCGCCGTAGATCTTAGCTCCCCAGATGCGAATCCACCGAAGCTGGTGAGCTTGTGACGCCAGGAGGACCTCGAGTACGGATCAAATGAAGACGATCCGGAATGAATGGGGTCACGTCTCTTGCTATTGATACTTGTGCGGATTAATCGTAGAATTGTACAGAATACGAGAACGAAGAAACCGGAAGAGAAGGAGAATGGTGATGATGAAGATGATAATGAGGAGGAAGAGGTACCATGACGCGAAAGGAACCTTGACGAATTTTTTTTCCACATCACCCAGTTGTTGCCATACGTCGACTATCGCGAGAAAACTATTGATCTTGTTGGGCAGTATTAAACGGGAGACCCTCTGCAACGTATTTGTCTTTTTCCTTCATTGTTGCGTGTTCTGCTAGCGAAGCACCGTGCGTTCCCCGCCCAAAACCGGGCAACGCCGCGTAACCGGATGCATTTTTATTAAAACGATATTGGAAACATTGATTCGCTGTTTGTTTAATATAAAACGGCTCGACGAGAAACGGCCGCTGCGAGTCGCGTGTCGTACAGCGGAAGACAGATACGATGCAATATAAGGATGTCGTTGCACTCTCTGTACCACTGATCGCATTCGACGAGCGCGCGATTCGCGAAAAACGGTTACCCTTGTCATGAGATTCTGGTACCCTATTTGCTTTTTGATCGATCATCGAGCAAACTGTTTTCTATTTCTTATGGTCCAATGGTGAGGAAATTTTCGATTCGTTTTCGAGGCTGGAGAGAGATAAAGAGAGTTTTCTTGTAGTCGCGTTTCAGAGGCGTGCATCGGTAGCCGGGGAGTATGTTCGTCGAGCGAAGTATTCTTTTTTTTCTTCATACGAAGCTCAAGAGAAAAATACGGCGATCTCAATGCGACAAGAACGTTTCAAAATAGAAAATTAATTATGTAACTCGGTGAAAACGTGAACGAGCACGACATTTATCGAACGAGTATCTGAAACAGCTGGTTCTTAACGAAATTCCGAGTACGCTGTATTTTTGACCCTCTCGGGCAGACAGTCGCGGACGATAACGGTTATCTGCACGCGCAAGTGATATGTAATTGTATTTAAACTCGTAACGTTTCACGCAAACAAATTAGGATGTAACGACGAGCATATTAATAAGATTGTCACGTTCTTTTTTTTCTCTTTTTTTCTTTCTTTTTATAAGAAATCGAATTTAAGTCGAAGAAATTTTATACTATTACGGTAATTGTCCACGGAACGAGAACCGTGTGCAAGATTTTTTAAGGCAATCGATTATAGAGCTCAAAACCTTACGTAGAATAAGAACCATCGTCTTTGAATTGCGCCCAACCATCCGATTGTGTGTGTCGCACAATTCAAAGGTAATTCGAGCGGCTCAACGGCGACGAGGTGTACACAGGGTGTGCCTAAGTTGTTGCATCATCGTTGCAAGGAGTTATCTGGTAGCACGATTTAGGAACAGTGTACAGGATCTATGTACAGTAACTGTACATTTCATTGAATTTTTGCCTTGGAACTCGTCCTCCGAGCCGTTCCTATGCAATATTACGAGAAGATTTCTGTGCAACTGACATGTTTGCAAATCTCATCCCATTTTTAACATTTAATCCCTCCATACATATAATAATATATACGCATACATATATTTTACTATGTATGACATTTTTGCATGATCTTAAGCAATATTAATATATTTATGCGCGATGGTCGATTGCGAGGCCGGTCGTGAACTTTTGCAGAACCTAAATCTTTATTTTCTCTCTTGGATCCAAGCTCGTCGAGGATTTGCGTGCCCAACTTCCACGATTCGGCCCCGCAATCGGTGACCACGAACGACGATCATATAAGAAAGATTGTAACGCACCATTGATAATGCTGCAATATATTTTGATTAGATTGAACGATTAAAACATGAAGCTGAACATGTAATTAGTCAAGAATAATATAACGACGTGTTTCAATCGTACGAATCGTTACTCCATCGCTGTCTTCGTAGTCGTATGCCCGACGAAGACGGTGCTGTTTTCGAAGGTAACCGTACGGTGATACGTGCAAATAATTTTTACGTTAGAATGACCGAATTTACATCTTTGTAAAGTTGAACTGCTGATTTCTTAATACACAAGATTTAAAAAAAAAAATAACGTGATAGGTGTTCAAAAGATTAATTGTTTTCCTATCGTCAAGGTTAACCATTTATTTCCAGTTCTGTTAATGTTCTATGTATTTCACACCGACTCTAATAATCTCCTAACCGAACCCTGTGATCCTCTTAATCGCTTCCGCTTCGCTGCTCGAATCCAGCGGTTCGTAGTGATCAAATTCTAAAGAAAATGTTGCGTGGCCTGACGACAGTATCCTCAGCGTTGTCGAGTAGCCTAAGAGCTCGGCTAGCGGGGCAAAGCACTTGATCACCTGTATATAGAACGCACATTAACATTTTAGGTTTCCAAGGATGGGAAAGCACAAGTAGGTCGTACAGTCGTGTAGAAGTTGGCAAACTATGAGAGAAAATTGTTTAGGAACCAATTAAAATAAACTTCCTGAGACAGATAAAAATATGAAAGGTAGGTCTTGAATTTGATTTACATTATTGACTTACACTAACTAGATATTTGTACATTAATTACATAACTTTTACATACAAAAAAATTATATGGTGCTGCCATTTTAGAATTAGTTAGATCTCTCGGATCACGAGTGCTGTTTTTAAAGTTACTATGGCGAAGGAAACAGCTCCGATGCTACTAGACATATAAATCAGATGCCTAAAAGTCTTAATTACCTTGTTCTGACCGCGTACACCGATATCTTGTATTTCTGCCCGCCTCTTCGGGAGATCTCCTAGGACACCGGATGAGTATTCTTCATCCACCACAATCTCCAGCTTCATTATCGGCTCCAACAGTTGAATCGAGCTCTTCTGCATCAACTAAATGTATAATATTTTACAAAATTGGCTAGCTAATCAAAACCAATGGGACACTATCTTTAAAACGTTTTTTTTTCTCAATTTCTCATTATTTTCTCAATATTTTAGTATTTCACATTTACAATTTATCCATAATCATGGATAATGTCCAATAAAGGAATTGCATCGACAAATTGTTGATTACTCTGTGTTAAAAAAAATTGACTGGCGTGGGAAAAGCATAGCTACCAGTACGAATCGTTCTTCATATCGAATCTAGCCTCGCTTTTTCGGCAGCGAGGCAGTCGGTAAACAAACAAGCGAACAGAAAGATGTAAATTTTACGGAGTAAATTCACATTAATGATTCCCAATTTGGACAAATAATTTCGAGGTTTAATGGTTGCTGGATATGTCTCCCTACTGTACAGCATCAGCGACAAGCCATTAGAGTACTGGAGCAAACATCAATCTCAGTCGGGTCGTATTCGTAAAATCCTCGATTCAGATTTGCTGGAAAATGTACGTTCATCGACGCGAAGGTTAAATAACCTTATTGCCCGATTAATTCTATGCGGTACTAATTAATATCAACCGGAAACAATCGGCAGGTCATTGAGGTACAGGACTTGGAACAACCTAACGACTATGGAACCTCTATTCTTTGTCCGCCTGATCCGTCACAATTTCTTAATATCGAATTACCGATTCTAGTCATCGTGATAAGAAACCTGAACTTACACTGTCGCTTACAAGTACAGGTAAATAAGATCATAAAATTATATCGGATATAATTGAAATGAATCAGTCACTTGCACTAATTGGTAGGTTTAGTTTTAACTAATACGTAACCGGTTGAACCGCAGGTAGTGGACACCCAAAACTGTCTGCATCATTTTCAATTTACCAATGCGGAATCCGAGAGGTACAACTCCAGGGGTGTAATATGTCGTGTGAGGGTGAAACTAGAAACCGGATGGAACAAATTAGAACTAAATTTATCGCAATTAACACAAACTGCCTTCAATAGCATTTATGCTTTCACGCAGAGACTACAGATATATGGCAACTGCCGTCTTAGGAGGATCTATTTCATAGACAAGCACTATGACCATCAAGAGGTATCTCCTGAACTTTACCATAACTTCCTGGATGCCTACATGTTGAAATGGGGTATCCACGGTGTAGACAAATCAACCCAAACCAATACCAAGAGAACCAAAAGCAGAATTAGAGAGACTAACAATCAAAAGAACTCGACCAAGGTTTTTAACGAAGGCAATGCCTACACCGAAGGAAACACTGATATCAAGGGTACCAAACAGAAACTGATCGATCAGAATTTTCTGCGAAATTTGCAGATCAAGAACGATTTATTGATTAACGACTTCTTCGATCGACAATCTGGCAAGTTACCGCGGGCGACAGAATTTAAACAACATGCGAAGTTAAAGCGTTATGCTTTTCGGATGATTGACACGACCCCCAAGTGCTACGATATAATATCAGACGATACATTCAAAAAGATCAATATTCTCAAAACTCTCACGGATACACAGTCACCCAACGAGGACATAATAAAAAAAGAAGAGACTGCAAGAAGTATGCAAGAAAAATGGCAGCATAGATACTATCTGCGTCACGAAGAGGCAAAGAGCTGTGATCCAATCAAACATAATGTGAAAAGGACCATGCTGGACCGTAAACCTAAGTCTATGTTAATTTTGTCAGAAGCGAAGGATTATAATGAAATTAGAAAAGTTGTACAGCCTAAGAAAGTAAGCTTGACGATCAAACATCAAGATAGCAACATGTTTGTCAAATAAATGCGGAGATATTTACAGTATATGTATTTTCATTTAAACTCAGGAGATATTCTAGTCTAGAATATTATATTTTCGACTAACTTTAAATTCTTCTATGTTTGTACATCATAATATAGAATGTTTAGTATAGAATCATATAGAATCATAAATAGAAGGTATGCATTTTAAAACTGTAGGCTACTTGAATTCCTATTAGAGAAGTAAAATTACCTTTCTGATACACTGGGCAACAGCAGCAGTAATGATCGTTGGTGCAGTACCAAATTTGTATTCCAACCAATGTAACTTTACCCCCATGTTTATAACTGGGAAGCTTAGCTTTGGTCCATGCAAAAGAACTGATTGCACACCAGTTTTGACAGCTTTCATTATCCTCAAAGGTATGGCATCAATGTTTTCAATGCAATCTGGTGATCTGTCTAGTAACAAAGGCTGAATTTCCTGATAATTTGGAATCAATGATATGGTTACAGTTACTGAATGTTTACTTTTTCCTATTTGGTATTCAGACGTGATGGTATCTTTAATAGAGTTTGTTATTGTCTCCCTGTAAGCGATCTGCAGTGGTCCTAATTCTGCATCAATTTTAAATTCTGATCTGATTCTTTCTTTGATAACTTCTAGGTGCAATTCACCCATACCAGCAAGCACAATTTGTCCAGTTTCACTGTCTTGAGTTACTCTTAAACTTGAATCTTCTCTTTCTAGTTGCTGCAGAGCAGAGTCCAAAGCTGCTTGAGTAGAAATTGATGGTGCTTCTATTGAACAAAAGAAAACGGGCTCTAGTATTCTCGAATTGGAAGTAAAAAATTTCTCCACATCTTTTGATTCAATATCTTTTTGTGATGCCAGCTTTGTTTTGGCTCTATTGGCTGCTGATGCATTGGTTGTCACTAAATCACCAGTTCTGGTACTTTTCAATCCTGCTACTGCTGCAATGTTACCATTATTAATTTTGGGTACCTCTTCGTAGTCATCTGCACAAGCAACATATAATTTGCTAACTTGTTCAGACACTTCTTTTTGAATGTTATATATTTTTGAATTTTTCTCCATGACTCCAGTGTAAATTCTGAAGAAGGTAATAGGTCCCTTCCGTTCATCATGAACAACTTTAAATACTCTGGCAGACAAACGTTCATCAAAAGAACGATAATACTTTAAAGATTTATTCTTATCAGGAGATGGTAGATATAAAAGGATGCTGTCCATTAAAGGTTGCACACCCATGTTCTTATACGAACTACCTAAGAGTACAGGAACACCTTTCATATTTATAGTAGCCCTGTACAAAGAGTCTATCAGCAATTGTGGAACAATAGTGTCCAAAGACTCTTGTTCAATAATTACATCTGCTAGTTTGTCATCCATGTTAGAAAGTTTATCAGTTAATTGTCTACGCTTCTCAACTGCCATTTCCCACAAACTCTTGTTGTCTTTACCAGATAATTTTTGTTTTGTAAATTTCAAACCCTTATCATCTTTAGCAAAAATCATTTTTTCTAATGTAATCACATCCACTATGCCTTCTAGAAGGCCTTGATGTTTGATGGGAAATTGTATAGGTAGTGCCTCTATATGTAATTTAGATTCAATAGATTTGACACTTGCTTCGAAATTTGCGTCTGGTCTATCCATTTTATTTACGTAAACAATTTTTGGTATTTTGTATTTATCAGCCTGTTGATACACTGTCAACGTTTGAGCCTCCACACCTGCGGAACCATCAAGTATAATTACTGCTCCATCTAACACTCTCAAAGTTTGTTCTACTTCCATGGTGAAGTCAATATGCCCAGGCGTATCTATTAAATTAATACGGTGATTTTTCCATTCAAATGTTACCGCTGCAGAAGTAATAGTTATACCACGATCGCGTTCTTGTTTCATATAATCTGTCACTGTATTACCATGATGTACTTCCCCCATAGAACTAATAAGACCGGAATAGAATAACATTCTTTCTGTAGTAGTTGTTTTGCCTGAAAAATCATTATTAAGAATCACTCTCGTGACACATAAATCAGAGATTAATAGGTTATATTACAAACGTATATTAAAACAGAACGAACCGGCATCGATGTGCGCCAAAATTCCGATATTACGGATTTTTGAAACTTCATGTTCTCTATTTTCACTATTCACTTTCGAATTCTTTTGTGCATACCGTTTCTGAAATTTACACCACGAAGTTGTTATTAACCTACGTTTCAACATGACTCTTCCAACCTATTCAGTTACATACTACATAATCAGTCGATACATACACCCATGAAACGATACCACATACGACACTTGATGATAGAAAAATAATAATCGCGAAGTTTATATAATGAAAATACTTAATTTATTTATGGTCTAATGAAACATACATTTATTGAATTTTTCTATAAATTACAAATATCTAACTCTAATAGTTTCTTCATCATAATATGTATTAAACTTTCTCCAACTCCCTTTATTTGAAGGATCATAGTACTTTCCTTTAGAACACCTTTTTGGCATTAACCCTGGAAGTAATAGAACAATGTAAATACGCTTTGATGTCAGTCTATCTCTAATCTCAAATAGAAACAAATTAATTATAAATTAATTATTTATTATTATTTTACCTGCACTTTGAGCCATTAAAATCATTGTAGAAATTCTTTTTTGTTGCACTTTGCACAGACCAGTAATTCTACGTGGTAGTATACAACCATCTGATCTTATGAACTGACTAAGTATAAGAACATCCTAAAAAAGTTTTTAATTTACTAGAAAGTATTAAAAATTAAGATATTTTAATTTCTTAAAATTCGAAAATGAGCTCCTACTGTGTGCTTAATATTGAGACCCGCAGAACACACTGGACAGGCTCCATGTTTAGGTTTTAGGAATAGCTTTTCTTTTTCATCCGGTTTTATTACTGCTTCAATTATTAAATTATTCCCTTCTTTTCTCTCAATAACTGCAAGGAAAATTAACTTGAATGTTTATTCTGTAGCATAGGTTTAGAAATTTAATTCATAGAATCAGGATATACTACAACTAATATTTTCATATTGTTTTTATTAAAAACCAATGGATTTTGCTCACTTTCTTTAAGATAGGTCGTAGCAGACAGTGAAATATTTCGGTTTTGTGTCGGCAATTGTATGTTTCTTCCAATATTTTTAACGAACCAAAACAACGCAGACATTTTGGTTAGGTACTAGGTACGTACGCACTGCAAAAGAAAACATACAGTATTAAACACATCATATGTATGTACAGAAATGGGACCTATATATTCCTGTACGCTTTTCTTACTCCCTAAGCTAGCGCGCACATTCCCACTATTTTACTGGACTTCCAATCCGCAATGAATCTTGCTTAAGCAGTGAATTGTCAGCCAATCATAGTAGACAAAATTTCCATACCGGCCCTCACTAACAGATCATGCTGCGGCCTCGAGGGTGTGCAGAAGTAGATCCAATTACTGAATATTACATAACTGGTCACAGATCAACAGAATATGACTTTTATTCTCACGTTAGGTATGTCATATTCTTCAAGCACAATATGTACTCCATGATTATTATTTGATATGATTTTCAGGTTAAATTTATAGATGTCGCAGAAACGCGACAAATAGTACCACAGACTATAGGAGTATACTTGACACTCGATGTATTATTTTGTTACCAAACATGTGGAGAAGTTTATGCTTATTCATTCGTATTTTATGATTTAGAAACCACAAATACATACAGCGTGTATATTCACAAACGATTCTTTTAAATCTGTAACTGAAACTTTTACGAATTTCGAAATGTGTGTTAACGAAATAATTTTTCGAAATATTTGTGCTTTAAAAGTTCTTCTGTAGCTCGAGTTCTGTTAGCTACTTTTATTTGTACATTAGATCTTAAAGCAGACGAGAAAGTATTAGAAGATATCATTAGGAAAAGAAATTCTTATAATTATACTATATGTATAATGATTCTTTGATACATTGATGCTTTAAACATCACTCTGTAAGTTTGACATTATTAATTATTTATTTTATTATCTTATTTATTTTATTTTATTTTATTTTCATATATATTAAACATTAAAACACAAGCTGCAACAATTTCTCGAAATATTCATGCTCGAAAAATTACTCCATATTTCTAACTTTGACAGTTATTTTCATTAACAAATTAAATGACAAAATAGCCAGGGGGTGCTTAATCATATTTCTAACAAACAAAATTGTTATAAATATTAAGAAACAAGAAATGATAAAGTTCTTAATGATCGATTTGTGCAATTAAAATTCTTTTGTTATTTAATCCTCGTTCGTATTTTTTATGAAAATATTATGTGAGAAAGTAGTCTCCCGAGCACTGATAGCTTCCTTGCAAAATAAATTGTTACAAACATGAAATAATTAAAAATAATCGAAATTATCGATCGTTGTAGAGGAGCCCTCTTGCAGAAGTGATCTGACTAAGGGTGAACCTTCAGGATGACCAATACTGACCTAGTTCTGACCACTACTGATCCAATCCTGTGGTCAGCAATGCTCATCCTATTAGATACTTCTGGTGGTCTTTTTAAATATACAATGTTACCCTTTTATTTATTTTTGTTTTGTATTATAGGTATTTAGAGTTACGATATTGATTTCAACGTATCTTACCTTCTCCCAATTTAAACGAATTCTCCAAAAAACAAATTGTAGTTTTCTTCTTAATTATAATATCTTATTCAACATTTTCCTTATTTCACAAAATATTATCTTCAATTTCATCATGAATTTACCTTTTCGAAATGGAAATAAATTGTTTTGTTTGTAATTTTAAATGTTATACGGAAATTTCTGTATTTTTTCTGGTGCTGCTAGTCCTCTCCCGATGCTGCTTCATCCCTCCTGCCGCAACTTTTCTTTCCTATTACGGCACCTTCTGTCCTACTTTCGTTTACTTCATCTTACTTCGAATTACAGAGCCAATGTTACATCGAAATGTGGAATAGCATGCTCCTCTTCCAATTAGTAGATGTCTCAACTTTATGAGTACAGTAACTACATACTTTCAGGAAATTGTGTATTTTATATCCAGTTAGCGGGTACTGCACAATAAATCGCGTTTTCTGTATGAATTTAATTGCCATTATACTTCTTATTTAAGTAACTCAAATAGATCACAATCACGCAAATTTAATTCTGTATCGTTGATCGCGCTCGAACGACCTTGATCGTGAAGAGGAGAGTAGATTTAGAACAGTTTTAGACCTGATTTAAGATAGGCTTAGAGCACTTTCACGACAGATTTAAAGCAGATTAGGAAAAGATTTAGAGCAGATTTGGAGCTGATTTAGGACAGATTTGGAACACATCTAGAGTGGATTCAGAACTAACTTAGGGTAGATTTAGAGGAGATTTAGAGCAGGTTTAGGGCGGTTTTAAACCTGATTTAGAGCAGATTTGGAGCAAATTTAGACCATGCATAGGGTAGATTAAAGCAGATTTAGACTAATTTAGGATGTAATTGGAACATACTTAGAGCAGATTTACAGCAAACATAGAGCAGATTAAAGGCACATTTAGAGTAGATTTAGGGCAGACTTGGAACACAAGTTTTAGGGCAGATTTAGGACGGATTTAGAGTAGATTTAGAGCAGATTTAGAGCGGATTTAGGGCAGGTTTTGGATCAGTTTTAGGGCAGGTTTAGGGCAGGTTTAGGGCCGTTTTAGAGCAGATTGCTCTAAATCTGCTTTAAACCAGCTCTAAATCTGTCCGAAATCTGTCCTAAATCCCTTCTAAACATGTCCTAAATCTGCCCCGAATCTGCTCTAAGTAGGCTCTAAATCTGCTCTAACTATGCTCTAAATCTACTCTATGCATGGTGTAAATCTGTTCCAAATCTGCTCTAAATCAACTCTAAACCTGTCCTAACTCTGCTCTAAATCTGTCCGGAAACTGCCCTAAATATGCTTTAAATCGGCTCTAAGCATGCTGTATATCTGCCCTATATAAGCCCTAAATCTGCTCTAAATTTGTTTTAAGTATGCTCTGAATCTGATCTAATTCTGATCTAAATCTTCTGCGCTCGAGCACAATCTTCTGTGATTGAGCTCCATGAACGGTCGAGAATTGAATGCACATAAATGCAAAGAATCTGATTTATTGGAAAAGGAGGAATTATGGCTATTGAATTCGTACAGAAAACGCGAATTATTGAACTGTACGTCCTAACGGGATATAAAATACAATTCCCAAATAGTATGTAGTCGCTGCGTTCTTGTAAAATTAGGAAAATTACTATCGACTGTAAATCTGCTCTAGATTTCCTCTGAATTTGCTCTAAATCTGCTCTAAATGTGAGTCGGAATCAATTGGCGCGAGGCAGCCGAGCTCGCCTGTTATTGGTCTGTAGTTTTCGTTAATAACTCGTAAACAAAGTCGCGGGTTGCATTTGCGCTAAGGAAAAAGTTGCTTCAAATGACCTCAGGCACTCCCCATTTCCGGATTACGAGCATTTTTAGGACTGCCTGTATACATGCTACAGTATGAACTAATTGTAAGTTTTAATCAAGCCGTATCAGCAGGGGGAATGTATATGTATTGTTGGGACCTGAAATAATAAATAATTCAAACGTGACAGCTGTTTAAAGTTGAGGAGTGTATCACAGAATCTCATATGAAATCACATCTATGAAATTTATATACAGTATGTACAATTCATACTGTTTAAATATGAATGGGTATGTGACGTACGTACACCGCAAGCTATATTCTGTGTGTAACGTCGTTGACATTTATACATTTTACATACGCGTGCATGTGTATATACATATGATATGTATACATGCATACGTATGCATTTGTGAAATCTGCGCAAGAGAACTGTGCATATTCACTCAATGCGCATATACCTCCACGCCACGTAAGTGACAGGTACTAGACGATATAACATTGTAACAATTTTGAATACTTGTTTAAGTGTATAATCTGGAATATTGAAGAAGAAACGCTACAACAATGGTGTCCGTTCTAAACACCGTCGATACCGGACACGAGGATATGATCCATGACGCGGAAATGGATTATTATGGTTTGAGGTTAGCAACTTGTTCCAGCGATAATTCAGTTAAAATATTTGATTTGAAAAATGGATCGCAAAGTTTAGTGGCCGATCTTAAGGGTCATGTTGGTCCCGTTTGGCAAGTTGCTTGGGCACATCCTAAATTTGGAAATCTTCTAGCATCTTGCAGTTATGATCGGTATGTTACAATGTTGGTACCTTAGAATTTATTGATATCTTATATTTACTGAAAGCTACTGTTCAATTGAACGATTTGATATTATTCCATTCGTCACTCTGTTATCATAGGAAAGTAATCATTTGGAAAGAATTGGGAGTATGGACTAAAATTTATGAACATACTGGACACGACTCTTCCGTAAACTCGGTAGCCTGGGCACCACACGAGTTTGGACTAATTCTTGCCTGTGGAAGTTCTGATGGTTCACTAACTATTCTCACTAGTAACGGTGACACATGGGATACACAAAAAATTGCAAATGCTCATACCATTGGATGCAATGCTGTAAGTTGGTGCCCTGCTATCGAGCCTAGTTTCGATGCCACAGGAACCCAGAGAAATGGACCAGTAAAAAGATTAGCTACAGGCGGATGTGATAATTTAGTAAAAATTTGGAAAGAAGCAGGTGATAGGTGGATCGAAGAAGATAAGTTAGAAGCACATAGCGATTGGGTAAAAAATCTACTTTATTTTAAGTTAGTTATACATATTGTAAGCACATTTTTCATCATTTCAAATTTTTAAATATAGGTAAGAGATGTAGCATGGGCACCTGCAGTTGGACCTTCTAAAGCTGCCCTAGCTTCTTGTTCACAAGATCGTCGTGTAATTGTATGGACATCGAATGATTATTCTAGTTGGACACCAACTATACTTAATGTTTTCGATGATGTTATATGGAATGTCAGTTGGTCATTGACTGGTGGTATATTAGCAGTTAGCGGTGGCGACAATAAGGTGTCTCTTTGGCGTGAGAATACAGAAGGACAGTGGACCTGTATTTCTGAGACAAACAAGGGCCAAGGGAATCTAAATAATACTGATCAGCGTGCACTGTAATATCTGATAATACAATATAGGATTATTTTGTACCAATAAGCATAAATTAAAATAATTGTTCTACATTAATAACAATCTCATTCCTTATGTTCTCACTTTTATTGCATACCTATACAGAAAGGATTATGTAAAGTAAAATGGAATTACGGTATTTTACATTCATTGTATAAACAAGATCTTATTGTACATTCTCTTAGCACATACTCCATATAGAATGTATAGATTTAAAAAATATAAACATCTTTCCACGAGTAAGTCATATGATCGAAATTCAAATGTTCTATGTGAAATAAATTACTGAACATAAAAGCTGTTTCATGATTAATCTTGTGTATATAAAGATGCGGTGAAAACGATGTCTCTCTTAATAACTGTAGAAGCTTTCTCCATTTTCTCTTTCAAAACAGGATCACCAATAGTCATTGCTGCATTTTTAACATCTCTTAGTGTTTCATTTAACTGTTGAATACATCGTACTATGATACCTTCTTGTACGTCTGTTTTTTCCATTATTTCAGCGAACGACTTTGACTGTGCCCAATCATAAACCACTTCCACTAAACCAAAATTTAGTGATTGTAATGTTGTTAATTGATAGGCTTGTTCTAAAAGCTCTAATTGTTTATATATTTGCTTTAATTCATCGCAACCCTAAATCAGAAACAAGAAATGAGATAAGAATAGCAATTATCATTACGAAAGTATCCTAATAATTATACCTTCTTCAATGATGGTGGAAGATTTGGTTCAACGTTTGTTCGTTGTTGAAATACCACAGTGGACAACAGTGCTGCTATTTCAGCTGGTTGAAGTACCGTTAAAACATTTTTAAGAATAAGTTCCGTAATTAGTAACTCATTACTTCCCATTTGCAAAGCAACTCGACCTTTTAATGCAACTGAAATATACATTTCCATGGTTAATGATTATTTGTTTATAACAATGATTCTTTTCGAACTGACTCTGCATTATACCTCTTTCATCGTTGTCTATGTATCCTAATTCTTTGAGAAGAGCAACAGCGTTCGTATACTCTGGATAAAGACTTAATTCTTCATCACTGAGTCTTAGCTGAAGTTTTTTTCTCTCATTTTCCAATTCACTTCGGTCAAACACTGATTCAAATTGTTCTTCGAAATTTGACATTTGCGCACAGCTCATGTTATCTACCTTTTGTTTCAATTGAAGCAAATGTTGCATTTTCATGCCGACGTCGTAATTCAATTTCATCTCTTCAAAAGGTTCCATAATAGTAGGAATACACGCAGCATTCAAAGACAATGACATCAAGTCTTGCTCAGCAAGTTTATAAGTTGGACCAAGTGGTTCATTCCTAAAAATTATAATAGATTAAAATACAAAACATTCAGAACATAATATATACATTAAAAAATCTACAATTTTTTATTTTTTGTAGTATAAATTATTGTTTCACAAGAAACAAATGGCCTACGTGTACCATTCTAACATTAATGTTGCTTACCTAAATCTCGGAAGTTGCCTCTTCTCCCAATCCGACAGGACCAAAGGATAAGATACCTTAATTTCGAGACTAGTTACTTCTAATACGTTCCATATGGGTATGGTGATTACCTCGCTAGTTGCAACTCCAATGGGCACATATAATTCTTTCTTCGTCAAAGCAACAATATCGTGCCACAGTGTACTCTTAGCTTTAGGAACTCCTAATGACTTGTCTTCAATAGACTTCGATGCTTTTGAATCTTTAAGGATTAATACCCTAAACTGTCTCATACCTTTACTCTGAACGCTACCCAGTAGCAAAGCTAATTTATTATAATGACTTTCAAATGATACAAGCAATACTTTGCCAGGTACTATATTTTTCATCATTTTTTTCTGAGTTTCAAACATCAAGGGTTTCAAATACTGTGAATATTCTATGAATTCAATAGCTGCTCTATAGAAGTCGCAAAGTTTTCTTTGTATCTCGGTCAGAGGCGGTAACTTCGACAGTTTGTCTTCCACTTTTTGCAATTGGGCTTTATAAGAGCTCTGTTTTATGGCTAGTGGAGATTCTTTAAAAGATCTACGTATCATCGCTTCAACCGATACTGCCTCGTTCACTCTTCTCAAATTTAACACCATGGAATATGTAACTTTGAATTTAGATTCTAATTTTTGAGCCTGACCACACATCATGGCATTCAACTCATTATAATGTGGTACCGACGTTCTACACATAACTATAACCATTCCAGCGGTATCGTGGCCTCTACGACCTGCACGTCCAGCCATTTGTATGTATTCAGTAGCATGAAGTATTCGGAAGTTCGTACCGTCAAACTTTTTAATTGAATCAAAAACCACTGTACGCGCTGGCATGTTTACACCCATTGCGAACGTTTCCGTTGCAAACAATAACTACAACATAATAAACATTGAGTAGAATGTAATCTTATACAATTAATCATTTTACTAAAAAATGCCATTTTAACTTTATAAACATTCTAATCATAGTAATAGATAGATAAATCTTAAAGGACAACAAACCTTTACAATTCCATTTTGAAAAAGCATTTCCACTATTTCCTTTAAAATTGGTAATATACCACTGTGATGAATGCCAATACCATTTTGTAGCAGCTCTTGCATCATGAGAACTTGTGGCAAGTGTCTATCAGTGCCTTTCAAATGTTTAATATTATTTTGAAAAAATGTTCTAATAGTATATTTTTCACTTTCACTTGTGAGGTCAACGTTTCTTAACAGAACAGCGCTTTTGTCACATCGTTTACGCGATAACATAAAGACGACCACTGGTAACATGTTCTAAAATTTAAAGAAAAATATACATAATGCACAGTTAAATAATTGATCCTTAAATGAACCCAATTCAATCATACTTTGCTTCTAAGATGACCTATAAAAGCGTTCCATAATACTTGCTCTTGCTTTGAAGTCAAGTGATGATTGTTTGTTCTTTTTATCTCTTTATCTTTATTTTTTAATTCTTTTGAACTGACTGCTTCGCACCATCTATAAATGTATACATAAAAGTTAATACATGAAATATATAATTTGGAATAAATACAATTGTAATCGTTACCCTTCTTGTATAAATTGACCACTTTCATCTAACACTAAAAATTTATTATCTCTTGTTCTACCATCAGTTCCAGTGTACAAGTAATGTTCAAGTGGTACCGGTCTTTTGAGTGTGCTTATCACATACATCTTCTTTTTTTTTATACGACCGACCCAGTCAGCAAATACAAGCGGATTTGGAACAGTTGCAGATAACATTACAATGTTAACTGTTTTTGGTAAAAGAATGACACTCTCTTCCCATACATGACCACGCTGAAATGAGAAAATAGTGAAGTGAAATATTTCACAAAGCGGAAAAGTTGCAGTTAAAGCCATACTTACATCATCGTTATTAATATAATGAACTTCATCAAATATGACGAATTCTAAATCTCTTAAAACTTCAGATGCACAATATAACATAGCTTGTAAAATTTCTGTAGTCATGATGAGACATGAAGCATTTGAGTTAATTTGTAATTCTCCTGTTAATAATCCAACACTATCGAATTTCCTCTTAAACTCTCTGTATTTTTGATTCGATAATGCCTTTATGGGAGATGTATAGATTACCCTAAAAAGCAATTGTAATTAATACAAGTTATATAAACATCGAAACTGTTAAATACCTTGTCATATGCTTCTGACTTAAAGCAATGGCATATTCTGCTACTGTTGTTTTACCAGCTGACGTATGAGCTGCAACAAACACGTTGCAGCTCTCTTCTAACTTCAATATTGCTTGTTTCTGAAAGATATCTAATTCATAAGGAAAACTCATTGCTAGTTCAGGAATACGTTTTTCAAAATCTATTAATGGTGTGGAGACGTCTAATTGTTCAGCCCACACTGACTTCATGTTCTCTGCAGGTTTCGCAGAGATTTGCAAAACAGGAACATTTGTTTCTTCTAATAATGGAACAACATCATCAAATGATGGTTCTTGCACATTCGAAGATTCTTTAATTTCGTCTCCCTCTGTTCCTGTTGGTTCTGGTAACCATAATCCCAGAACATTTCGCTCTTCGTTTACAATAGACATTAAATTAATTTTATCCGCTATTTCTTCAATTTCATTTTTTTCTGATTTAGAAAATTGTTCCTCTTGAGTACTAGCTTCTTTTGGTGTGCAATTGTCACTCTTGAACTCCGTACCAACACTGAATCCTTTTGCCAAAGTTCTTAAATTATTTTCAAAGTCAATTTCTTCCATCAATGAATCCTCTATCATTTTAGGTTCATCAAACCCACCAGGAAAAAATGGAATATTGCTCATATTTCCTACATAAAATATACATACATATTGAATTCAAGAAACTTTACTTTAATTTTATAACATACAACAAAGCAATGACGCAAAATATATTTTTATTACCTCTGATACTTTCAGCAGCAGGTCCTGGTGCACGTGTCATGGACATAGAATTCCTTGCAGTTTCTCCAGCTGATTTTAAAGCTACTTCGCACATTTTCTCATGTTTTCCACTAACAGGATCACAATTAAATCTTAAGGTACTACCAAGAGGTGATATATCAGAGTCCAAAAGGGACAAAATATTAGGTTTCCTCGGCCAATAACACTGTGCATTGTCAAGTTGATATATTGGAAGATTATCCAAACATACAATATATTCTCTTAACTCAGTCTTGATATCTGGCCAAATAGGTGGTAATTCGAGTGGAAACTATAAAATAAAAAATTAATTATGCATACATTCTATTCACATCATTAAGTATCATAAAAATAATATAATAAATGAACAATACCTCTGTCATGATATTATCTTTTACATCCATTTTATTCGAAATATTTAAGTGACATGGACAATAAATCTATATTAATTATTTGGTACATACATTTTAGTTAATTTTTATAACTGTATAAACAATACATTAAATAATAGACAGTAAACAAATATTGAAAGTCGATTTTATGACTGGAAGATGCTATATATGTAGAAACATAAAACTAGTTTTATAAAATAAATGTATTTATAACAATCAAAACGTATTATTATAGCATTATAAACTATGATTCTGATTGCAATATTAATTAAGTGATGTTAAGGTTATGTTTTCAGTCTAATTGTATACATAACTAGCTTCAACTCCTCTACTCTAGGCTACAGCTTCTAAGCTGACGAAGATGGGGGCGGAAATTGAATTGCTCTGATTGGCTGACAATTTAATGCTAAGGCAGCATTCACTGCGGATTGGTTGCGCAGTAAAATGGTGCTTAAAGAGGAAAAAGAACATGTGGGGGTAGGGTTTGGAACTTACTGTACATATATATATATATATGTATATGTAAAAGAAATCTAAACAACAAATGTAAATAGTGCGCTGCAAGAATTCTTTTAGAATTTATTCTTTGATGTTTGAGAGGGTAGATAGAATGTCAATGCATATAAGATTTAAAATTTGATAGAAAGAAAGAAAACAGAGAAAACAACATGATGCGAAAAGAGAAAGAAATCAATACATATCCTGTACCTCTTCTGTATAATAGCTACATCATATCCTGAAATTATTATTACTAAGTGAAATTTAATTGAATTGTGTATCGAGTAATTAGAAACAAAAACATAATATATATTTCGTTTGTAAATTCTATATAAGAATTTTTAAATGAAATAAACTGTTTGTTTATAATTCACAAAGTTGTTAAAGTTAGTTTAATTCTTATTAGAGCTATTCTTTATCCTGAGATTTTTGTTTCTTGCGATGTTATTTCCAGTGGTGGTATCTCACAAATACGATTGGATGATGTCAATAGAAATTTCGAATGGCAGTGTTGCCAATCTGCAATACATTCCAGACCACCATTGGTTACATACCTATTTCAAATATTTCGCAATAGATGGTACGCGAGTTTGTTTATGGATACCATTTTAAACTGTCAAGATTTTCGGTGACTGAAGTGCTTGGACATAAAACCGATCGTCATAATTATGGAGAAACTCGAAAAACCGCAAATCATTTGTCACATAGAAAAATCAGTAAACTATTCTTTATTCGATGCTAAATGGATACCGTGCAGTGCGAAGTTTGTGGTTATGGGCTCTCGACCGCGTGGTAGTGGTATTATACAAATTTATGAAGTTTCCAGCGGAGAATTGAAACTCGTAAAAGATATTGAAAGATCACAACCAATAAAATGCGGAACTTTTAAAACTTCTAGTTTAAAGGATAGATATTTGGCGACTGGTGATTTTCAGGTATTATACGAATTTTCATACAATTCACAAATTGAAGTTCTCGTGATAAACATGCTTTTATAATTGATGAACATCGTGGTTTCTGCATCCAGAAGACTTAAGTCATCTTCAGTCTTCTTTATTAGGGCAAACTCAATATCTACAACTTAGAAGATCCTTCGATACCAATTTACACAGCCAATGCTCATAACGAGATAATAAATAGCATCGATGGTGTCGGTGGACAAAGTATTGGATGCGGGGCACCTGAATTAGTAACTGGTTCCAGGGATGGAAGCGTTAAAGTCTGGGATCCAAGGCAAAAAGGCCAACCAGTAGCAGTTATGGAACCTAAAGAAGGAGAAGTTCGTAGAGATTGTTGGACAGCCACATTTGGCAACTCTTACAACTCCGAGGAAAGAGTTGTAGCTGCTGGTTATGATAATGGGGACATAAAAATGTTCAATTTAAGAACAATGTCCCTCGAATGGGAAAGTAATTTGAAGAACGGTGTTTGTAGTATCGAATTCGATAGAAAAGATATTCCAATGAATAAGTTGGTAGCAACTACTTTGGAATCTAAATTCTATCTATTCGATTTGAAAACGCAGCATCCCAAGAAAGGATTTGCCTACCTCACTGAAAAGGTACATATCGAGTTGCGAGAATAAAATTCTAATGCAATTAACATTCGTAAGTAATTTGATCTCGTATATGTAATAATTTCAGGCTCATAATTCAACGGTATGGCTTGTCAGGCATTTGCCACAAAATCGAGAAATATTTGTCACTTGTGGCGGTAGTGGAAGCCTTTGTCTGTGGAAATAGTGAGTATAAATTTTGTATCTGTTTTTTATCATTAATGCGAAATTTTTGATAAATATTTTTTTAATTTTAGCAATTATCCAGAGAAAAGAAAACTAACCGATGCAGATGGAATAGAACAAGGAGTTGTTGGTAATCTGAATCTTTTACAAAATGTTACTCTTTCAACACAGCCAGTGAGTTCTTTGGATTGGAGCCCGGACAAGCAGGGACTCGCTGTTTGCACAGCATTCGATCAATGTTTGAGAGTTATTATCACTACAAAACTCAATACCTACTAAATGAACAGATAGAACCATTTTAAAAGTTATATGCAGAACGATCGTACATTTTGCAATGTATCGTTACTTTACAGTGTATTATTAATCAACAGCCGAGAAGTAATATTTTGGAAGCACTTTATCATTGGCTCTGGAATTACCTCTGATTGTACATAGTATTATTTGTTCTAATTTATATTTTATCGACGAATAAGTAAAATTTTAAAAAAGTAATTCTTACAGATTTGTTTCCATTAAACCCTTTTTTACTGAAGATCGAAGTTTGTCTTATCATTGGACTATGGATCTTTGTGCATTTATGTATGTGCACATTTTGTTTGTTTCTAATTGCATTTTTATTTTCTATTTACAACGAGTAATCTTATAATTAACGAAGCAAACTTTTCTCCGAATCTAATGTTTCTAAAAAGATGTACGAAAGTGAGAATTTGCATAAAGATAAGCAGTCTACTTATCACAGTTTCGCGATGATGTAATTTCATATCGACTACCAAAGATGGCAGCACCATAGCCTTCACGCCCATCGATTTTTCTTCATTTTCTATGTTCCTTGTGGTTAGAAGCGTTGCGCAACCTCGCTCGGGCGGTCAGATAAAAGCGAATTATATGTCATTGGGCCAATCTATTTAGGATCAGACCCTTATTAAGTGGCAGCCATGCTGTAGAACGACGCGTTATGCAATGGGTTGCCATATTGGGGCTCTAGGCGAGCCCACGCCAAGTGCACTTATGCCACATTGCTCGAGGTAGCGTTCAGCCGTACAAGGTCAGAAATACCGCGAGTTTAATTACATAAATTAGTTCTTGGCTCTTCCCCTTCTGGTTGTCTCTCTATCGCGTGTTTTTTCATCTCCTGCTCTCCTATCCTTAGCAAAATCACGTTTCAATCGGACAGCGTGTTTCGTTCCTGGCCGTGTTCACCAAAATGGCGTCTCGCAACACGTTGCAGCTGAACTATAGCTGAACTATTTTTATCGAGAGATTTCCAGTCTAATAATATTAATACTGCACTCTATTTATAGTTGTTCCTAACAAATATTTCACATCCAATAGCGTACTGGATAAGTTTATTAAAAAAAAACGCATGGGAGTATCTACTTTTAGCGATTCATATATTTTCGCAACCTACACCAAAACAATAACTATTTAAAGAAATACTCTACAGCGATTGCTTGGGAATTTTCCGTTTCACGTTGCAGCTAGAGATTTTGACTGAAGGCAGACGATGGCTAATTACACCTACATAGATTATACCTAGGAATTCTTTGAGACACGAAAAATTAATTTATATTTGTTTCTATAGTTGGACCTTTACCTATTCCTCCATGTTCTCTATTTTCCGAAATATTTCCTCAGTTTCTATACTTACGTTAGGCTACTTGTTACATTGTTTCTATTGAGACGATTGTGGCCGAGATTGTGGAGAGCAGCCGCGTTCGATCGGACGAGAATTCTCGACGACGTCGCCTTAATTTCTAAACGAACCGTAAACAAAGAAGGATTAAAGGTATAAGGGAATCAAGTGTAAAAATATCTTTATTAATTACCATATCTCACAAATCGCAATGGCAGTGACAATGCTCAATGGTAATCCATGAAGAATAGTATGTGTGTACCTGATGTTTTTTTCTTTCTTTAGAAATAGAAACACATAGAACTGGTTTTCGCGTAGGATACATCGATCGCTTTGGATAGTTCAACACCAAGCCTGCGATACCACGCTTGAAAACAAAGAAAATGTGTTTCAAATTGGAATTTCCTAGGTCGTGTCGTGAACGTATAACGCAGTTAAAATGCAAGTTTCTTCATGAGCAGGTACATATGTTGATCGATCTCGAAACCGTGTAGGTTGTTTGCATCACCCTGTAACCTCATCAGCAGTCCTCCGAATGACACGTAGGCGGATCTGCAACAAAAGGAAAAAAGCGGCTCTAAGTCACACATCGAACTCGACAAGGATGTGTCCAATTGTTCCCCGCTACGAAATCGACTTTCGCATCGGGAACCGATCTCGCTGTTCTCGATGCGAAAATCGACGAATTATGGAACTATTTATAACGCTTAAATATAGTCACTTCACCGTGATTAATCCTCGTTTAATAATAGATCTAGGAAAGAAAGACACAGGCTGCGCTTTCCGTGCAACTCGAGCAACGAAATTCTGTCGCGGAACTCGACGGATTCCAGCGAACGCGAATCCGAGTCGAAATTCAGTCGCGACCGTTTCCTTCACCCCTTGCAGCATGCTTTCGCGAATGAAACGAAACGATCAACCGTGGACAGCAGTTTCATCAGATCTTTTCCGTTCGTTCTCGAAGTGTCTCCGGTTTCCGGCGTTCTCGATCGTAGATCCGCGATCGTCATATTATTGCAGTGCCGATAGCGGTCGTGAATAAGATTAGCCACACAACCAGCTAACCACACTGCCAACATGCCAATCGCAAAAATGTTCTCCCAAGGATTCCCGGACCATCGCCTTTCAGCCATGTTCGATTCCATTGCGGCTTCGTAGATTCTGTCGTTACGGTGGCGTAATAGATGTCCTCAAGTTCCACGATGCCGCGGATGCCTTTCAGGTGCGCGAACAGGAAATGTATTCCTCGGCGATTATAGAGCGGTAAAAGTTTCCGCATCGTTGCAACTAGGTTGATCCGCGAAGTTCGCGCAAGAAAATGAAACACGCTGTCTCATTTGGCAAGCGGTCCCGACCGCGTGGAAACTTTTGTTTCGGTTACGCGCCGTAGAATAAACGCTCGTAATTGTATATTCTCGGATATAACATTGTCGTATAATGTATATTATATAATAAAATATATTATGAAATATTATGAAATAAAGCTGCCTCGTTTACTTTGAAGAATTCGCACGAGCATCGTGTCGGCCCTGCGCTTAAAAATAAATCCGGCAGGGATGCTTTGCGTTCGCGAGCGCACGTCGTGACTTGTAGTTTTTGGAAGATGCGCGTCGTACGAATGGAACGCATGAGAGTGTGTGTGTGTGAGAGAGAGAGAGAGAGAGAGAGAGAGAGAGAGAGAGAGAAAAGAAATGAACGTCGTTCGAGGCTGCGCATCTTTACGCGTTTGTGCAAAGGACGCTCGTGTCGTTACCAATCGAAATGATTAATTTTCGGCTACCGATGACGAAGATATTAGTTCGCATAAACATCTGCAGTCCGACGGCGACAATAATGATCAATTAACAAACGCTTCCGTACCGGTTATCCTCTTGCTTCGAGGCAGAGCGATCGTGCTCCGATCGTCGAACGAGCAGCACTATTCGTTAGCGACACGAGATGACTCTTTAAACGAGTGTCAAATATTTATACACGTATTTCGGAAGTTGCGATGCTATCGATTGACCTTGTTCCCAAATATCCGAGCATTCCCTAGTGAGAACCGATTATTTTTAACCGATGTATTCTGGGTATCCGCTTCTCCCATCCTATCGGCTCACTCCGTTCTCACCTAGGATCTCGTGTCCTCAATCGAGAGTCCGGTTCTATATTAAACTCTTCGGTTATCGATACCTGGAGAGCCTTCGATGCGACATTGACAATGAAAACTCGCGAATCCGCCTATTTTCTCTTTGAATCGGCCCGTTCCTTTACGATAAACTTCGGACGCGCCGTTTGCGGCCGGCTCCGCCATTTTCTCGATTATTTCATTCGACAAGGACGAACGTCGTCGTTCGGAGTTCGCACGTATTTGGTAAATTTAATTCGACGATCCGATGATAAAAATCGCAGCTCTATAATACGATTATCGCTCGAAAGTTTGGGAACCAAGCTCGCGTGAAAGAAATTCGTCTACTTTCGCGACGATCGTTCGCAGTTTCAAGCACGCTATTCCGATGCTTTCGAACGACTATGCGCTCGCGATCCAAGTACGGAGAAAATATTCAAGATCGATCACCGAGATATCGAAAGAAAGTTAACCCGTCTATTGTAACTATCGAGGGGCTCCGAGCAGCTATGTCCTAGAGGTGACGGTATGAAATGAAATGATGGGAGGTGGGGATGCACAGCATGATTTTTATTGCCATTACAATTACAACGAGCAGCGGTCGACGACGACGACGACGACGATGACAAAAAGGCATATATGTGTATGCGTGTATGTGTGATATCGAGTCGCGGCGAGAAGAGGCCGCGCGGCTTACAATGCTAACGTTTCGGCGGTAGACTTGGTCGATGATTACTTCGCGAAAATTATGCGAATAAAGAAAAAACCGTCGATTTCTTGCGCCGATCCGATGTTTACGTTCCGAACGCCGTGGGCCGCGAGAGACCGCCCGAAGATCGCGCGCCCGTTACATAATCGTCGGCGATCTCGGAGGCGATGCGGCGGCGCGCCGATATAAATCGCGAGTAAACGCGATCGTTACGATACTCTCATCGAAGTGGGACACGCGCGTTGTCTTACATAACGCGACGACCGAAGCGTGCCAGGCATGAAAGGGCCAACCGGCCATAAAACGCTCGCGAATGTTGGGTCCGGTGGTCGGGCGATTCTTGTCGCGATACCGCGAGCCGCTGGCTACGAAGAACCGGCAACAATTATTCGCGGTTTATCCGCGTCGCGCACCGACGGTTTCCCGCTGCGCTGGCTATAAAACAATCAGGCCGCGAGCAGCACGAATCGTCGGCGGTCTATAACCGTGTCTCGCGTCCGAACGATTCTCGCCGTGAAATCGTCGGCAACGGCCGGCAAAGATCGTTCGGAAGAGAGAGGGAGAGAGAGAGAGAGAAAGAAAGAGAGCGCGAGCGAAGAAAGATGAACGCGATTCTCGCGAGACGCACGCATTACGCACGCTCGCCCGATCGTTTTATCGCCGCGCGTTCCGAGTCACGCGCGCGCGCGCGCGGAACGCCGCATAAAATGCCGCGGACACGCGCGTTTATAGACGCCGCTGTAATAACAGGAGACACGCACCGTCGGAAATCCGCGGGTCGATTTTTGCGCGCCCCGCGACGAGATTCTTTCCGAGCCGACGGACAGATTTATTGCGGCGTGCCGCGCGCGGCCCGCAAACAGGTTCCTCCCCCCGCGTATCCTCTCTCGCGTGTAAACGCTCCCGCAAAGACCGACGCGCGATTATTCGCGGCGAAACTTGCGACGACGCCGACGCGAAAAATTGCTGCTAATGCGGACTGCCGAGCGCGCGTTACAACACGTGTACCGACGGAAATGTCCCGGGGAAACTTGGAAACGCTCGGCGCCGATTAAATGTGTAAATTCGAGCGCAGAGAAAGACGACGACTGTACGCTTCCGAGACTGGTTCACTTTTTATTTAGCCTCGCCGGTGTGCGCGCGTAGCGAACTCTCGGTTGCGGTTGTTAAAACACGCTTGCGACAACAAGCAATAAATGTGTAACGGCTATCGAAGTTTAACCGCTTTGCACTCGAAGCCGAATTAATGGAAAATTTAAAATATCTTTTCTGATCCATGGTATTTGCATTTTATATAACCTGCTGCATTTTGACGACGGTTCTTTTTTTAAATGTAAACAACTTTGATCAATAATATTATCTTGAAACGCGACGTAGCAGTTTTTAACGGCGCCTGGGCGTCGCCAGTCGAGTGCAAAGGGTTGAGCGGCGGCCGGCAAGGTGCAACGAACATATGAGCCGTTTGTTTTGAAAGTGGCATAGGTCACATTACCGTAATGAAAAGTGGTGATTTTTTAATGTTTATACGAAATTATTTATACTGAGAAAAATATCGGTATTCCGAGATAACAAATGCAAGTAAATCTTCTCGAAAGTTAGCATCCATATTTTGAAACGTGTTAAAACGCAAACCCTTAAATATATCGACTTAAAAACAAAGTGACTTATATGCCACTTTCAAAATAAACAGCTCATATTGCGATCAGATGGAAAATCTTATGCGGTGGATTTCGTTGTCTTCGTTCGTTCGTCTTGTGTGACTCCACGGGTCCGATGAATACGCGCGGCCATTTCGAACCAGTCGTTGTTGCATTACTTGCTCGTGATAGCGTTCGTTCGAACAAAAACAGAGGCACGCAAGACACTTTATTACCATTCTCACAACGACGACTACATGTATTATCGTAAGAACACCGCGGCGAACCTTGTCGCCGCAACTAGAGCAATTATAAAACTGTTATAAAACATGTTCGACGAATCATCGTAATTTTCGTTAGTGCCAATTAGAGGTGGTCTCGCACGTGCTCGGCCCGTGTTTTCGTGATTCCTTCGGCGAATACTCGACACAACGGTCCAGTTTTAGATTGTAATTTCGCAATCTCAATCTACGATCCAATTTTAACTTGGCTATACGCGCGCTTGCAAAGCCTCGACGACGTGCATCTTGGCACGAGGCAAGTTTTCGCGTTGCTGCGCCATTTTTAATCCTGGACTACTACCCCGATTGCGAAATATACCGTCGCGAGCTTTCCGTACGGGATACGCACGCGTTGCTTCGTTTCGAACGACCATAGAACATAAAAATACGACCGTACCTGGTGGTCGTGCGAATCTGTAGTAGTCCAAGGTTCAAATGCGGTTACATTTTTCTCGATCGGCTAAAATCGGTTTGAAATCGTCGACCGATACGATGCGTCCAATATCTATCGGATCGTGTCGTAAATAACTTCCGTTTTGTCATCGGACATTTATCTTCTTTTTCTCTCACTTATTTTTGTCTTTTCATTTGATTAAATTTTCATCAACCCTTATCGATTCAATGAAAGCAAAACAATGCGTTTGTCCCGGTGACTGACTGATAGTGGACGAATAACAGATTCATCGGAAGTTATTTACGACTAATAATTAAACGGTAAATCTATCGAGAGCTCTAATTATCACTGTTCTGTATTTCTTCTTAACGCGCGACGGCAAGATCGCATTTATTTAGATCTCCCGCCGATTTTGATTACATTACGTGTGCACGGATCGAGAATCTTATTCGATGATTTTCTACGAAAAAGCCTCTATCGTTTCAGCAACATTGAAACAATAAATATGAAATCGCACGCCAAATCGTTACAACGTGTTTTCGAGAAGCGCGAACGCAATCGCGTCCCGAGAACCATAAAATGATATACACGGTTCCATGTGAAAAACCGAGCGTACCGCGAATCCTGTCGATAAACAATATATCGATATTGTAACGAACGATCGTGTAACGTCAACGCGCATGACGTTACACGATACCGGAACTGAACACGATACACTGTGCTCACGAGTAACGCGATCCTTGTTCCTTCGCGTCTCCGATTGTCCCCCGATTCCGTCGTTCCGCGTGCGTGACGTAACCTGACATTGTATCCCCGCAATGTTTTCAATGACACCGCGTCGGAATACATACATATACTATACTCTCATCGACGTGTGGATTTTTCTGCTGGGATGACACATAGACGAGGATAAAGACGCGATCTTATTGACACACGCAATCTGCACCCTCGTTGTTCATCGCGGTAACGTCGTCGGATGAGTGCACGCTCCTTTCACCCCCCGCCCCGCCACGCCCCGCCACGCCCCGCACCCTCGGGGTCGCTTCATTTTTATACTCGAGAATCAAGGTCAACGCTTGTTCCGATCACAAGGAAAGTATCGGCCGAATATACGCGTTCTACGTGTAACTGCGACACGGCAACGTGTCTGTACAAATACATCCCGTTCGTCAAGTTCGTACAGGGGAATAATCGCGTTTCAACCCTTCGAGTTTGCACGACGGCCGGACCGTGGAACCTGAACGTTAGACCGCCGATTGAAAGTTGCATCGAGAAAGAGACAAATGCGTTTCTCGATCACGGTGCTCTGCGATCGATGCGGAATACATTTGGAATTCGTCTAACGTTCAGCGATCCATTAATTATTCGCGCGATTGCTACCGGTTATAACGCTTTATTCGCCGCGTGTTTCTCTAAAAAAGAAAAACAACGCTTTCGTGAGAAAGCGTTGTCGCGTTAAATCCCAAATAGTTCGTCGGATCATGGCTGGAACAACATCGCCGCTTTTGAACTCCGAGCTTTTCCAAGAAACCTTCGAATTTCGCGAAGACTATTAGAACAAACACTGCCGATAGGATAAAGCGTTAACGACCAAGCTATACTTTGTTCATCTCGGTGTGCTATTTGGAGCGTTTCTCTTCGATTGCGAAACAATCGGAAAACGTCCACACACGAGCCGGACAAGACTTTGTAATCGAAGGGTTAGAAACGCAAGGTCGACGTTATTTCTGCCCTTTTCCGAACGAAAAGTCACAGATTACGGTGTAACGGAGCGTCGTGATCATTCGACGCGTGCAACCGAATGATCCGTTTTAGTTTAGTCTCTGTTTCTTTCTTTTTTTTTTTTTTTTTTTTTTTTTGATATTTTTGGCCGCGTCGCACCGCCGAAAAGTAGCAGCAGCTCGGTGACCGTTACTGGTGGCGGCGACAGGAGAGATGTCGTACCAGATAGTGCATTTACAGTATTCACGGCCCGTGTAAACGCGCATCTGGCACGAGCCCCAACTGCCCTGTAATCTCATATTGGCTCGCTTCCGTTTGCTCTCGTTCGTGCTCTCTACAGTCTCGTTTGATCCCTCTATCTCTCTCCCTCTCTTATCTCTGTCTCTCCCATTTTTCACACTGTTTCACGTCTTGCCTTCCTTCGCTGTGTACTTTTGTTACTTCTACTTTTTTCCCGAACTCCCGTGTGCTTAACCCCACGAACACACGATGATTCATTGCACCGAACACATCGTAGATGTCCGAGTTCCTCGATCGATTTAATTTCTCATTTGATTATTTAATCTCGAAACGATTTTATTATTGTCATTACATATAGTGATCGCGCCATGCATATACGATAGCAGGCACCCTCTCCTCGACACCTCCGACACCCATTCGTCCCTGCGGTCCGAGCAACTTTAAGAAAGAGCTTTTTAGATTTTTATGAAATTATTTGTTCCCGAAATACTTATACTCCCGTTCTATTTATATCGTTGAATTAATCGCGCTCGTAGAGTTACGAGCATTTTACAGACCGTTCGAATAACCGTTTGCAAACAATTATCCGCGGCGTCGCTGTGATTTACTTCTCGCGAACGTACGGCAGCCGTTTATGTCGCGCGTGAAAAACGGATTGGCAGGTCTAGGTCGCGCGAGTCGGGAACACCGATACGTTAATTTAACACTGTCGAGTGTTTTCAGGCCCGCGGAAAACGCGATTGACGGAGAAACGCGGCCAGGGCAAATTGGTTTTCATCTGGACTTCCACCGGAGCTTTATTCGCGTCCGCGTTCGCCGACAATAGGGACAGAACGAAACAAAGAACGCGCGCGCGCCCGTTTTCGCGTTACCCCGGCCTCTCAAATGGCTCAAACACAGCGGACTAATTTACTTCGCACCCTGCAAGCCGGCTTGGTTTTTATTTTCGAACTGCATCTACCGTCAAAGACCCGATACACACACCGTCCAGATTCGTTCGAAATTTCAATTAAAGTGTCAATCCGATACCAAGCGCGAGCTTATTAAGCACTCGATAAATTTCGTCGCGAACGAACGACGGTCGCTATGGAAACCTTTTGCCATTTTTGAGGGATGCTTTCGCCGGGTTTTTATGCATTCACGCGGCAAAATACAAAATAAATGGACTCGAAGCTGAAACCTTTGTGCTGACCTAGGACTATATTTTCGATTTTTCTGATCGTATAGTCACGTGGTAACCGATAGAAAGAACGAGAAATCGTTGGAACGCGTTTGATAAATCTCGCAACGATCCCAAGACGCGATGTTCGCGATTGGCTGACCGTTCCAAGCAGCCGTGGCTGAGTGGAAAACTGAAAATCGCGTCGAGTGCAAGGGGTTGAAGAGAGCGGAACGAGGAGAAGAAGAGTTGTTTCTAATAATAGATAAACTGTCCTCGGTGCCGCGACGACGCCTCGGCGTCGGGACGCGCGCTCGTCACCGAATGTAACACCTTGCCGTGTGTGCAATTAAAACAATTGCCCGACGAAAGCGTCTCCGGCGACGCGCTTCGAACGATTCCGATTTGTTTCCGCGTCGAAACCGCGGTGGACGTACCGTCTTCGACGCGGTCGTTTTATCGTCGACGATTTCGACCGTCGCGATCCCGAGATCTTCTCGATCTTATCGGGACAACGTTGCGTGTGACGTTCGATTTCACGTCAGTCACGTGTCGCCGCCACGTGCGACCGGTTCGCGTTGCAGCGTTCCGTTTGAAATCGTGATCATTCGTTTGTTGAGTAAATTTGAATTACCGCAGCTTAAAAAATCGATGCGTCGAGAGAGAAGAAGATTCGAAGGAGCTTCGCGCGCGCAAAGCTCGTCCAAGCTCAAATGGCACAGGTGTAACGCGGGACAGTTGAAATCGTCGGATTGGAACTCTGTCGACGGAGTTTCGATATTAAAATCCCCGAACACGTTGTATGTATCTCGGCGGAGTTACGCCGACGACGATCGCACTGAGCAGCAGTGCGCGGCTGGAACGACGATGCAAACACAGCTTGATTGCACAATCGCGGCTCGAGGGTCTTGCCAGGTGACAACATTGACGAATATAACTCTACTTTACGCGCAACGTTCGGCTTGTAAATATTTCCCGACGCGCGGCAAGGCGTTCCTGCAAGGAAACTCCGCTCGAAGATGAAACTCCGTTGACACCACTTACTGATGAAACTATCGAAGAGATTTAGGAACATGTACGACCGACGATAGAACACCGTAAACGATTAAATTCCGTTGGGTTCGGCAAGAAATCGACCCGTCGTCCGCGACAGCAAGGCGCGAAAAATCGCGGCGCGCGAGCGGGCCGGTTTTCCAGAGAAAACAACAGCGGCTCTACGTTACCGACGCGGCAACTGCAACTCACACGCGTTACGCAACTCTGTTCGTCCGAGACGCTCTCGCTGTTTCCCTCGGGAGGCTACGAATCGATTAATAAACTCGGGACAATTATAGCCGGCCGATCCGTTTCGGGTTACGTAATCGTGGTGTGCCGATCCCGTGACGAAGATCGAGAGGCGTACGCGGGAAACGCGAGCCGAGGAAACGAGAGAAAAGAAGAACGAAAGGCGAAGAAAAGAAGAAAAATATAATAAATAATAAAAGAAACAACAAGAGAGCCAGGCAGGCGATCGTCCCACTCGTGACACCGTCGATCGTTGATGGAACCACCGTTACAAACACATCGAGCGTGTGCAGCGCACACAACTGCAACTCACGGTCCGCGGTCCGTCTATCGGGGCAGAGCGCGTCGCTAACGCTTGTTACACAATTACGACCTTGAAGACAGAGGCGTGTGCAGGAATTCGTTCGACGAAATCAATTTGGAATCTCACGGTCTTCCCTCTGTTACACTCGCGCTTATGTTTGTCGCGTGTGCGCGCACAGGCCAAGAATACACGTTGCGCGTATATACACAAGAATCACGATCGATATCTCGATGGAACCGGTGTAACACGGAGGCCGCCGAGATATACTTCCGATCGATCATCCGACGTCGGACGAATCCACCATCCACTGGCGGCCGTGCGTGATCGTTTTACGATCGACCCTCGCGACCTTGAAACGACGACCACGGCGACTCCGGGGTACGATGAGATCACAACAGAACGCGACGAATACAATGCGAAGTCAAACTTCGGAGCAAAAAGTGATGCATCGCCCCTTTTCGGCGATGTTCGGCTGGAGGGGTGGGGAGCAGAGCCACGTGTATCGGCGGTCGGTAACGAAGCGCGGCGGTCGCGATCGGAACCAGCGCGGAGATCGCGGCCGATCGATAAACACCCGGGATACGCGCGGCATCGAAGCGGCCGGCCGGAACACATGCACCAATTAATCGACGACGAGACGGACGCGCTCTGCGCCGAGAGATACGCGACTGCACACGTGATATACGCCCGACGACTAGACGACGACTAGAGGCTCGGGTGCTGGTGCGAGCCGCCAACGAACTATGAGACACGGCCGTAGAGCACACGGCGCTGCACTCTCGCCGCTGTCCCGGCTCTCTGTTACACAATCTTCGCGTATATATCGGGCCTTTCCCGCGGACCAGAACAACCGGAGGACGGTTTTGGACCCGGCCGAGCCAAATTCCATCGATCCGGTCCAACGATTGATCGCGGATCGAACCCCGCGGAGATCGAGCTCGGTCCGCCCGGTCGAAACCGCTTAGAAATCGTTTCGCAATCGTTCGACGATCGTCCGTAGAGGAGTCTCGATCGTTGCAGAGGTCGGGACATTGGTACGTGTTCGAGGTCACGGAACGCTTCGTTCGAGGAACGAGCCACGGAACACGCGTAAGGTGATCGTTGACAGGGTAGGGACACAAAACGGAAGATCGAAGTTACCGCTGACGGTAACACATCTATTTATAACAACTGCGAAGATGGACCGATGGCAGGCAACAGGAACGTTAATAATAGCCTTGTGTTCTTGTTGTGGTACGACGAAGATGAATCGAACTCGAACATAGTCGGCAAAATAGGGGGAGGTGGGTAGCAACCCCTATTAGAGTACGATTCGCGTCGTTAATTCAATTCGAAGGTCGAACAACCTAGGATGCGCGAGAACGAAACGAACGTAACGGAGAATTTGTAACCGATCGGTAGACCGCGGATTTCATGGAATTATCAATTGATTGTATAGACGAAATATCGAACAACGAGGACAGTGGACGAGTCCAAAAATGTTCTCGCGTTCTCCTCGATTTATCGAAAGTGTTCGAAGAAAGATAATTCACTCTTTCGTTCAACTTCTGTTTCCTTACAATCGAAGCGTCCGATTTTTATTTCGCATAAAGATCCACTGTTTACGTGATCAACGCATGACCTTCTAGATGCAATACGATAAACAATGTTCCTCGTGGGACTCTAGCGAGTGCGAGCAATGGCGTCGGTTGCTCGCGGAGGAGCCATTATGCTTCGATGATCCTTGGGGCTATACACTATCCGGCAATAACGCAAGAATTATTCGATCGATACGCGGAATGGAAATTACGAGTTGGCGCCGTGAAAGAGAGTGTGAGAGAGAGAAAGAGAGAGCGAGAGTGGGACGCGGTTCCAGGATAAATCCGAGCCGGAGAAAACGGTGTTCTCGCGGAAGACAGCTTAGGGATCCGCTGTGCCAAAAACTAGCAGCCGATGCGCGTGCCAAATCGGGCCTCCCATAATGCGTGTCGGCGGCGTCCGAAGATAGAAGACAAATGGAAGAAAACACACGCGACTGCAACCGTTGTTGTCCTACCGTGCGCAATGGCGCCAATCTAGGCGGTCGTAGTTGTTTCATTTACGCGAATCCGATCGCGAGTATGTACTCGGGGATTTCGAAATTTCCTGCGCCATTATTAATCCTTCGCACTCGGAGAATGATCTCGGATCGGCTACCAACGACCGGGACGAATTTATTCGCGAAGCGAATACATAATATGAGCCGTTTATTTTGAAAGTGGCATAAGTCACTTTATCGTAATGAAAAGTGGTGATTTTTTAATGTTTATACGAAATTATTTATACTGAGAAAAATATCAGTATCTTGAGATAACAAATACAAGTAAATCTTCTCGAAAGTTAATATATCGATTTAAAAAGTCGATAAGTATATTAAAAACAAAGTGATTTATGCCACTTTCAAAATAAACGGCTCATATAACGCTTCAATTAAAATCTAAAACGACTCAGCATCGGTAATAATTACTCTTATAATAATATCACGTATACTATAATAATATCGCGTTGAGATTGAATTTTTCGGGCGGAGACATTCGAGCGCAAAGAATTAATAGACGAACGAGAAGAACGAACGCGTCGAGGACGCGCGAGTCTAGATCTCCGTTGCGTTGGATTACACAATCTTGACCCGTGAACCTGATCGCCGGGAGACGCTCGGCTTCGAATTCCCTCAGTTGCGGGGGAGTTTCGGGCCGACGATAAAACGCCTGCGACATTTTCCGATGCAGGTTCCCGCCGAGTTCCATGCAAATCGGAAATTGCCGGCGGAGCGATCATCCGCGACAGCCGATACTAATCCGTATCGGAAAGAAGAGGGAAGAAGGGGGGAACGATTTATCGGGCGGCGCGCGATACAGACGACAGCTGGCGAACGCTCGTGTAAAACGGCAGAACGATACGATGGAGGAACACGGGGGGCGAGAAAAGTCCGGGGAGCAACGCCGAGTGGTTTTCAAACGAGGTAAAAGCCACGGGGAGGTAGATAGTGGTTGTAATTGGACCACTTTGCCGCTAATAAACGAGCTTAACGATCGATTCTGCCTTCTGCCGAGAGAGTAATGGCAAAGTGCCTTCTGACCGATGACGTTGTTTTAATGCAGTTGTCGTCGGTGGACTTCGGCGGCGATGCGACGACGCGTCAGCGTCGATGGGCAACGCGAGACCGTCCTACTGGAATGCAAATAACGCAAAAGATCAGTAGTCAAAAGACGGCGTCTTTCGTACCCACCATCTGGGAGGAGCCTGCAATCTCACTTTGAGGTTTTCGAGAGAGAGAGAGAGAGAGAGAGAGAGAGAGAGAGAGAGAGAGAGAGAGAGGATATTACCGACGCCGGATAGAGGACTCGGTGTATTCGACGGTCCGAAGAACACTAATCTCGCCGGTCTAAGGCGACCGCGGACTCGCGCGGAACAATGGATTCTTCCCGGAGGAATTTCCAGAGGATCCTCGGCCGTTAAAGCGTCGACGAATAGCCGACGACGACCGGCGGTTTTCGGGTTGTGGCCCGAGTTACGGGACACCACCCTGTTACCCAACTGGGTGTTTCCGAGTGTCAAGATAGTTCCTTGCGGATCGGTCTGCGCACGGGAACCCGAGACCAGTTCTCGGATCTCGAGCACGAGGCCGCGAGAGGAAACCACAGATTCAACGCTGGTGCACCGAAAGATCTGGACAAGCGGCGGCGGCCGGCCGATCGATCGACGATCGGGTTCTCAGGTTGCAAGATCGAGGGGAACGGATCGCGGGAACCCGTCCGGGCTGAGTTCTAGATCGACCGGGCACTGTTATCGAAACGAAAGCGACTCTCGCGGACCGAAAAAACTGCTGTCCGATTGGTCGGACCTCGCGACGAGAACTAGGCGGACTCGCGACTAGGCGAACGCCACCGGAATTGCGCTAGTAAAGCATCAACGAAGGCGGCCGCAACGGTGCTGCTGACGATTACACAACGATGGCCGAAAAACCGGTGCCAAGCTGCGTGGCGCTGGGCCACGGCGTATATAAATGCGTGTGTCCAGCTAACCTCGAAACAGAGGTGGCACACCGGCAAGGCGAACTGGCACACACGTATATTCACCGACGTGCGTGCACACGGGACACGAAGCAGAGGCAGGCTGCGCCGAGAGGATTGAGACAGAGGAGACACTGCGGTGCGCGGTTCCGTCTGGTCCGCGTCCCAAAACATACATGGCTCGGGGTTGCGAAAAAGCCCAGGGTTATTTGGACCCGTTCGAGCGTCTGGGAGCGGACCTCTCCTCGGCGAACACGTGGGACGCGATCGCGCGACCTTACGCGGGATATACTCGGGTCGGGCCAAGATGAGAAACCGGGGCGAGCAGCTTCGAACGAATCGTTGAACGAGACTAGGGTTTCGCGATTGCAGAGAGAACCGCAAGGCTGGCCTCTCTCTTCTGTCCGCCGTTTTTTTTCTTCGCGATAAGATTTAGAAGACGGATCACGGTGGCCAAGGTCGACCGTTTTCCTATTGGCAAAGCCGCGGAAGCTCGGTGGGCGAGATATCCGTTCCTCGAATCGAACTTTACGTTCGACTCGGTGCAAAACACGCCGGGCTGAAAACACGTTTGTCGTGGCCAAAAATTTATTTTCGATGCTCTTGCGAAGAAAATGGTTGTACACGTTTACCGTGGACCGCGAGTTTTATGTATTAAAGATTAAATTTCAGGATATCTCTTTGTATTATGTGTAACTTATTAACCATTTGGAGTCTGATTTGTTTTTCGTTAATTTGCGTTATATCTGAAGACAAGTTTTACGTACATGTAGATGCTGATAACAAGAAAAATGTTGATTTTATCAGTGTAGGTTATAAATGGGATTCATTTCTCCCGATAGGTGTACGAGATACGCTAAATTCTCCCTAATTGACGCTCAGGTTATGCACAAAAATGGACAATTTGGGAAGAGGAAATACGATTATTCGAGCTTTGCGGCTCGTTTTCATAGTTACCGATTGTTAATATCGCTCGAATAATCGTATCTCCTCTTCCCAAATTGTCCTTCTTTGTGCACAATCTGAGCGTCAATTAGGGAGAATTTACTGTACATAGGTGGGACACGTATGTCCTGATAGACTCCAAAGGGTTAAAATGACTACAGAAGGAAAGACACGTTTTTATCGGACTTACGTTTATCACAATTGACTTGGACAATTTTTATTTGGCATAAAAATCCGCGGTCTACCGATAACCCTTCGGATTCGAACTCCAAAATATGAGCCATTTTAGATAATTACACGTGCCGATACATCGCCCGAAAGATCAAATTCGGAGATTCGAAGTGAAATCAATCGTTCTAAGGAATTATTTCTAGAGCATGAAGTTAAAAAACGGATTCTATATTGAAACAAAATTTGATTTGTCCGTAATCAATATCCAAGAATGAAAGTAAGCTAAGACATACGAGAAACAAAAATTGTCTCGTTCTGATAGGGAAACCATGAACAGTGAACCTACCGACCCGTTTTTTTAATACAGATTTTTATATCAAATTTAATTACAGTGAATTTTTATTATAAACTTTAATTTTTTATTGCTTTTGTATAAGTGCTCTTTCATAGGAAATGATCGAACAAATTCTTCAATCCTTATGAAGTAGAGTACATCAGTCTCGTTAAGGATTCGATAGGTTCAGTGTCAACGATGAAGAGATGCTAATCAACGTGGCTGTCAAAGAAGTCGTAGCGCGAAAGGTTAACATAAACGAACAACAGTTTTATTTTTTCCTTTAGCTTCAAGTTTTCCTCGGACTTGGTTTTTGTAAAATGGAAATTCGCGATCTAATCGTAGAGAAGCAGTTTCTACGACGATTTCCATAAATAAGATATCACGATGTTTCGCGATAAAACGTCGAGAAACGAACAGAATTTTCCAAAAGCTACGTTCGAACGGTCTCACCGAGATCTCGAACAAATTTTTCCCTTGACCTTTCATTTTTCGCCGTCAATACCGTGACCGAGTTATCGATACAAATTGAATTTTTTCATCGCCGCCTCGAACGATAACGCCGTTTCGACGTCCTTCGTGGCACCGCCGACTGAATTTTTAACGCGCGGCCATTAAAGTTTCCGATATCGTTTATCTACCGTGTTCAACCGACTAAACCGAAGACGCCCGAATCGATTCGAAAGACACACGGTTTTATCGAGCAGACCCCGCGTTCCCGATAACCGCGACACGGAGGAGTTCTCGTAGCCGGGGGGGGGGGGGGGGTAATGTGCGGGGGGAATTCAGTTTGCATGAAATTAATTTCAACAGCTGCGTCGAGAGATCCGACGAGGCGTCGTCGACAACGACTTCGAATCTCGCGGAGCCGATTGCGCTCGCTCGTTTCACCGCTGACATTGGTCCGTAATAAATCGTCCGATTTTAATTATCTACGCGATGCAACGGATTTAATTTCCTCGCATCTCCGAGGACGTTCACCGTAAGCTAGATTCTTCCTCTTTAAATATTAATGCTTTCCGCTCGAAGCAGTTTCCACTTCCAAACCAAGACAGAACTTCAGTCTTATATAATTTATTTATTGTTACGCATACGACGACACTGGGCTTATTAACTTATAGAACAATTACATTTTTAACGATGTTCTCAACATGACAGAATTTAGTGGCATAAAATTACTTCGAAAAATCACGCGGTTTAGATTCGAACGCGCAAAGGCTTTACATAGTTCCGTTTCAACGTAAGTTTTTTCACACTCCGTGCAGTCCGATTTTTCACGCTGTTATCGCGATTATCGAATCGGTTATTGCGCGAAACGAAATGAAAATGTTGAATAAACTTGATAATAGAAGTAATTTACGAATCGCGCTGTTTTGGCAACGCGAGCGATGCTGTTCTTCTCGGCCGGCGAACAGAACAGTTGCATCATACGATAATAAAAACTAATATTGAAAGAGCGATCGGAAAAAACGAAACTTGACGTAACTGACTTTGCAGCTCCGTATTAACTAGCTCTTCGTTAGTTCCTATCAGCGACGAATGCGTGCAGTAGGTGCTGCGAGCACTCGGTTATTTCCTAATGAACATACATTAAATGCCCGGCGTGTTCGAAAACTACGCGTATCGGATGGGTTTATTATCGCGCGAATATTGTTGTGGAAGTTTTAACGAGTCGTTGCGTGGAAATGATGTTTTATCGATCTTTCTTTAGAGCGTACGTTTTAGAAGGAAGAGTGAGAACAGCGAATTATTCAGCTGTTTCAGGCAATTTCAGGGATCGAGCAAACACGAACGAGTTTTGCAGAAACAAGCGGCCATTGTTTTTTCAACTTCAGTTTTTTTCTTTAAATAATTTCTAATCGAATTCGTGTTTCTTGGAATTTTTATGAAGGAACGCGAAGTTATTTTCTTGCGCATGAAATTGCTCCACAACCGTATCAAATGAATTATTTATTATTAGCCAGCGAATTTTCTGCATTAGCAAGCATAATTTCAAACCAGTGCAAATATTTAAAAAAAAACCAAGAATGTCGATGTATCAGTTCGCATTTATTAAAATTATAAAGGGAGGAAAAGAACGTCTCTGCTTGGCTTCCACGTCTGTTAATTTAGGTAAACGTAGGTCTAGATAGCAGTATGCCCGTTGCACATTGAAACGTGAAACATAATTAAATCGAATCGAACAACTCTCGATTCAATTCAAAACCGAGTTAATCGCGATATAAAGTTAAAAACTGATCGTGGTAAATATCACAAATCTGATTTCATTCAAACGCGAATATTGAAATGCAAGCTTCTAATCGACGTTTCGCTTAATTCCGTTCAATTTGTGCTTCCGTTATCGAGGCTGGAAAACGTGGGGAGAGAAAAAAAAATCGTGCGCATTTTATACCGTATGAAAATGTATAACGCGCGGGATGGATACGGGGTGTTGCAATCGTGCTGATTGTTATTCTGCGATGCAAAAATAGATTGAAAATGCAGAATATAATTGTATCGTGCGATGCTTCGTGTCGGAGATAATCGACGTGGCTGAATAGAGAACGTCTGTTCATGACTTGCCGTTTCTATTTACTGCAACCATCGTCGCAGGTTGCACCGTATATGTATTTCGATGTCGTTCATCTCGCGAACCGGGTATAGCAGAACACACACTTTCTTTCGTTTTTACACTTATTATTTAGATCGTCTTTATAGATCGACGTGATCGTACGTCGGTAAACCGTGCGAACAGACGAAGCAAACGTATGCATTTCTACGATATTCGCGAGGCCGAATACGAGAACCGAATAATTTGCATAAACAGGCTCCGCTATCTGGCCGCGATTGTATCTCTCACGTATGCAATGGTGTCTGTAATGCCATTTGCAGAAACTCTGTTTCGACTGACCGAATATCTCGGGGTTTTAATCGAACTTGCCTAAGGTCGTCCGATAAAAATGACACGTCGATCAAAATCTGAGTACATACATGTTAATGATAAGTCGTAAGGATAATCACGATATCGGGGAGATAAAGTTGAAGTAATAAAATACGCGATGTAAGACTTGAAAGCACAAAAGTTAAGAATGCATCAAGAAAACAGCAATAATAAACGTACGATAAACCTATTGTATGCCGATGGGATTCGCAGAAAAGTCTAGATACATGTTAATAATAAGGTATAATAATAATAATAATCACGATATCGGTGAGATAGAGCGAAGTAACGATAATTAATAATAAGATTTGGAAATCGTGAACGAATCGAAGGTATAGCGACGGGCGACAGCGTTGCAATCGTGTAACAGTAATGGGGACACATTCGGCGAACAAAAGCGAGAACAATTTCGTTCTCGAAAGGACATAATCGATGCCTCTAGTGTCAACGGTGACTTACGGCCGGATCGGCACGAGTCACCGTGGCTCCTACGTTCTATTTCTTTTCCGACGTGGATGGGGCTCGACGTGTCCCGGGATCGATATATAGGTCACTATCGGGACCGATCGATCCGCGGGATAGTCATCGAATCGCGTTAAACAACGCCGGCCCCGCTTTTACCAGTTTCCGTGGGTGACCTTCGTGCGAAATATAATTAGCGGTAATTATTGAATGCGCGGCGCGCACCGACGTCCCTGAATTTCGATCGATTCTCCCGGGAGAGAGAGCGAGAGCGAGAGCGAGAGAGAGAGAGAAAGAGAGAGCGAGAGAGAGAGAGAGAGAGAGAGAGAGAGAGAGAGAAGCCGGCGCAAACGCTGACTGATATTCGCCACACACGTGTGCTTTTACTTTTAACATCCGCGCGACGTATCCCACACCTATCTTCGGTTCGATTAAATCGAGCAACAGTCGACCAACACGAGCGAGTCCGTTACCAGGTGTACCAATCAGTTGTCCGCCATTTTTCTTTCACCTGTTAACCCTCCGCAGCTGGGCTGTCTCTTATTTTTAACGCGTCGACGATACCATGGGTCGCGCAATCGGTTCCTCGGATTTGAAAATTACTTTTCCGTGCATCAATTTAATTAAACAGAAAGACGATCAATTCTATGCTTCGATGAGTTTGGTAGAGCTCCGATATCGGTACACCTGATCATACTTTGGGAGTGGTTATTAATTTCCCCCTCTCCCTCTTCGGATTCCTGCGAATCCGCGAATGTTCGCGCAGAGAGTAAAGAATACGCTACGGTGTTGTTTGCTAATCGATATCGCCAGCATCGAGTTTCATTCGTTCAAGCAACAAGCGTTATCCACTGAACGCGTAACATATGTTAGGGAACTCGGACTCCCATCCCCTCCCCCATCTCGGGTGTTATTAATTCAATTATTAATTCATTAACGTTCACCATCCATTCGAAGCCGTGCGATGTTTCTTGCGACGGCAGAGCGTACTTCGAACGACTACCGAATTCGAGGAAAGATCGCGAACACGTCACCCTTTAACACGAGACAATTTCTACGGGATCCAGAGCCTGTTACCAGATAATCGAACCAGGTGAATCACGTTAGAGAATTTGGTCACGGTGAACCTTCGACTTCGACTTTACACCGCTGTATTATCACGGCGGAGAGGAAACAGATACGAGACCGATCTAGATCTAAAACTAATCTAATCAAATAATCATACGTGCTGAGCGTGACGTCACACCAGGGCCCTCCAACTCGTTGATATTCACCTGCGAAATCGGCGCCGGAGAAAAGGAGGAGATGAACCGAGGAGAAGAAGAAAATAAGAAGAACCAAGGAGAAAAAGAAAAGTGGAAGAATCGGAGAGCCGAGCCAAGGTAGAGGGAGGGCGGTCCATTGGCCATAACGCGAAACCCTGAACTCGAGAATTTTTCGTTTCGGGATTGGCAGCCTCGGGAGTCGCTATTAATAAAGGAACAAGAGTGTCGTCCAAATGTGCGTGCGCGCGAAGGCGATGAAGAGAAATATAAATCGAAATGCGGGAAGAAAGGACTTTGCCAAGACTCGAACAAGAAGAAAAAAACGAAGGAGGAGGAGGAGGAGATGACAGAAGACAGGAGGAGGAGGAGGGCACTGTGTCAAGAAAAATATGCGAGAAGCGGTGGGAGGGATGTTGGTTGAAGACAGGGCTGAGAGGCAGCAGCCTCCCTTGGCGGGTGGACGGAACCTGGGCCGACTTAATCTTAGAACACCTCCACTGCCAGGCTGGTCCGAGTCCTCTCGCCGCCACTGCGTGTCCCCAGTGTGCCGCTACCACCACACACTCGCGTCCACATCGGTACGTGCACACGTACGCGTCCCACACACAAACGCGCGCGAGAGTTTGGTAGTCGCGGCGGAAAAGCGGCGCGCGTGCACACGCCGCGCGGAGAAACTGACGCGCGTCGCCGCGACGGGAAATGGACGACCAAAGAGACCGGGGCACACGCAACGAGTGACGCGAAGCCCGAAGCTCGCGCGGTGCGACGTCTGCTTATCTGCCCGACACCGAGAGACATCGACCAACAAAATCTGGAGGAACAACGATCGAACGGTAGCGGGACACTCGCGAACGCGCGCCGCGGCGCCGAGGCGCCGAGGGGCAGAGGGAGGAGCGTATGGAAAGGATCCTGCCGCGTCTGGACGCCGTGTAAACGCGCCTTAAAGTATCTCTGGCGGTCCGATCCTCCGTCCTCCCTCCTATCCCTCCGTCTCTCTCGCTCGCACGTCACAAAAGCGGAGAACGTATCGCGCGGAAAAGCGCACCTGCGCGCTCCTGCGTCGTCGTTTTCTCGGTCGCGGCCCGTTTGTCCCTGTCCTCCCACCTTTTCCCCGCGCCCCCTCCCCACGGCCTACCACCTAACTCTTTCCCCGTCCCGTCCACCCCTCCGCCGTCCTCGCGACCTCCTCCTTCTCCTCTCTCCTACGCCGCCGACTCTCGCTTCGTCTCTCGCCTCGCCTCGCCTCGCCGGTCTCTCTCCGACTGGAGGGGGTTGCGAGGAGCCTTCTACCTCCTCTTTCAATTCCTCCTTCTCCTCCCAACCCTCCCTTCTCTCCTCTCGACCCGCCATCCGATCCTCTTCAACGATCCAACATCCACGACGACCCTGTAACACTACCTACCCACCTAGCGTGCCTCGTCGAGAGTCGATTATTGCCGGGAGGACCCGGGACGGACCCATCCATACTCGGCTCAAGGGACACCAATATGGCCGATCGAATTCGACCAACGGTCAGATGATGCTCGCCGGCAGCTCGACGATTATGCCTGCTGCTCTAATTAAGGAAATACGCCACAAGTCGCATGCTTTCATTTCCGAGATATTGTCGCTTAATGTTCTGATCACCGATGCTTCGTGTTAGTAGCGTTTCAAATTGCATAACTCCTTTGCGATTATCTACCGGTCGATCGACGCATCGATTTCAATTTTTAAAAATTGCGACAACCGGCGTTTTTCCTTATGATCATAGATGCAAGCTCGGAGACATCGTTTCCAAGCGAGTTCCGCGATATCGCGCCAGAAGAAGAGTATCGTTTCTCCGCCAGGATCCTTCGGGATGCTTTCGGGGCAACTCGCGAGGTGTTCGGGGACGAAGGCTGACCCACGGTCACTTTTTGGTGGACAAATGATGTTGTACAGGCTGGATTAAGGTTGACATCGACGGTGTCAAAAATTGTGCAAAATCTGAGTAATTTTTCCAATAAAATCGAAATGCTGAGATGATTAGAGGACGCGGAAGGGTCCTCCGAAAAGGGGGACAGTCATGTTTTCGACAGACATCTTTGTCGAATCTCTTTTCAGTAGCTGAAACTGAACCTGTCGAGCTCTTAAGTGACCGACGTGCGTGTTGCTTCATAGAAATGACGAGACTGAATTCATCGAAACCTTTCGTCATTCTTATTTGTGAATCGTTTGCTATGACAGGCTCTTCGTAATTTCAATAAGCTCGAAACAAGAATTGTGACACCGGTTATTTCGACCGGCACGATAATTGTTGCGTTAACGCGTTGGTCATACGTGAAAGAATTCTTTCATCGAAAGCGAAAACTAATTTTCATCACGAACTATCGAGCACGCCAAGCTTTCTTACGGCCTACGAGATGCAACAGGGTTTTGCTATAACAAATTTCGTCTATTCTGCTGTTACACGGATACACAAGTTGTTCTGATTTTGTGTGCCTTTTGGCGGACAGTTAACACGTTTCTAACCAGTTCGCTGTTTTCGACGAGTATACATACTCGCCGTGCTTACAAATTTGCTGTTTAAATTTCAATTTTAGTAGAACCTAAAACGTATTCGTAAAGAGACTATTCCGAATATTTGTAGGCCAGGACGATATAAAACGAGCAAATAAAAAAATAATTATTATGGAAAAACTGTATATAGTTTCTGGATCAGGTAATGTACTCGTAATCGCTTACTTTTTGCGATAAATTTTAGGCACACAAGGTTTCAAGGGAAGAACGAGGTTCTCGTAGGAAGCAATCGTAACAATTGATCGAGCCTGCTCGGTCGACAGTGTTCTCGCATTTTCTGTGATCCGATCGGTAATGCGCCTTTCGGTTCCACCTGGAACCATCGGTTCAACGATTCTTCCTCGCACGGTCCGTGCGAGTTTCGCCGATAGGCCCGCGGTGCGGCCGCACGAAGCTCGTGGCAGAAATCTAAAATTAGACACTGCCAATCACCGAGCGCGATCTATATATTATCGGGACAATCGATTGCCTTCAAAGAGACCGAGTGTACCCGAAGCTGTCGGTGTATACACGGCGATATTAAACGACCGGCGGTGTTGCGGCGATATTAATAGTTCGATTAGGAAGGACCAACGCGAGGCGATTCGCTCGCCAGAGGTCGAGAGTGTCAGCAAGGAGAAGGTTAATGCAATTCGACGTCAATTACGTAAAGCCTCGAACGCAACGGCTCGCGGAAGAAGAATCGTCGTTTCGCTCTTTGGAAACGGATCGAACTGTTCGGGAGAGGAGAAAGAACAGATAGAAACAGAGCGAGAGAGAGAGAGAGAGAGAGAGAATCTGTCATAAAGAGGGCATTGTTTTATACGTGCACAATTGCATCGTGGGCTTTGGCTCGACGACAAACGCGAGCTGCGCAGTTGGCTAGTTCGCTCATGTAAAAAGGACCCACAGCGGCCGCGACCGTTAACGGGAGCGTAAAAACGATCCACGCCGAGCCATTTAAAATTAATAATGCGAAATCGATCCGATATCAGCCCCGATATCTGCCCTGTTCGCCGGCAAGGTCTCTTTCGCTATTTTTGCGAACGACTATAAGCCAGACCTTTGACTGCTACGTTCCGATAGGCCAGCCATCACTGGCTTCGAACGCTAACACGATCAAGTTTGAACGTAAAAAATAACGTAATATTTCAGCCCGCTGCGGACGAGGCTTTTTCAAAGTGCTAAAAATATTCTCCTCAGAATGCTTTTTTATTTATTTGTTTATTTATAGAATTTGTACAGGAAGTTATCCATTAGTTATAAAATTATAGAATATAGATTTATAGAATTAAACACATATCCTGATCTTTTGTTATCCAATCGAATGAAAACGCGTTCGGAGTTCGAACGTACAGAAACGCAATCTTTCAACCCTTTGCAACTTGAGACTGTTATAACATTCTCTTCAAGAAACAAGATTATCTATCAAATATTTAAATAGCAAGAAAATGTATAATATCAAGTATAATATAATATATAATACAATTATATTATATTATATTATAATATATTATATTATATTTGATAATATAATATCAAATATAATATATAATATCAACATATCACGATCTTTTGTTACCCATGCAATCAAATGATATGTTTGCAACTTCTGGAGCAGGACACGCTGTCCCGACCTCTAGTCACTACATCGAAATTTCTCCTCGAAGGGTTTTTTTCCTTTATGGAAAATAACGAGCCGTATAATTAAGTATTTAGCTCCGGTTCACGTCTCGGTCGCAATAAATCGCAGCTCAGCGCTTTACCAGGTTCCCAATTATATCAACAAACCGAGTCGCTGTAACCGGGGAGTAATAACAATTCGGTTGTTCAAGGCGAGAAGAAATGTATCGAATTATCCACGATCGAAGGAGCAAAGGACGTAAGAGGTGCGGAGGTCTCCGACGACCCGTTGTCGTGTTCGTCTCTCGAAGGCCTGTCCGTCCTGTCTGACCACGAATCGAACTTTTCTACTTGGTAACTGGGCGAGCCGAGGATACACGAGGAGGCACGAGGCGAGTCGAAGCAACACGTGGCCCCGGGGATCAAGACGAGCGCCACCCCTCCACTACCGTCGCGTCGAGTCGCGTCGAGTCGAGTCGAGTCAGGCTACAACACAGTCGATTATTCTAGCTTACGAAAGTCCGGAAGAACGTTACACGCCTCGCCGTCTCAATGTCACGGCTCTAGCTCGCGCGATAATCGCGTTTCACCGTTCGCTAATCGACGAGAACAAAGACCAGTACGAGTTACACGTAACAGTGACGTTACCTGGTGTTCGGTCGGCTCTCAGGATGAACCATTAAGGCGGGGGGGGGGGGGGGGCTGCGATTTCGTTTCCAGTGATTTTCTATTAGATCTTTTATTATCGGAGATCAACAGAATTTTGGAAAAAAATTGTCCAACAACGCAGTGATTTCGTACATGATCCAACAAAAATTATTTGCAGGAACTTCTTCCAAAATGATTACTACACTGTGGATTTGTTAGGTGAAACACAAATCCTTGAAGACGCTAGAAAAATTTAAGAACATTGTTACGCTATTTCCGACCCGTTAAAATATTTAAACGAGAGAATACATTTTTATTTCACTTCTGTTTGTTACAATTGGTTTAGAACATTTTTATTTTACAGATTCCTAGATCATTAGACTAGATTTCTAGTCTAATGATTATTTAAAAGACGATTTATCGAACTTCTCACCTCTAACCCCCTTAAACTTAACTCTTTGCATTCGAAGCCATTTTTCCAACCTACAGTATTTATGTATAACTTACTGCAATTTCCGCATAAGAAATTGAATCTTGCGATCACAATCACACTTTTAAGAATTTTTTAAAATACAAACAAATTTAACAATGTAACAATTATAAGAAGACTGAATTTATTTAGACTTTACGCCATTTTTATTACAATAGAAGCTCGAATAGAGAAATCTATTCAATCGTTTCTCAAAAACAATTCTTCGTAATTTCAATAAGTTGTAAATAAAAAAGAAGAAACCGTTATGGTAGGTTTGGTGTTGAAGAATTTCTTTGCAATCGTTGTATTGAGATTATTCTAACCGGAAGATTATTTAACATATTTTATAAAGTATTTTTATATTATAAAATATTTAAAAAAAGTTTACGAGATTATTAAATGAGAATGATGGAACTTGCCGAGCACACAGTATCACTTCGGACGACTATGCCAACGAACACACACGCAGTTCATCTAGATAGGCAGTTGCTGTAGGTACCGAAGTGGGAGCCAATCGGATTATTCCAGTGATATATCCACTGGACAGGAGCAATTTTATAGGACTTGAAATTTCGCGATCAATTTAAATGACCCACATTCTGTGCGGCGAGATACGATCTACCGGGTGCGACGGAATCGTTGGCGACGCTACTTTCTGCCTCCTGAACGTTTTCTTGGCGAGAATCACTTGCGATTCTACGTGCGAAAAATAATTTTTCCGAGTTACTCGTCGTCGTAATCATTAAATTTTTCATGTCTTTTTCATAACTGCGTTGACTAGCACTTTCACGTTTTTTTTTCTTACTCTTGCTCTTTCTATTTATTCTGATCTTATCTTTTTGTTGCTTCAACGATCTCATACTGTATCATTCTCTATTATTTTCTTCATTTTTCATTTTATTTAATTATCTTGGTCACTTATTTGATCTTCTATCGTATCTTATTTCTTTCCTTTTTTCTTTTGTACGTGCTACTTTGTGCTATTGTTACATTATTGTAACACGGGGACTCTCTCCCGCTGATCAAATAAATATTATTACTAGATTCGCAATATTTTGTATTTCATCGATTTGTTCAAGACCGCGACAGATAGCCAGCAACTTTACTTTCTCGATAAAGCATAAAAAGTACAGTGTAGTACGAAAGTTATTGGACAATTTAATATCGCTTCGTAGTTAAGTATGCGTATCTACGGTTGAAAAATGCAACGTTATGCATTAATTAGACTGTAGAATATAGGACTTACGATCTACCAGAAACAATCGTGAAAACAAATTCCCTAAGTCTCGAGAAAACAATGCAATTTAAAATACTGCTGATACGAAGAACTACTGATCGAGCGACGAGATCTCGAACGTGAAAACGTGCGACATACGGCGTACTGTCCAATATCATCGGAAACAGATGATGCGATAGGAAACAGCGCGACTAAGATAAACAACGAATAATCGAACACTCTAGCACAGGGAATAAGATGTGCACCGAGCACGGATTTATCGTATCGGATTTCACCATGGCACTCTCCGGACGGAATTCCTTTCTCGCCTCGCCCCCTCCGAGGCACTCGGGTCGCAATTATTCGACACAGTGTAGATAGGACGCGCGCGCGTGAGTAACTCTCTCGGCGTTCTCGAGTACAGGACAGACAGGTCGAGTAATTGGATCGAGCAGCCGTGCCGCGATTGGCAGCCGAGTAACAGGCCAGTTTCCAACCCCCATCCAGGAAGTGGCAAGGGCTCGAGATCCTATGAAGCTTTGCTTAACTTGACCTTAATTTCGCGGGATACAATCTGATTGCCTTTTATCAGTTCCTGGGAATTCCGACAGGTTCGCATCGGCGTAAAGAACTCCGGGGAATTGATTCCCCTTCGATCGAGCCCGATCCTGTCTCCGAACGGATCGCTATTTTTAACGCTTTAACGATCTATCGCGGTTCCAGCCAATTCGCGATCCTAATCTCTTACGGGGGTCATCGGAGACCGACGATGCGACTAATCGTTCGCGGAACGGAATTTCTAAGGTCCGTCGTGGGACGAATGTTCGAAATCGAATGTGATGCATATTTCTTGAGTTTCATAAGACGAATGATATATCAGTCTATGCTGTATTATTCCAAACTATTCTAAAGCAAGAGAATTATGTGAATTTTATATATATATATATAATTATATATTTATAACAATATAATAATAATATATATATATTAATTATTATGAATTATTATTATTATATTGTTATAAATATATAATTATATATATATAAAATACAAATATATATACATATTATATATTTATAATATGTATTTTATAATAATAGCTTGAATAGGATTTTTAGAAATGTTAACATCTATTGTAAACAGTTGCATCATTTTCTATCCTAGCGTGTTTTGTGAAGTACGTGCATCGTTTTCTTGACTCCTTCCGTTAATTTGTAATCTTTTGTATATTTTCCAAAAGGGTTCTACTTCTTGTGAATAAATAAATAAATAAATAAGTAAGTAAATAGATAGATAAAATAAATTCGCCAACACTCTTACGTCCAAAATTTATTACCTGATGAATTGAAGAAAATTTGTACTATTATTATAGTGGACTATGAATTTCATGCGTTTCTAACAAAAATGTGTAGGCACTGTTTAAAACAAGAGCCAAATTAACCCTTTAAGCCAACGTTTTCATCTCGTTTATAGCAAATTAAACGTATTTATTCACAGCACATTTAAGTTTTCAGTAATTTACGAAAGAGAGACAGATTTAGGAACGCAAACATTGTTATGAACTATGATACGGCGATTTTGGAAGCCGCTACTCGAGCGCCATATGGTTAAAAGAGTCGAGTCACATCGGAACATCGTTTACGATTTATTCAAATTAATAGGGGAAGACAAATTTTTAACTGGCTCCGAAATCGATGCGCGAGACTTTCTATTTTGCATAAAAATTGTCAGTCAACTTATATCAGTTTCCGAAAGTCAAGAATAGATGCCCGACGAGAAAGGCGAAGTTTTACACGTTCGTAACCCTGTCGTCCATCGTATTAAGCTAATTTTATTCACAAGAATTAGCATAAAAATCGATACCGTAACAAAGGTATTATTACGGCACTTGATCTTTCACTTCTCACTAGGAGCACTTACGACTCTTCGTGTATTTTACAGTATAGAAACAATAGACTGAAAAGACTATAGAAAAAAGAGAAATTCTCACCAAACAGCGGAGGACCGCATTCGTCGCCGAGATCGGCTAATTTTGACAGAGACAAAGGGGGTGTTAACAACGAGCCACTCTTCTCAATTTCCATCTCCGCTTCGCGACTCCATTCGCGCATAATTTCCTTTAATCCGTCACTCTTTGATCCCCCGTCCTTGTCGTAATGGCGGAACGCGAGCTATGACGTCAGCGGCTCCCTCCAATCGCCTCGTCCTTCCACTCCCCCGGAAACGGTGGTAGGGATAGGACACGAGGGTGGAAAAGTGGCACCTTCCAGTCAATAGCTGCAGCCGAGACACTCGAACGTTTTCCGTGTTCGAGGGGCAACTTTCAACCCCCAGGAAACGACTCGCTCCTTCATTCGAGCGTATTCGCCGTGGCCCGATACCATCGTCGTCTTTCTCCTTTCTACCTTTTCTGTTTTTCCCGCGAACAAGCGGATTCCAGCTTCGTATGCAAATTCGAATCGCCCTACGCGACAACTTTCCCCCGAGATTCGTATTCACCGCGATCGGAGATAAAGGCCGACGAAACTGCGGAAGGACCTCATTAGTCGCCGACCCTCGCGATCCTTCGATAACTCCGAAAACGGAGGGGGGGGGGGGGGTCGTTTATGGACAAAATACTACGTGATCGTGAAAATCCTGTCTTGATTATGACGCAATTCAGTTGCGAAGGAGAAGACTCGGACGTCTAAGTACAAAAGTTCGAGATATCGATGGTACTAATTCAATTATCGCGCGCGCGAGGTATCTATTGGGTTGGTAACTAAGTAATTGCCGATTTTTGTTCAATGAAATAAAAAATTTTTTTACTTGGAACGAAGTTTAATCTGTAATGTATTTTCCATTTTGTTCGATGACCTTTTGCCATTTCTCTGACAACTTGAAAATTCCACGCTCGGCCAAAAGCTGAGTTAAGTGAGATTTTACAGCGTCATCATCGTTCAAAGTTTTACCACGAAGGGAGTTGTCCAGAGATCGAAATAAGTGGTAATCCGATGGCGCGAGATCAGGGCTATATGGTGGGTGTAACATCAATTCCCAACCAATATCCATCAATTTTTGCCGAGTGGACAAAGACGTGTGCGTGCGGCCTAGCATTGTCCTGGTGGAAAATGACGCCTTTACGATTGACCAATTCTGGTCGCTTTTCCTTGACCGCTGCATTCAATTTGTCCAGTTGCTAACATTCACGGATAATAAAAAATAACATAATAATAATAATAATTTTATAATATAACATTTACGGATATCATAAAAATGGGAGTGAGAAACATCTATAACTGATTTTTTAATTGCCAACCCAATAAATAACTTCGAAATTGGAATTACAGAGCAGTTGTTAAGTATGAATATTATTCAAGCGTTCAAAAAAAGTGTAGGCACACAATGAGCATAAATTTTCTTTCTCTTCTCTTCAACTATCAGACTGCGGATCTCGCGCACTTGTGACAAAAATCAATAGAAGAAATTCGAAACAGTGAAAACATTTGAAAAATTAAAAAACACTGCGACATTATTTTGAATTGATTAAAGTGTGTAAGTAGTTTAAGTGTTTAAGGAGTACAGATTTTATGCATTTATGTGGAAAAAATGCGTAGATCAAATACAAAACAGTGAGAGAGTACATAAAGAATTCAAGAGTATTATTGTCTTATTTTCAACTCCACAAAATAATCGAAGAACGAAATCGATCTCTACGTAGGTTCTTTATCTCGTAATTTATGCGGACATTTTTGATTTTGCATACAAAAGTTGCAAAAAGTTAGTTGTTATACTCTCGAAATGTTCCAATCGTAATAACTGTATAGAAAACGGTACGGCAGGAGGATAAGAAACAGAACAGTACTACGAAGTCCCATTTGTATTACGAAGTCGTCGCTCGGTACGTGTAAATGCAATAAAAGCACACGAGACTACGATAGAGGAAGCGGTGAAACGCTATTGATCGTTGGTAATTAGCTTTTACTTCTTGAGGGACGTCTTTATAGTAACCGGGGGGTTCAACCTTGCAGCGCATTAAGGGCACCATAGTTCGCACGGCGGAAATAGGGCCAAGGACACGTCCTCCATGGCCCCATTCGCTTGAATAAATGACAAAATATTGACGAATTGTTCACTCTGGCGAAAGTGCAAGCGCCCCGGTGCATATAGGCTTATATCAATCCGTTGACTGACCAATCTTGTCGTTCGCGAACTCCCGTCTTCGAGCAATTAACGCATCGATCCACCACACGGAATCCCTCCGAAATCTACCGATTTCATTCAAATTTGTACTTTCTCACAGATGATCGGAAAATTTGGTTCACTCGATTGTGCTATCGCTTCAAAACTAATTCTTACGGTCAGGTAAATACTTAACACTTTATTTATCGGAGACTGATTAACAGGCTTTTCAATAACTGAACTGTGTTCAAGAGAAGCTTGATAATTTTCTTTGTTATATTAACAGTTCGACTACCAGGTCGACAATCTGAAAAATTCCATACAATTAAAGTATTCGATTTAGTTGTAAAACATCAATTACTTTTCCAACGTTCTTGCGATCTGCAGATCCTAATAAAATTAGACATATGTAGTATTATTATTATTATTTTATTGCACTATCCGTACACAGAGTTTTTGGATATATTATAAATTATTATTATTAAATTTCTTTGGGAATTTTCATTTTATTAATATTTCATACAGTGCGCGCGCGCGCGCTTTAGAATAAAAATTAATTTTCAAAATTGATCAAATCATTCCGTCATCCACGTATGTGCAACACGATAGTGAAAGCGCGAATCTAAATAACTCGATAGTTTATGGATTATCGTAGTTCTTGAACAATGTTTAAAGAAATTCTTAACGGTTGGTCTTCGATCGTAAAAGTACCACAGTAGAACCTCGTTTATCCGATTATATCTCTCGATGCGTTAGAATTCTTTAATTTCCAAACATGTTTCGCATGTGATCAGCTCCATCCGAAGTATCACACGTGTCCCGTATAAATCAATAAAGAACAAATCTGTAACCAAGAAACTGTTCAATTATATCCGAGCATTTGCATCGCGCTGATTAGCTCGGATAATCGAGGAAGATTAAATTGCTAGTTTCGTCTGTTACGATACGACCCCGAATGATTCCCTGATAAAAATGATAATACGGGAAAAGAGAAGAAGAAATCAATTTGTCACGGGCGAAGCGAAGGAGAGCAATTGGTAATTACGACGCATTTCCGTTCCCCTCAATTTATTCCAACGTTCCTTACTCCGTCTGCTCCGGAGCGTAACCCATTTCTTCCCACCTTCCATGACGCCCACGCTTTATGAAAGCCCTGAAACCACCTCTTCCCTACTCCTGCTGCCGGGCAGGGGCAGAGTCAGCTAGAGCAAGGTAAAGCGAGAGAGAGAGAGAGAGAGAGGGAGAGAGGGAGGATTCATGCACGAGCGGCCATCAGGGGTTGACCTAATTTCGCGCGGCGTAGGTCAGCCTCTTTCTGGCTGTCTGACCTTTTCCCAGGAGAGTTCCTGGCGAGGGTGAGCCGCGCACCAGCCAAGAGAGATCAAGCGGAGGGACGACGCTTGGCGTCGCGATACACGTGTGCGACCCTCGTACGAGGGCGGCGTGGTGAAGGGTGGCAGGTGGAAACGGAACGGCAAAAACAACAGGATTATGGACGCGTGGACGACTCGACGGAAGGCATTGGAAACAGAGGCTTAAAGCTGCCCGCCGGGAGATTGCCGGGAGAAGAGTGGCGAGATAAAATCCCGTTTCACTTTATTTGAAATTAATCCTCGCCAGCCAAGGTGGATCGTCGTCGACTTTTTAGACCATACATACATATATATATATATATATATATATATATATATATATATATATATATATATATTATTAGGTCACATATACATATTAGGTCATTTAGCATGAATGCATAGATTTTATAGTAAAATTATACAGCGAAGTATGCATTTCATACTTAACGACCTAATACTACCAAACACGGTTCGTGTATAGTACATGTATAGGAAACCCAAGAATCCAGTGAAGCAAAGGGAAGATGTGAAGTCACGTGTAAGCAAAAGATAATTCGAAATGGCTGACACCAAATGACACGAAATGGCAGTCCGACCGCGTCTAACCAATGATTGTAAATGTGTAATTTAAGTGTAACGCCAATGTAAATAAATAATTCTTCCTTAAGCATTCGCGTATTTGTATTTATATTATTTATTAAGCTGAAATAAGTATTAAGAAAATAATTGGTCGAACACTTCTTTTACAGAATATTATCGATACGTCGATATCGAGTTAAAGTAAGTTTTGCAAAATTATAGTTTCCAGGATAGGCGTTAACGAGTACTATTTAAAATTGAAGAAGAACCAAGATATATTCTTGTAAAGAATATTTATAATCATGGATACCTTAAAACGGATATATGTATGTATACATCTATTCACTTGTTTCTTGCAAAAATTAACAACATATCAAAGTCGAGAACTAAAATAGTTTTCCGTATCGAAATATCGGTATACCGTTCCTTCGATACTGTATATGTGGTACATAAGTATATACTTATAATATAATACTATGATACAGGCATAGCTTATGCAACTTGCCTACGTGTGACGTCACATAAGTGGTTTATCTTCGCTTCAGGGAAATTTTCCGAAGTCAAGCTTATAGGTATAGATATATGGTCTAAGGTCGACCCAGTAAAAGCGACGAATAAAACTAATCGAGTTTATCTATCCCGGTGAAAAATTAACCATTAAAATTCATACAACTGTATTCCGTTTTCGCGCATAACAGTGAAAAATATCCATCGATCATATTTCCAAATAAAATAACAACAAACTAAAAAAAAACATGTGTTCGTGAAAGTTATTTTTATCTTTTTTACATCATTCGGTCATTCAATGGCCACACTGCATCAGAATAAAAACAGATTTCTGTGCGATTTCTTTTCGTGACCGACGACTCGACGTGTTAACAGGATTGCGGCGGGCACTTTGCATTCGAAAGCGATCGAATCGACGACGTTCGACGTTGAATCAGAAACATGTGTGTAGACTGGTAATGCCGATACAAGTGGAAATCAAGCGGCTCCGCGCGCGCAAGTCAGCGAAAAGTCAAGACCCGTTGGTGCGTTCGTGATTGGAATAAGTAGAAATTGTGCGCGATGGATCAGGCAGCCGGGCTAAGAATTGAAACCTTTCGCGATGCGCGAGACACGCGAATATTTGAATTTATAAGCTATTAGATTGAATGCTCGAATTCGATGTTAAAATGTTATTCCGTATTTCAATTTCCGCACAAGGGACTCTTCATCTACCGTACTCGATAACTGCGTAGAACTCGACGGAAAATTAAAATTATACTTTGGAGAGTAGGAGGTTAAACGAGACTTTGTTTCGAGTTGAAGAGATTCGACCAGTTCGCAGTTTAATGAGTTTGTACATAAAAGGCTTCCGCTCCCGATGGCATTATGTTCCCCGCTGGTCCAATTACAGGACGCATTTATTGACGGAAGCATTTCTAATATTTCCGTGCACGTTTTACCGTCGTGCGACTCGACGACCTCGGGAAATTGCATGTCGCCTTAGAACCGTTTCACAGAGTCATCTAATAAAACTGCGGCGAATCCAATCAATCCGATGAATCGTCTGAGACTGAAATTAAGGGACGACACCATTCCGAGGCATCAATGAATAGATGAAATTTGGAAATATTTTTCGATAGATATAATTACTAAATAGAAAATTTAGTCATCCTAAGAGAATACAAATGTAAGTTTCAGCTTCGTTTATCAATTTTTTAAATGTAAAAGTCGTACAATATGGCGGAGTTATTCGTCGTTTTCGAACGTCTGAATAAAAAGAATGTTCCCGATCCATAAACTAGAAATTATTATCTAAAAAATGTAGCATTCGGGTTTCCGAAAATTTGAATAATTGTGGAAATGGGCCGCAGTCTGAAGAAAAAGCAGCTGCTTTTATCCCAAAGAAAGTCAACTTCAAATGCTTATGAAAAATTAAATGACCGACACATATCAAAAATATCGTACGCCGCATCGTAGAATATTGTATGAAGAATATCTCCATAAAATTTGAAGCAAATCGGATGTACAATTTCGTGACGGCCATATTGAAAAATGTATCGAGAAAAAATATAGAAGAACTTTTAAGAGAACTCTTCTGTCCGATAAAGCAAGATTGTTTGAACTTCACCCTGAGTCGCTAAATGTTCGAATTTCGAAATGTCGCTTTGCCATAATATTTCACACACTCGAAACTTCAGAGTGGCCTTTCTGAACCGTTAGGGTGGTGTCCACCATTTTGCGTCGGCTAAATTCAAAGAGCCGCGAAAGCGAGGAAAAGCGACGTTCGCTCCGATTCTGATTTTCTGTAGCAAGGATGCTGGTTATCGATTAAAGGGTGGAAAGGACTACGAACTGATTGGACGGAGAGGATCCAGGGGAACAATAGGTGGACCAGGCTGCATCCGGAGAGAGCCTGGCGAAGGCTGCGTGGGCGTAGGTAGCGGCGTAGGTGGTGGAGGTTCGCCAGGCAGGTGCTAGGCGACCGTGAGGGGGATAAACGAAACTGGGTCACCCCTGGGAACCGTCGAGCCTGGGGCTCGTGTCCGGGAACAACTGGCCAGAGCCTGCGAATATCGGCTTCGAGAACGGAAGCTGGCCTGCACCAAGCTATTTATGAAGGAGCCTCCTCTCCCTGGAAAATAGTTGCGACCAGCCCGGCCATGATTCATGCATCGCACGCGCTCATCCAGCGATCCTGGTCTCCGGGAATGGTCGCCGAAGGCTCCTCATTGTATGATTAATCACGGAGAAACGCATAAGCGCGACTATTAATTCGCGGCGGGTGATTGATTAATCGTACGGAGATGGAAAATTATGCGACACGCTGGATCGAAGTGCGGAGTTCAACGGCGGGAATTGTCTTAGAGAGTGCGATGCATCTCGGCGAATGACGAAAACGCGCCCATCGTGACGTTATCAGTACACTGCGAGTCTTCGTGCGTTTATGGCATGTACAGTACAGTTGTTTACAAATGCAAGAAAATGTGTAAATGTATAAGAAAAGGTCTAATAGCGGTTTTTCTTCTTTTCACAGTGAGTAATTTTTTAGCTGACGAAGGAAACCTTTCTGTAATTCTAGCTTCTGTAAAATGACGTATGAAAATGGAACTTTGAATAATGATCCGCAGTCTACTTATCTGTAAACTGATGATCTTTAACGCTAAACCTAATGTGGTGGTCAAAATGGCCAGTTTCACATTTAAAAAGTTTTCCATATTATAACGATTCTTTCATAGAAAATGGTTGAATAAATTTCATATTATTAACATAATGTTAATATTATTAATATTATTAACATAATTATTACATACTTAATTATAACCTATATTAATCATCGGACGGCGCAAATTGGGTCAATTTGGATCCAGATTATAAATATTTGTTATTTCACTATTTCGATTCTAATAATTAATGTAAATTTTCACATGTTTTATTAAAGTAATCTACAAGTAAGCTGTAAGTAAACTATAGAGAAAAACTAACGTGTCTAGAAGAAGCATCTTAAAACATGTGTTAGACAAAATTGATAAAGAAAATTGCAAACGATCCTAAATGTACTCGGTTATATTTTCGTCAAGAAGTTTCGTTGTTTCAGTGTTAAAATAAAAATATCGAGAAACCTAGATAAATTCGATCTTTTCATTCTTACGAAGGATAGACGTCAGTCATTTTCAGTCTTCAGTCACCGTAGATTTAAGTGTAAAACGATAAGAGTTTGCTGAACAGAGAAAAAAATATCCATTCGTAAGAGCAGATATTGGACAGAAAAACTGTTCTCCGAACTACGTTCTTCTGCTATCCGGGAGGAGCACAAAGATTAAACTTTGCCAGAATTTTCCAAGGCCGGATCGACGAGAAATTGCGATGCCACCGAGAAGAAATATCTGACTGCGATTCTCGCTACAAAACGAATTCGTGGTAAACGTAAGAGGACAAATGTATGCGTCGCTGGTATCTCGAGCGCGGCTCTGTCTCTGTCGAGGCAAAGGGATCTCTATCAAACGACAAAAGGAAATATTAATAAACGCGATCGAGGTACAGGTCGCGGCGAGAAGGGACCCGTGGAAATCGCGGATTGAATCATAGCGCGCGCTCGCGTGCAACTTGATTGTACAGGACTTCGAGAGGAGGATATCTCGTCGATATCATCCGCACGCCTGTTGACCTACATAGTTTTTAGCGAAAAACACGTGATTCGATTATCGGGACAATCCCGTGTCGCACGCATCGACCAATCCTGATCGACGGGTATCATTTTCTCCGCTGGAGGAGCTATTACAGTGACGTATAGAGCCGGTCGTAAAATACGAGAACGACCGTAACTTTTCCAGCATTTTATACCAGCCGTATTTCCCAACCAGCACGTGGAATCTAGCGTATCGCGAGCTTGAAAAACTGTGATCACTAATTGCCAACTGTAATTGCTAATTACTATTGCGCAGTCGGTTTTCTAACTCGCCAAATAAAACATTCGTAGAACTCGTCGAGGATTAGATATCTCGGTGAGAAATATTTCAACCAACAAATACGAATATTTCTCTCGACTGTGTCACGTGTGCAATATTTATTTATTATTTATTTCTGTATTAAATGAAATACTAGTTGAAATGCGTAATTGATTTTACAAGTATTTAAAAAATATATATATATCACGATAGGAACGTGAAATATGTTATTGGAATAAATATTTTCTTTGTTGTGCATGAAATGAAACACTTGGATATTATTTCCATGGAATTTGACCGACAAAGCAACTGCGAGAGCACGTCTTGTCATTCGGGTTTGCACTCGAGACACGTACAAATTATTCGAGATGTGTACACTGTTAAAAGCAAACAGATATTAAATATTCCAATTGCATTAATTAATTAAGAGAAATATAAGAAAACGCTTATTTTTCAAAACAATATGCGTTTGCGCTTTTCCTATAGGTTTACTTTCACGTATAAATATTAATCGCAGGAAATAGAATTTTAAATAATTAATAGAAACTTACGCGCGAGCTACTACTACTGTTTCAATTAATAAATATTCTTCAACTATTTCCGATATATGCACTTGTCTTTATGACGTCGAATATATCTCGAAATATCATTTCATAGAAACAAGAACATTTTATTAACCATTTCGAATACTTTCTCTCAAATATTTTTTAACGCAGGTCTGTGTCGAGTACGAACTAATCGATCGACGACTCGAATTTTCTCTGCATTGAAGATTCTCGAACCTACTCGACACGGTAACATGTATTGACCGAACGAGGAATGAAGCAGCTTCAACCGACTAAGTGTTTAAGGTGGGCGGTGCACTGGTGTACAGAAGATGTCAGAGGTGAATCAGAGGATCCGACTGAATACAGAATACTGGAGGCACGCATCAACTCGGAGTCTCGTCGTTCGAATTAACGTAAGGTAATCAAATAACTAGAGCCACATCCTATGCCCGTGTAGCGTCATCGCGACTGACTCGAGAGAACCTGCGTGCGTCTGTTCCTCGTAAAGTGGTCCTTGACATCAGTTCCCTAAGCGACACAACGGTGCCTCTCGCACGATAAATTGAAGTCCCGAAGTTACTACATTTACAGGGACAACGAATCGGCGGAAGAGGTTCCCCGACGATTATCGTGACGATAAAAATCGTTCGAAAGAAAGAAATCACGATTTTCAGGACGCGCGTAAGATCCGCAGTCTACTTATTATTGTCGCAACAATTGTTGCTATCGGCGCGCTCCGCAGTCGCAGTTACGCAACCACAATTTGTAACCATATTACCTGAGTCAGCGATCGGGGAAAACGCGAAACAACCAGCACGAACACATATCGATCTATCTATATTAATTATAGCCGGTGTTATCCTTGGCCAACGAAGCGCGAATGGAAACATCGAATTTAAAATGCGGCGAGCAATTGTATTATATTTTCGTTTCGTTTGTCAACAATGCCGTCCGAAGATCGAAATAAATCGCCGGTCGGATTCGAAGTTGCTTCGCGAAACGGTGAAATCCGAAGGTATAATCGATCTCGTATCTAAAAAGAGAACAAGCTCGTTTAAACGCGGCGAGTTATAGGAAGCTGAAAAGGATCAGCTGTTCGGTCGGTACACGGCCGGCACTGGATTGCATAATGCTTGCATTACGTGACGATGCATTCCCTTCCTCCTTCCGCTCTTCCGACTGTCTATGTGCACTGTATATAAAGCCTCTAAAGTACAAGGCTACGAGAGCTGGCCAGTAGCGTATAGAACGGTGCCAGTGAAGCGGGGTGTTGTAACAGTTTAACGGGACGAGTTAACATTCAATCGTTTCCCTGCGCTCCCTACTGTCTGGCCCTCGTTTCAATCGTAATGTCCACAATGATGCGTATCATCGACGATATTCGTGCTCGCTACTCCGCCGATATTTATGACCGCGCACGTTCTTTCGCTCCGATCGGTATTAACGTCACCGTTTGCATTTATAATCGCACCCGCGATTACACAAGCACGTATCCGCGACTGCAGCAGCAGCTCTAATATTAATTGTTCTCGCGGCTCGGTGTTTACGTCGATGCCTGTAATACGAAAATTGACGGAGCACAGAAATATTTGCGGGGAATTTCGACGTGTTCGAAATAACATCTTTGCAGAGAAACACATACAGGGTGTCCCAAAATTATTGTGCAGACGGGAACTAAGGGATTCCTGAGGTTATTCGAAATAAGTTTTTCCTTGGCGAAAATGCAATCCGCGGCTTCGTTTACGAGTTATTAACGAAAAACAGTGACCAATGAGAGGCGAGATTAGTTGGCGCGAGACGACCGAGCAAAGCCAATGAGCGGAACTGGGCCTCGACCGCTCGTTGGCTCGGTCGCTTCGCGCCGGCCGAGCTCGCCTCTCACTTGGAGGCCGGGCACACTCGCTCTCCGATTGGTCAGTGTATTTCGTTAATAACTCGTAAACGAAGCCGCGGATTGCATTTTCGCTGAGGAAAAAGTTACTTCAAATGTCCTCGAGAACCTTTCATTTGCCGCTTGCACAATAACTTTAGGACACCCTGTATATAAACGGACACTACTGCGATCGCTGTTTTCACTTATCACATCTCTCAGATCTTCTCCGTGCCGCGTGTGAATCATGCACTTTGCAATGCATCGAGAACGAGAGCAACCGACTTCTCTATCTCTATGGGAAAATTGAGAACAATTTTTTTAACATGGCAAATCATTGGAATACTTTTCCAGCGATAGACGGTGCTAATGTTCGAAATTTCCATAAAGCCAGCTATCATTTTGGGAAAATCTTATAATTATTCCATAGCAATATATCAAGTGTACAAATAAGTTTTAGTCCCTTTGTTCTAAATATTCCACTTGTATTCTGGAAATATACAAATGGTTTTAATCATTGAAATAATCCCCGTCGCTTACCATTGTTTAAAGAACTGGGTGGTTTCGAATGGTTGATGTCGTCGATGCATTTTTGAATGCTTTCAACTTCGTCGAAATCCGTACCGGCTAGGAAATGTTGCAACGACCGAAACAGATGAAAAACCGTATGTGCCAGGTACCGTGAATAAACCGCATATGCTGCAGGGTTTTCCAACTCAACGCGAAGATAACAGTTTCCGTGCCTTTTGCGACACACGCGACCGAGGGTGTCATGCAACAATATCACTTCCAGTGATCCATGTTCCGTAAATATTCTTTTTCTGTGCAGCATTAAGTTTGATCAATTCATCTTGATATAACAGAAAAGAAGAGCACTGCAAATTATTTCAATGGCTTCGGCGGAATTTTTTGCAGTATAAAAGGAAAAAGTACTCAATGGCTAATATAGCGTTTGGTACACACCGTACTCTGTGTTATTGTTATCACAGATTATACACGTTACTAACATTTATGATAGATTAAAGACAGAGGACTAAAACTCATTCGTACACCTAACATATAAGGTAATAACGTAAATAACGACGTATAAATAACGATTTACACAAATCGCGCCATCTGAGCTATAATGAAAATTTAAAAAATGCGTTTTGTACATTTCGGCAACTTTATTATATGTATATGCGCGAAGACAATTTCACCGTAATCGATCGACGTTGTTACGGATACTCTGCAAAATAAAAATTCGTTGCTCTGCAAGATATATAATTAATAATTTTAACCAGTATAACATAATGCGACGATATTTCGAAATTCTTTAAATGTTTTTACTGTTTTGTATTTGACCGAATCATTTTTGTCATAAATGCATAAAATCCGCGCGCGGTCTGAGTTACAAACAATTAAAGATGACTCTGCGTTAATCAATTTCGATGAAATTTTTCAATACGCATACAAGATACTTGGATTTACAAAACGCTTTTTAAAAATTTTTCTCATCGGCTCAGATAAAAAGAAGATCACATACACGCGAGTTTTGTATCGTTTTCTTATCATTCCAAGCAATAGCAAAATTAAAAACAAGTATTTTAGTCATTGTCTACTAGATTAGCTCTTCTATCATCTAGAAAAAATTCAAGTGATTCAGACCAGTATTAAAAATGTTGCTGCGTTTAAAAAGGTGTACGAACACTTTTGTGAGCCACGGTAAATGCGATCTTACAGCACTCCGATATCACTTTCAGTGCTCGACACACGTTCAATGTTGATCCCGCCTTACTGTAAACAATTTTTGCGGAGATACGCTCCAGATTGGAAACATGAATAATTGCAGCGACGGACGGTTGACTCGTCGGATCGACTGATTTCTGGCAGGGGGCGGCGGTGGGCGCGCAGCACCTGTGCTCGAATGCCAATAATACACCGCGTCCATCGGTGCAGAATGAAAAGCTTTTTCCCTGCCAAAAACGCGTGCTGCAATTCTGCCGTCGTTGCGCCGGAGCGTTATGTAATCAGCATCACAGACGACGGTTCTAGTCACGACATTTTTACGCGCGTCTCGCCCCCTGCGCTCTGCTATGCTCCGCTCCGCGAGTTTTCTCGCAACGTTGCGTCCAGTGACGTGGCGGTTAAATTTTCCGCCGAGTCGCACGGGGATATATTTACGGCACCGAGAAGTTCGAGCATCCCGGCTCCGGGTCCCATCCGTGCCAGGAACACGCGACGTTTCGTTAGAAACCGTACGACATTCTCTCTCTCCCTCTCTTTCTCTCTCTCTCTCTTTCTCTTCCTCGCCCTGGCTCTCCCAGCAATCGACTTTTATCTCGTTCGTAATCGCTGCAATCAGTGCCGCGCGATTAGTCCGACGATCTAGCAGCTATCGAAGGATACGAAAAAACCAGTGTGTAAACAACACTCTTTCTGATCTCGTCGTTAGGCTGCGACGGTTTATCATCGACGAGAGGCGACGGTTCGAGTGTCTTTCTCAAAGTTTTAACACTTCACTAACCGGAAGTCTGTCTAACCTCTTGCAACACGATTGTATTTTCAACGAAAAACGCGCGTGTGCAGGCAATTCGATTTAGCACAATTCTATGCGAATTGTTATCACGAAGTGGAACTAAAATATTTCTGCTTTTATTTCATATGTTTCTATAAATGTGGACACTATTTCATTTCTAATGGAACAAATTATTATTCTTCAACTTGTATTAATTTGAAGTACTGAACTTGTATTAATCGGACTAATCGACGTTTAATTGATAAAACAAAAGACGTTTTTTTTCGTCATTCCACCTAACTGCTGTTTTTGCAAAAAATTATGCACGAACTGACCTTCTTATATTTGTCGAATGGAAGGCGACATTCAGAAAGCAATTAATTGGATATAGATTTGCGTAAACGTGACAGGCTGAAATAGACTGATTACCCCTTTGCACTATGTATCTATTCTAACACGAAATTGTTTTCCGGCCTACATGATTCATCGCATCCTGCGCATATGACACGTACAATACTTGCACTTTTAACAGTTTCTCTTTCGAATGCGAACAAATTCGCTATTGTCGAAGCCTCTGTAGAGCTGGGTCAAGCCAGACCCAGGCTCCGCAGCTCCAGGGTCAATATCAGCTGAAATAGAACGCACGCGCGGTATATCCTTGAAGAGCATCCACCATCGACCTTCTCTCACAGTACACTTCACTCGAATTAGCTTCCTTCGGCCGTTCGGGTTAAGTACAGTTTGGTAAACCCAGAATACTTCTAACTACAGCAAACAGAATTTGGTTGTATCCCAGACGTCTGGGAGATCTTCCAGCGGCGAAGCCGGATTACGCGAACGGGAGGAAAAGACTTCGGCTAAAGATGGAAGACGTATCAGCCGGCGATTAAACTAAACGGCGGCAAAGACGGTTGTTAGCGAATTTCGCGGAGGCAGAGATTGCAATTACCGCGATGTCGAGCAATTACGCGAATTACGGTATCGCGACATAATTATCGATATCACGGGGGCTTCGGGGGGCGGGGTCGTGTGCACGGCGGCTTCGTCGGCAGATAACAGAAAATATGGCGCGAGCGGCGGCGCTCTGTATCGCGTCTGGGATCCGTATTTTCCATTCTGGTGCCTTGTCGCAGATAACAGTTAATTATTGGTTACGTTGCCGCGGCTACTTCTCGCGCTAAAACGGCATTACCGGTCGCCTGTTACTTTCGAAGCATCGCGCTGCTTAATCACAAGCCGCGCGGTGGTATAGCACGCGCGCACCCAAACGCACGCACGCAAACGCGCACAGAATCAGAAACGCGCGGGCGAGACTCGTCGTTCTGTCGGTAGGAAACGTCGCGACGTAATGAGGAACGTTTTACCGATTACTTTCCTTGGTACCGGGAACGGTTAATCGGAATAATGGCTGGCGGATGAAGTCATTCGAGACGCAGCCGCGAGACAACGTTCGACATGTCGTGGCAAACCTGTCCTGGGATCGTGGAAGAATAATCGTGTTGGGTTGTCGCGTCGGAATGCCAATCGAGGAAATTGATGATCGGGGCAACCGTCCGATCGAAATTGCGCGCACCGTTTCAAAGCCTTTTCACGTTCGAATGGTTCGTTGTTGGGCTTACGGTATAGACAGAATTTGGAAGATTAATGAGATGCTTTGGGCGAACGTAGAAATTCTGAAAAATAAACTCGGGCAATGTTGCAGGATATTCGAGGCATGGTCGAACAGAAACGACAATAGAATTTAGCGCAATTTCAAATTTAGCATTTGTACCGATCGATATAGACTGCGGTCTTGTGAAATAAAATATATTTTCACGAACTGCAATAGACATTTATCTTTTCTCCGATTCCTTTCAACTAGCTCGAAATGATACAACAGTATTACAAAAGTTTTTTAATATTTTCACCGTTCCGCATTCGATCCACACACATTTTTGTGATAAATGCACGAAAATCCGCGGTCTACTAATCGAGATCAGATTTGATGCAGCAAGACACCGGTGGAAGGAAAGCGAAAGACAATTACTGCTCGAAGAGACAGACTCCTAAGTCTGAGAGAACGGGGTGGGAGCGTCTCCTGCTGGGAGCTCGGGGATCAGCTGATTTGGTCGCAGGGCCGTCAGCTGATTTTGACAGCCTGGACGACCTTGCGCGCATCCTGACGCTTCGCGCGCCACTAATTTAAACGGACGACTGCACTCGCGGTCGCGCATCGTAAAAAGTGTAACAAAGGCTTATCTGTTTATCGACGCACTCGTGAAACTACGTTTCTGAAGAGCAAACTATTTGAAGATACTGTTAGCAAACGTTTAGCTTAAGTATCATCGAATCGGCGCAATCAGCAAGATCGAGAAACAATGCCAACTATTCGCGATCAGAGTAAATGCAATCTTATCCTTTTACCGAATGATTATTTTCGAAAACTCTAAAGAGTAATTACAATCTCGTCTTTTTACCAAACGATTATCATCGGAAACTCTTAAAGTCGGAAGTCGGAAGTCGAACTCTATACAGTGTCGCTATAAAATGTTGTTACGACTTTTTGAGAAATTACTACTAGCCGACGCGTTATTTGAACGACGTCGACGTATATGCGTAGCGAAAATAGGACAAGAACGATGCAATCCCGAATACGAAGCATTAATTGCGCCCGTGCCGGGCGTTAATTAACGCCGACAGGCCAACAGTTTCCCGCATTTATACTTTTCTATGCGAAAAGAGATTCCGACTTGAAGCTGTACGGAATTTAATTGAATGCGGTTTTAAAACGGGCGTCGACCAGAACAAGCAGACCTTGAAATATATTACCATGGGACACATAAGGATGGCCAACGGATCCAGCCATGGCGCCTCGTGCGTGCGCGTTGTTCCGCTCGCCAGAGGATTAGCTATATCTATCCTGGGGCCACCAGCGACCACGATCAATAATTCATTTCCCAGCTGTCACGCCCTTGTTTGGTAAATTCGCGCCATCAAGAAAGCCGTTACGCATTCCGACTATCGCCGATCGCGATTAGTAGTCTTCGATACCGCGAAGCAATCTCGCGGATCCATGGACGTCGCCATTTTTACCAGAACGGGAAGTACCGACGATGAACCGATTCAGAAAACTCCGCTCGATAGCAGGCAAATTCTGTAGAAAAATAGAATTCTTGAGAAGAAATAGACCCAAAACACGGAGATCGGTACTTCTTGTTTAATTTCGTTATATTTTTCTGCATGGTTGACTGGTCCTAATATTCTAATAAAAAGTTCATCATCCGCGAAAAACTCCCGCGAGAAAATGTCCACTTGTCCCGTGTGAAGATGTCTCGTTCTTCTTATGAAAGCGAACACGCCCTCTAATTAGTCTTCTCATCGTCATCCAGCGGGGAAGGTGTTTTTGGATAGCTTCGCATTTTGTGCGGATCAGAAACGTGGCCACCTCTGAGGGATCCTGTTTGAATGGATCGTTTCGCGTTCCCTCGTTCCGAGTGTCCTCCCACGGAATTACAGATGCCGGCAGGTAACTCTTTCTCTGTACGGGTTGCTAACGCCCTCAGAAAACTGAGTAACCACCAGCTGTGTTCAACCACATTATTACCTACTGAGTGAACGCAGAGTGGCTCCCTGTCCTCCGAGAGCTCGTTCCGGTTTGTTTCCGTTCCGTTTTTACCGACCGTGCGCCAGTCCAACGGTGTACGCATGCGCCTCGTCTCGCCACCACCGACGATCGACTCGTTCAAACTTGTAGAAGGAAACGCGGCGGCGGCGTCTGGTCCTCGTCGCATCTTCGTCATAATTTCATCCTGTTCGGCGAATTCTTCGTTCTCGTCCTTGAGCTTTTCTTATTAAATACTAAAGCATTCTTCTGCGACGAAAGTTGCGGACCGTTCGATTATACGAGCCGTTGTTTTCAGAAACGTGATATTATCTCGGCGACCTCACCTAGCAGGATACACGGGACACGATCGTTCCGATTAGATAAAACGCGAACAGTTTGAAAGCAACGATAAGGAACCTGCAGATTCGCGATCGATCTTTCGACCGAGAGCGAGAAGAAGAACTTTGGCTCGATACGAGCCCGCGGAACACGATAAAGTATCTTTCGGCAAACACGTGTATCGAGATAGCGTAACCGCGATAACTACGCGCGGCAAAGAGATCGATACGAGAAAGCTAATCGGACAGAAGCGAATATCGTTGTTCGGTTGACACGTATACCACGGGCGTACGAAACGCGCGAGATATATGGAACCAATAAATCGCCACCTGTCGGGACTTGATCGATTCCGCAATAATTTTCCGCGCTGTACCGACGAGTGTCCACCGAATCAATTAATTCTACAACCAAAAGAGCTACACCAGGTGGCGTTAAACACCGGACAATGGGAACCCTTCGTTGGTTATAATTAATCGGAGCGATAAATCTCGTCGATGTCTCGAGAAAAAAAAGTACAGTCCCGCCATTACTGTTTATAAAAGTACCGGACTTTTTTTTATCAGTTAACCCGCAAGAAATGTAGAACCGTCGCGACGGCTATAATTCAAACGTACCGATGATTAATCGTTCCTCGAGCTCGCCGATTTCCTCCACGATTGTCCGCCCACTCTGTCTTCCAGTTTCGCCGAAGGGTCGACACGAAAAAACAGTGTCAACGGAAAAATACGGAAAGATGAGCGCGCGCGCGCGCGTGCGTGCGATGGGAACAATTATATAATCTCGATACACCGTTTAAAAAGCCCCTGCCGTGCGTTTACGATTTATCTTATCGAGCGCCGGCGACACTGCACTCTTGCATCCGCGCGCACGACAATAGCCGAGAGCAAACAATGTGGGTGGGAGCATCTCGATCGCGGCACCAACCTGCGCTGATCAAACATCACGGCGGCTTTTTGCATACCCGACGGTAGGCATCGAGTTTCAAGGTTACGCGATAAGTCGGTCAAGTCAGGGTTATCGGGAACCTCTTCACTGCGATGCAGACTCACACACTCTCCCTCTCTCTCTTTTTCTCTCTCTCTCTCCCTCTTCCTAATGAATAGCCAAGATGCGACTGCACCGATGCATAATTTTTGAGGCGATGATCGCTGGCAGTGAACTTCTGTTACCAAATCTGACTTAGGCAACTCGGAATCAATCACCGGTCACCGAACGCGTTAACGTTTTAACTGTCAGCCTCAAAAATGGCATGCAATGGAAACATATGTTTGCATAAAACAAAAATTGAAAAATATAGTTTGTACCATATCAATTACTTTGTCGACATTATATATATACGGTCGATCCTCGTAGAAATTAATTTCCAAATCTAAGCAAATAATTTCGTCATCCGTGTGGGTGTGACGCGACAGTAAAAATGTTATTTTAAATAATTTCGATTTTATGGGTAATATTATCGTAATTTCTGAATAATTTTAATCGATTACCAGACCCGAGTCTAGCAACTAGGAATTAAATTATACCGATGGAGCATAATTCGTAGATTGTTTTGCATTTGAACAAAAGTTAAATTCCAAGAAACACTTAAAACTGAGTTAGGCGCTTTGGGTTAAATTCTTTCGGCTGGTCTTTTATACCGTCAATTCTTGTCCAACGCAAGAAGCTTACTATTTCATAGTTTCATCGATAACTTATGCGTACTACCTTCCGCATTTGAATGCTCCGTGCCTCGAGCATTCGAAAAATTCGCGACTGTTCATTGAGCACTGGAAGCGGGCCAATCAGAGATTTACAGGAGAAAGAGCGCGCGATTACGCACTTCGACGCGCGCGAATGACGTCACAGCGTGACGCGTACGTGTACGCAGGCACGCACGAGATACGCGGAGCGATTACGGTGGATCGTAACAGAATAAAATAGCGTTCGGAGGTGTAACACGCATTCCGAACATTTCGTACTTTTCACTATCTCCGAAAATATGTAATAATTAATAAGTAGATCGATTTTATTCCGTCTCTTTAATTATTAGCTCGCAATGGCGTCGCTCCAATTGCGCATGAAATTATATCTCGATCGAAATTATCGGGAGAAATTGTTTGAAATTTTATTCTGTCGCGATTACCACCGTCGGTAAAATCTGAAACAAGAAAACAGGGGTTTCGCAGTACTTACAGTCTGCTGCTGGGCTCGTTGCTCGCTTCGTCACCCTCGATTCGATACACCTTGCCGGACATCACGTACTCAAAACTGTCTGCCCTGGAACCTCCTTCCTGTTCCGTCGCGTTCCACTCCCCTCCATCGGGATATCCGTCTTCCCTCAAGGTCGTCGCGAGCACCAGGCGAAATTTATCACCTGCAACCGAAACGTTAGGATTCCATTTTGAAGAAAGCTGCCAGCGAAAACTGCGCATTTAGGCGGTCGCTAGTATCTCATCGATTTGAAACGTCGATGCGGCGAAGACCGACCGCAGCGGAAACAGAAAAACTGACGTTCAAAAATAAATCTCGAGGTAGCTGCATCGAAAATACATTGGGGGCGTTGCAGACTGGTACGTTTAACGAGGTTCACGGTTGATCGCGTAAACCAATAGACCCGCCATGTCTGCTGGTTCCACGAATGCCATGGTACATCACCGCAAATATCAACCGAATTATCGTCTGTGCGAAAAATTCTGAATTTCCAGTGAGAGGATCGATCTCCCGTATGACAGTTGAAATTCGACGAAGCTTGTCCACGCCGAATATTCGATATACGTCCAATAAATAAATTGTATCCTGATCGTAGTACGATAATAAAATGGTGAGAAACCACCGTCCCGAATTTCCGATGATGTTGTATCGTACACGTATTGCGGAAGTATCGCGATACACGGTGCGGAACGAAGCACGAAAACTGTCGTAAGTCGCGGCGTTTATCTGCAGCCACCGTTGATTATGCAACAGACCGACGTAAGGTAATTAAAATTCTAAAACTGTTACGACCAAATGCTAGCCGAACGAACGAGAATGATCGAACTTGAACAGAATATTTTCGGAAAAACTGCGGATCTCGGTCGAAGCATAAGATTTCGTTTTTCTTTCTTTAAGGCCTTTAAAACGTCAAAATATACTACCACGATTGGCTGATCTATTCGATTTGAAACTAGATTCACTTTATCGCAAAGACAAATTCGAAATACACCGAGAGGACTTTGAAAAAGGGATTAACCCGCACAGGATGAAAGACAAGTGGCAAAGCGCGGTGGGAATGATGCCAACGAAATGGTCTACGATTGTGAAAAATGCGAAGAAGTTTGTACGTTGACAAAACTTTAGAAAATGTACCAATATTTGTTGTAGATCCGCATTACGACGTTCTCAGCTTCCTATCGAACTACGCGTCCCCGACTAAACTGTTCCGGTGACCCTTACCGTTGTTTTCATCAAACCCGTTAACCCTAACACCTTTCTTACTGGACCGAACAATTCTGCGAACGCTCGCCACCGTGTTCGACCCGGCAATTGGGTAAAACTGCCCCGATTCGCTCTGCTCTGCTAAAACTAGCAGAGTCCTTCGCGCAAGACTCGGAGAACAAGGGTCAAGGTTAAATCCAGGGTACGCCGACGATAGATATAGCTACGGTAATCGATAATGGCCGTGGCAATGCCGAGAGCGGAGAAAGAAACGGCGAACGAAACGAAGTCGGTGAGTTCGCATAGCCAATTGATCATCATATTGCGATGCGTAGGGTCAGGCTTACATCATAATACCGCTTTAACGATTATAGATTATCTAGTTGAGCGATGCACGACCGTATCCCAGGGCACATTAACGGGTTCACGTGATTTAAAACAGCAACCTTGGCAGTGACGGCTCGAGCATACCGGTCATTTGCTCGGTAAGGCGCATTAACGTGCAGCGATAAACTCTGTCCGCCTGAACACCATTTTTCGAGCGCGGTGAATCAGCTACGAACCAGCCGCGTAAACATACACCGCCGTTTTTAAACGTTAACGCGATTCTTCGTGCTAATTCGAACGCTACACGGTAAAAACGATAGATAACGAAATTGTAAAGAGTAATTATATTGCACCTGGTGTGTACCATGTCATCCAGGAACGTCGACCATCCGGGCGCAGAGAGGTTTAACAACTGTCCCGGGACTACCGAAAACCGCCATCTTGTCTCGTGACGTCAAGCACGATCGCGGGGAGAGAACGAGCGAGAGACAGCGACGGACAGATAGACGGAGAGGGAGAGGGATAGGAGGACGATAGTTTATATCCATTCTTCGTATGATGCGCATCCGCATTCGCCGCGCAGGACGTCCCGTTCTTGTCCTCCTCGAATAGGTACATACATATACGTATATGTGTTCCACGCACCTGTCACGACCTTGCCGCTGCACAGGCGGTTCCCGCGACGGGACACGATAACGCACGAACCTTCCCGACCGATTGCGCATCGTTTTGACGTTTATACTCCAATTGCGATCACTTTCGTTTCCCTTCCTTCTTTCGTTCCGGGATCGCAGCAAAACCGCGATTCGACCCGTCCGGTTCGCTTCTGGGTTAACGATGTTAGTTAACAGGGTTAGTCGTGCTTTGGTTGACAAGCTGTGAGAATAAGAAACGAAGAATCGGAGGCGCGCTTAAGCGCTTCGAAGGAAGAAAAAGCGCGCGCAACGGGCAAGGTTAAACGCGGATTGACGCGGTGCGACGGCGACGACGATATCAACGACGAACGAATTGAAACGGTGGACGTGCGGACGAGAGAGCACACGATCAGACAGCACGGGACACACACACGACCACTTCTTCTCTCGGCGAGCGACGAGTAATATCGCGCGAGACCGACACGGCTGCGAGCCGTGGCCGTTTTGACCTTGGCATTGAACTTATGGGAGCTGCCGGGTGAGGCGGGAGGGAGGGGCAGGACCGGCGCTCGAGGGAGGGGATTCTTCGCAGAATGTGGCACGGGCTAAGCGGCGCGAGAAAGAGAGAGAGAGAGAGAGAGAGAGGGGGAGATTGCGTCATCTCGCGCAAGCCTGTGCGCCGCGCGTCAATACAGCCGGACTGCCTGGCCCTACGGGCTAACCTTCGCTCTCACCCCTTCCGTCCCGCCCCTGCCCCTCCAACGCTCCTCCAGTGCTCTTGCTCGATCGAGTTTCTTCCTGCAAATTCGATCTCGGTATTTTTTGTCGTGGCCAGAGGGAATAATTTTCATCCGCGCCAAAGAGCTTTTCCAACCAGCGAATCACGAACACGGTGTTCGCCTCACGGTATCTCTGATAACTGGATCGTACGAAAAGTAGGGTACCAGGGTGGTAAAAAGAAACTGGGGACGAAACAGGAGATGCGGATGCAGAAGCGGTGTACACCTGGCCGCCGCTAAACTTGACCCGGAATCGAAGTTTCATCTACGGAATTGGATTGTTTTCAGAGGAAGCTGTTTCTCATGCGGTACAACTACACAGCGGAAGTACCGTCGCGTTGAAAATGGCAATTACTACTGCACGGAATGGCACGTTGTAGATGTACTGGCAACCTCCAGTAGCTAAGTTACACTTTTACTGGAAGTAGCTTCGAACGACGTTGCGATTCGATTCTGCCAGATGGTGAGCGAGTGATCGCAAACTTACCAGAAGCGAAACGAGACAACTGTGTCTGGCGGTATGCGCTCGAAATGCTGGTTTGAAAGTCGCGCAGGGGGACACGGAACAGAAGAAACTGTTTTAGCGAAAATGGGAGGCAGGGGAACAGGATACGAATCTGTAAACAGAGAGAACGCGGGTGGAGGTGGATCAGCGTTGCAGTTGCGCCCCACCCCCGACCCCCTTCCCCAGGCACGAGTGGGTGTGGACGCACCCACTCCCTCTGCAGCGACCGAATCAACGGGATACATCCAGAATTGTCCGTGGGGCGAGTTAAAATGACGATATTCCAGGGGGTTGGTGGGGGATTGCTTTGCTGCAGCGTGACGTGGCCTTGGGCACACTTTACCAACCCCCCCGATGCACAGTATCACGAACACCGATTCTTTCTCCACCTCTTTCGCGAGCTGACGTAGGTCGAAAAGGAGAAATCTCGCTGTCGCGAAATTTCGAGCAACGTGTCGGATAAAACGAACTGGACAAATTTCAGCTTTTATAGGGCAAACAAAAGTGGAGGTGGCTAGGGGAAAAGAAAAATGCAAAATTTCATTTTCTCCGTCGCTCCTCTTGTGCTTCGACGCAGGGAAACGTCTAGAAGAAGAAACGACGTGCGCAGTTTCTTTTGTACAAAGAAAGTCCGTTCGAAGCATAATTGCGACGTAGTTAACGAAGTCGCATTAAACTTCATCGAAGTTTGTCTCGTATCTCGAAGATTCGAACGATAAGTGCCGGCAGTTTAATAAACAGTTTAGCCCCGAGCGTGTTTTCTGAATAGACGACGGAGTCTCTCAGTCGCAGCCCAACGATGGAGAACGAAGAATGGTCACTTTACGGCATCGCTTTGTAACCCCTAAATTGGAACGGCACGTGTCCCCGCAACGAAAGCTCTCCATTCGCGGAAAAAGCGACGCGAGTCACCTTGAGACGGTTATAAAGTTGAAGCGACTTGCTCCCGCAGCGGAACACGTTCCGCCAGTGTCCATTACCGAGGTCGCCCTTCCGACGTCTGGCCGAGAAGCGGAAGGACGACGGGAAGAAAAAGACTGGGTCCGGGGAGCACGTGTGTTGTCCGTGAGCGTGAAACACGTGTCACGCTCGCGAAAGGGCAGCCCTCCGCTCCGATCGATCCTCTCGACGCCGATCTCGCGCGCGCCTCCCGATACAGAACAGCGATCTTGGCTTCGCCGTTGCGATGGTTTGGCATGCACGGCTCGACCGGACGTGAGAGAGCTCTCGAAAATTCGCTGAACAAGGAAAATAGAAACCCGACTTTCGTCTGTGCCAAATGCGTCTCGAACTCGGACGTTCCGCGACTTTCACGAGCCTGCTGCATCCTCTTCTACGCTTCAGAATCCGCGACGATGGATATTTCAGTCGCCGATGAATGGAAATACAGTGATGTGAATAATTATAGACTCGCAGTAACTTTTACATTTTTCGCGATATTTGAACAGAAAACATTGCAAAGCGTCATGTTTTTCAATATCTAGAAATAATAGAAAATGGAAATATACAGTTTATTTTTTGCTTTCTGTTCAAACATCACAGTAACAATGTATAAGTTACTATGAATTTATAATTATTCATAGCACTATGGGTGGCCTCCTTTAGCACGGACACCCGATATATTTAAACAAACTATCGACAAAATATCACGTTTGTGTATGTCAATATTAGACATAATATTGAAAATAGAAATATACAGATGTGATATTTTGTTCGCTTTTCGTTTCGACATCGATGCCGATGTAAGAGATACTTTGTGTCTATAATTATGCGCACCACTGTAGGAGGCAGCTAGAGCCGATTCGCCGAGCGTTCCCGACCGTCTTTTTAATCCGTGGATTTCTCGATTCCAACGGTGTCGCGTGGGATCATTGAGAATGAATTCGCGAGGAGACGCTATTTGCACCGAGTATTCGCAAACAGCAACGGCTATTTATTTTCCGATGGGAACGTGGAAGGTATCGAAAATAGACTTCCACCTTGGTAAATCGAGGAAGGGATGGGAGGTTCGTTCGACTCGGCGACCGGAAATTACAACGGCACTCGGGTGCGCGCGAAAAGACGATGACGGGGGAAAGGGGTGGGCAGGCACTGCCATGAAAAATGAAGCTCGGTTTTAATTCGTACGCTATCGGCTACCACCCATGATTATTTTTCCACTCTCGCCGGCGCGGCGAAACCGTTGTTAAGCGAAACGACGAACCCCCTGGCTCTGCAAAATTTACACACTGCCGGGCGTATCGATCAAGTACACACGGTGCTCGTGAGACAGGCGCCGTGTAAACAAACACGCTGGAGTCGTGACAGGACCGCTGCGATATGGCAAACAAAATTTTCATGCGATGCAAGCCAACCGTCGACGGCGAAGACAGTTTAATTACTTTCCTCTCGCAACGACCGTCACGGACGTGAATTTCTAATCCCGGCCCGGGGGTCGCCCGGTACACAGTCGTTCCAGCGTGGGAGGAATGCCGGCGAAAATCGCGACGCGTTGTCAATCATCTCGATACGGGACCGACAGTCCATCGCCATTTTGAGGAAACCGTAACGCGACCGCCGCAGCTGGTGCTGGCGTCCCAGCGCAAGCTGGTCATTTCTTCCCCGTCGTTTTCGGAAAATTACTCGTCGAAAACTCGTCGTCATGTTAATCCGGATAGAAGTTCGAACTTATCGCTCATCCCCGTCCATTACACCGCGTTATTATCGGAGAAACTGAAAAGCGATTTCGACGTATCCTCTCGACAAAAGATGGCTACTAGTTTTCGTTACGAAGGAAGCACTCGTTGGAAAGAGAGCAATCGCGTATCTGTCGTTTGTAAGTTACATCGATGGAAGTTCAAAGTTGACAATTTCCTTCGTCACGTGGCAATCGCGGTAAACACGATTTCTACAGATGTTTCCAAAGGTAACGCGAAAAGAAGCGTCGTTACATCATCGAGAACAGTTCGACATTGTTTTGCCCATAGTTACGAAACTCCATCGTGCGGGTCGAGCCTGTCGAGCCTGTGGAGCCAGACGTTGTCGAAGAGACTTTTCGAATTCGGAGAGACGGTTGCTGCTTGTATCTCCCCGTCTAAAATGAGCCGTTAATCTTGTTGACGGGACCTAATGAGTACCAGACGAGCCTCTCCCCGCACGAACTATATATTTTTCAAGGCCCGGAAAGTGTCGCTGCTGCCGGCGGAGTTCGAAGGCGGCGAATATTCGCAAACTATTTTTTTTCGTTTACGTAACACAATTCTAATTAAAGAAACGGCGTTTCCGAGAGGTTCGACTAGCTGAATCTATAATACCCCGGCAGAATATCGTGACCGAAAATAAAATGTTTCGAGGAGTTCATGACCAGAACGTCGAGCAATCGAAATCGAAATTGTAATTTCTTATGCAATCGCGAGCGCAGTTTTATCGCCGTATGCACACGGGCAACGCGTTTATTTATAAATAATCGTACGAAATTCAAATATCAAACAGGAGTCCAAAGGTATCATCTTGTCGCGTTCGTTCCACCACAAGTGAAATGTAAACGGTAGAAAGCGGTTATTCCGCTTGCATTTGCATAAACGGGAACACAAAGTTGATTTGAATAAACACTCACCCAGATCCATGGGGTATAGCCAGCTGTTGATGTCCAGGATCAGGTCCATCTTGAAGGACTCGGACTCGCAATGGAGCCTGCTCACTGCATCCCATCATCATCGATCGCCGCGCGCCGTCGTAGAAACCGGAAAAACAAGCAAATGGAAGGACATGATCGTTAGACGGTCGTTTATTTTCAGAAAGATGTCGCCGATAAGGGAAGCGGACTGGCGATTTGGTCGCGTGGTCGAAAAAAGAAAAAAAGAAAAAGAAACGAACGAAACGGAAAAAAAGTGTCGAACGCAGAAGAAGACTGCGAGGGCGTCACGTGGCGCAACATGACTCATAAATCGACGTAAGGTTCCCAATCGCGCGTCTTCGATTGGCAAAGAGAGGGGGAGGGGGGGGGGGATGTGTATATTTTTTTACGAGCCTCGCGAAACGCGACGCAGCCGTGCTACTTGACCGGCTGGCCACCGGCTGCTTGACGTCACTGTCAGTCAGCCAATCGCATTTGATTCGCGATACGAATTTATCGCCGTGCCGACACTCGCGAAACTCACCCACACTCGCAGCACGAGGGCTCGAACGTTCGGAAATGCGCACTCGTTCGTGTACACGGTGACCGAGAAACAACGATCGGGCAGCACGGAACTGAAACGCGGCGACGTCGAAAGCAACGAGAAACAATTTATCGATGGCGGTTCTAAAAAAAAAAAAAAAAAACGGAAAAGCAAAAGCAGATTAATCCGAAGGATAATTTAACAGCCAATTTTCACTGCCGGAAGTAGGAGTACTCGATAACGGATTTAATCACTTAATGGGAACTCCCCAACGCGGCCGAAGCTAACATCGTCGAGATAAATAAATATCGTAGGTCAATCGGTGTGATATATTTAGATGCAGATATTGTGCATTTATAGAATAATAAAAATACAACGCTGCATCGAGAATTCTATCTCTTGTTGCCGGTTTGAAAAATCGATCCGCTAATATTTGAAGTTTGCTTGAATGGGCGCAGCCCGGTAATGACGCATCCGCTGTTCTATGATAATGTATTGCAGAACGATTAACGCCCAACGATCTCTATCCGTGAAACTTTCTGGAGAATATTGCAGGAAATATTTTGTGCATCGATTGCTTTCAACTATGCCACCCTGTATGCAGTAATTTGCACCCGCACTCGTTTACACGCACGTGTCCCAGACAACACACGTAAATTTCCAGTAATCATCGTATCGACTGTTTTTCTCGATTTTCCTTTTGCGCTCGTTCATTCTAGAAACTCGACCGTGCACGGCTCCCAATAAATGAACAAATTCCATCCTCTCCCACTTCCTGTTCGCCTACCCGCCGTTCCATATGGTGATCCAGTACGGGTAACAGAACCATAAATCGTTTAAGTAAAATGTCGCGCGGTTCGAAGGTTCACGATTCAATCGAACCTCGGCACTTTTTCAATAATAAATCGATTACGGAAAAATGATATTACTCGATTCGAAGCACCCGGTTTCGTTACCATCGAATCGATCTTACCGTAAAATTTATTTCTCTTACAATCTTCCAGCGCATTCAGCGTTACACGATTTATCGTTGCCGGATCTCTCGAAGCCTGCGGAATAATACTGTTTGACTTTTTTTTTCCCTGATCGCAAACTAAGATTAGATGGTTTCCGGAGTCATCCGACCTTTTTTTAGAACCGATGACGACGGTCATCGGCGACTGACCGTCGAATTACACAATTCATCCTCGCACGTCCGTCTTTCGCGGCCTGTACCATTGTAATGGAACGGCCGGTCGGATCCTTGTTGTATCGCCGCGTCGATCATCGACAATGGACCCGTCCGCGTGACGCGGCAATTTCGAACGATCGCGGCAAATCGAATTGCCGCGATTTTTCTCCGCGGAACGGGACGACCGTGTAACGCGAGGCGGTAATTCAGACGCCGAGCGTGAAATCACAGGCATCTCCCGCGGAATGGAATTGCATCGCGGGGAAAATGAAATCAGAATATCTGGGCGACGTGCTAGATTTATGGCCGGGAAACAACATTCCCGAGTTCTTCTGGCCTGGAAAAAAATTATCTACACGCTGACCATTCTGAGCGTCTCCCCTGAGTTATCGTCCGGTGTTCCAAGAGTCCCGCCATTTCTGTTCCGAAGCTATCTCTCGCCGGAATACACCGATCAAAAGTTGTTCTACGAGTGTAAAATATTTTGAGTATTCTAAGACTCAAGTTCCAATTGTTTTTGAACCAGGAAGGAGCCATTGAACCGTCCTTTCAAAGAAAATTAGAGTAATCGTGAATTTGTCAGACTTTCATCGAAAGATCACAATTATTAGTTATTCTTGTAGCATGTTTTATTTGTTTTATTGTTGTAGCACTCTCTTTAGTTCTGCTAGGTCTATGACAGTTCGAAAATCAGTCCCGGTTACTATATCGGAAAAATCGATTTTTATGGAATAATTGAAAAGAGGAAAGATTGTTCCTTCGCAAGCACCGTGAAAGGAATCGCGCGCACGTTCGCAGAAATTTTGCGAACGTTGTTTTGCGATCGTTCAACGTATCCATATGGCGAACGCTACGGAGCTATAAAGGCCAAGGGGCGAGACTAATTTGTATGTATCGCATTGCCTACATCGAATTCGCGTGAATTAATGAGGTGTCTCTCGTCGTGACTCAGTATGCTGCCGGCGAAATACGTGCAGCGAGTTTCTTAGCTCGTTTTTCGACTCCTTCGAACAACAAAATTCGACCAATAAAAAAAAGACAATGATGTCTGCTCTCGCACCGTGGTCTCTCGAAACTGAGAAATTACTGTTGATCGCCGCTCGCAGTGCTCCCAAGCGAGCTCCCTGCACTTCGCAGCAAGAATCAATCGCGCGCGCAAATTATTTTCCTCGTCACTTCCCAAAGTGAAGTACGTGCGGACGCTCCGCCTTCGATAAACATTTCTTTCTACCCAGAAGGCATCGAGCTTCCAGAATGGTTGCGCAACGAGAACACGATTATTTCCGTGCTCGTCTCGGATCGATCGAATATAATTCACGAGCCCAAAGTCCACTCGATATCGACCGAATCCGATCGTAATCAGTGCGACGATAAACGAAAACGTAACGAGACAAACGTAGTCGGCTCTCGCCGATCGAAATCGGGAATCGATGTCCGCGGGTTTTCCTCGAAGCCAACGGGGGCCGGAAAGAAGGGGAATAAAAACGAGGGAGATAGACAATGCGGCGCAAATACGCGTCCGCGGCGTGTTGCCGGCATATTTACACGCTTAATTCGCGCTTTCCGGTTGCGCAATCGTTCCTCGAAAATGTAAGAAGAAACGAGGAAGACGAGTCATCGCGCTCGACGAAACTGCGGCGGCGATGAAGAAGAAGAAGAAGAAGAAGAATAAGAAGAAGAAGAAGAAGAAGAAGAGGAAGAAGAAGACGAAAAAATCACGCCGGGAAAGATCGTTATCCGCCGACGAGTCCCGGCGCTCGAACTCAAATAAAAACGGTGCGAGAAAATTTCTGGTGTCGGTTGCGTCTACGTGCATCGTCTCGATCGGCAGTTAATCAGCTGCAGCCTCGGCTGTACAAAATCGTGGTTTCCGGTCGACCGATCGTAAAGAATTCGATGAAACAGGCGAGACAAGAAAAAGCGAGTCGGCGAAGCTGTTTCGATAAACACCATCGGGCAAAAATCTACGAGAGATCCATTCCGTTCGATTACTCACGGCGATCAGATCGGTGCGGGGGTCGATCGGCGAAGACGTTAGTCGAGCCAGTGGTCGTGAAGGTTTCGGCGGCAGCTCCATCTTCTCAGCTGACTTTCTTCGAAACCGTCCTTCCCCGGTTCCTGCATCCCCTCGTCCTCCTCGCCCCTGTTCTCCGTGCTGGTTCTCCATCGATCCAACATTCGTAACAAGTCGATGAATCGGTTCTCGAGCGATCGTACCTCCTCGTCGGTCCGTTCCTCCATGGCTCGGCTGAACGGTTCCAAGAGAATTATTCCAAAGCTTGGAGGCGGCCACCGAGGCAAGATGACGATCAAGGGATCCAGAGGAGAGTGATCACGGATCCCGATGCTGGCACACAGCAGACTGATTCGTTCCTCGTTGCTGACGTTGCTGCCAGCTGCTCGACTACTGTGTGCTCGATGAAGAGAGAGAGCAACGACGACCTTTACGGTCGCCCGGTAGTGCGAGTTCTCCAACGAAACGCACGGAACCTGCCTCCATCCCCCACCAGGCGGCCTCTCGCCCCCTGTGACCCCTACCCCACCGCCCCGTTGATCGCTCTCGCCGCCAGCTACCCTCCTCTGTCGCTCTCCGGCCGATCAGGAAACCTGCCTTCTCCTTCGCTTCCCCCGAAATCCTCCCCACACCGTGTTTTCTCCACCTGTCGCACTCCAGCTCCCTCTGTGTTTTCGTTCCTCTCCCTCCCGACCGGGAAAAGGTCAAGAGGGTGGCTTTCGCTGCTGCTGGTCCTGGCGAGCCTCCCGGTACACCCATGTATCCCGAGATATTTCTCCATCGGCTGTCCTTTGAGAGAGAGAGACGCCACTTCCAAATGGATCTTTTTTTATACGTCCGAATCACGGAAAAGAATCGCCAAGCGTGAGACTCGTTTCTTCGAGATTTTAACCGCTACCGAACAACCGCCATTGCGGGAAGTCCGATGGAGGTATCTTCGACTTTCTCCGCTCAGTTTTGGTTCCGGCAAAATTGCTCGACGACGATCCGCGCGTCCCACTCGGCCATACTTCTCTGCGTGCTCGATGAAACCGCCACAGCTTGGACCGCTCGACGGCGTCCTTCGGCCTGGAGTGGCTGTCGCAGCTCGTCCACCGCAGGATGACAATACTCTTCGTGGACGTCTAATGGTACTTCCCCGACGAATTGCAAGGAACCCGGTCTGCCGACCCTCCCACCCTTTATCCTTCAGCTGCCCTCTCACCTTCACCGCTTCGAGAATACTCCTCTCCGCCCCCTCCGGTCCCTTGAAATTTTCTTGCGCGTGGCCGATGGGGGATGACACATTTCCCGGACGCCGTTTCCGGTTCCGGTATATAGCCTGAGTATATAACCGGGATACCTCGGCCACCAACCATATCGCCGTACCCCGCGTGTCCTCGGTAACCCTCGATCTCCTCCTCGATACCGATACGTGCTGCACTTAGACGCTGGACGAGATGCTGTTTGGGATCCTGCGATTTCAGGGGTTGGCCAAACGTGTACCTCGTGGACGGTGCACGACGTACTGATCCCTCCTGATGTTGCAGCCAGCTGGTTAGACTCGTTAAAGGACACCGAAGAAAACGGGGAGGAAGAAACCAGCTGGAGGAAAAGAGAAGCCAACGGCGACCTTTATGTTCAGCCAGTAGTTCTCCAACGAAACGCACGGGGCCTGGCTCTCTCGCTCTGTCGTTCCGTGTCTCTCCTTCTCCCCCCATCTGCGGTTGCTCTTCAGCTTCTACAACGGCTCTGTCCCTGCCCAACCAGCCCGTTTCGCCGGACCTCCTTGTTCGCTTAACCAGCTTCTATCCCTCTCCCGCAGAACCGCCCACGCTCGATTCATCCCCCTCTACGCTCCCTCACCGCGCCTCTGACCTTGTCTACCTCGGCTCGGGAGCCATTAAGAGAGGGGGTGACAATCCCTGATGCACCCCAGCGAGCAGAAAGGGATGGCAATAGATTTACCCCCACCTCACCTGGGCGGCGCTCGCCAACCCTTTGACCTCCCTATTCTCCTTTCGTCGTTCCTCTCTCTCTCTCTCTCTCTCTCTCTCTCTCTCTCTCACTCACTCTTTCTCCCTCCGTTTCTCTTTGCGACAGGTACACACTCGCTGATACGATGCTTCTTTCCTGTCCCCCAACAGGGTTCTTTGTCAATTCACCAATTCTCCTTTCCTCCCTCCCTCCCTCCCACCCTCTCTCACTCACTCGCTCGCTCGCTCGCTCCGGCTGAGACGCTGCTCGTCTCCGTCGTTTCCTCTCATTCTCCATTCTTCTCCATTTTCTGAGCGATATTTCCTTCTTGCCGCGGAGAGACACAAGGTTATTTCGCATTTCGGCGGCTCGTGTCCACAAACGGCGCTCCCTGTTTCCTTTGGCCGCTCCACTTTTCTAACCCCGTATTTTAACTTCTTCATTAAGGAAGCTCGCGACGACGCCGTTGTTTGCCGGGTTAAATGGAAGCCGTTTACCGAAGCGATATCGAGCAGGCCTTTAGACTTCGGTAATTACCCTCTGTTCGCAATGAGTCGAGACACGTTCGGAAGAAATCCCGCTCACCCGAAACTATAGGACCGCCGCTCAGCCGGTGGCCCTTCTCAAAGAACGTAAAGCCAGACTGAACGGCGGGCTTGCCAGATAATCCAACCGAGAAAGAGGCTACCGTCCACCGAGCCGCCCCCGACAAGGTCGAAAACATCGGGCCGAACCATCGGCCCGCTAAAAACTCCCAATCAATATCAATATCGACTCTCCACTACCCCCGAAGCACCCATGACCAATATCCCGGAGGAAAGAGTTCCCTCCCTGCTGTCCTCGCGCGGCGTACCCTCGACCGAGAGAGGGCGAAGAGGCAGGAAGAGAGGGAGAGGGAGAGTGAGAGAAAGAGCAAAGAACAGAGAAAATGAGAAAGAAAGAAAGACAGGGAAAGGGAAAGAGGGAGATAAAAAAAGATGAACGAGCAGAGAAGAGGAAGAAATTAAGTTTAAAAGAAGAACGCGCAGGCTACGAAAATAAAAAGAAAACCGGTGGAGTGGAGAGGGTAGGAAGGCGAAAGGAGAGGAGCAGGAGGAGGGAAGAGCCTTGACGCGAAAACGTACGGAGGAGGAAGCGAGTGGTCGCGCGAAGAATGCGAGACCGACGAGGACGGAGCCGTTTAGGGATGGAAAGAGGGTTGAGGAGGTCGGTGCGAGGGCTTCCCAACTGCGCAGTGTCGCTATCCGCTATCGACCGGTTCCCAAGCGCTATATAAATACTGGGCACCGGGCTCTCGCCACCCCTGGCGCACACCCGGTCACCCACGCACGTCCCCGTCCACCCTCTCCTTTCTGCTGCTCCACGTCCACCAACACTTGTACGCCTGCAGCGCGATCACCCTCCTCCTGCCTCGCGTAATCCTCTTGCCTCGCGGGTGGCCAGAGGGCGCACCGTACACCAGCGCACAGGGACACAGCCCCGAGCGGAGGGGTGGGAAACCTTGACCTTCAAAAGAGCCACGGAGGGCGAGGGTGGTAGCCGCCACCTCCCGGTGACGCATCTCTCGCCACCCCTCCCAACCCCCTCGATCGGCAGCCCTTTCCTCTCCCCGTCTTTTGCTCGCTTTTTTCCGGTTCTTCCGTGTCGGAGCTTTTAATTCTGCCGTGTGCGGGAAAACGCAGGCTCGCGTACACCCTTTTTCTTCTGGCCCGATAGGGACGACCGCGTCCCTTTTTATTGCTCCGTATGTTTTTACGCTCTTTTCTCTCCCCGTGTTTTCGTTCGACCTCCCCGATTTTCATGGGTTTCACTACTTCCATCTTTCTCGCTCTTCAGGGCGGCCGGACCAATTCTGGGGTTTTGGCTCCATCGATACGTTCGATGTGGAATCGATTCGACGCGGACGCGCGTTTTAATTAGTCCAAGCGAAATTTTGACGGCTTTCGGACTTCCCATCGGTTCGTCCCGTCCGGGATTAGGGGAGTTTGTATTATTGATGGACGTATTAGGGGTACGCGTAGCAGGCTGAATGATTTTTGAACGGGACTTAATTCCCCGTAAGCCGAGCGCGACGATTACGGCAACGCTGCTGCGGTCCTTGTTTCGACGGATTTCACCGTCGAATAATTGACTCGGCACTCCGTTTTCTCGAATTCTTTACGCTACATGGTATGTGTAGCACGAGAACCAGTAATTTGTGACCAATTCTTTATCTGTTATATTAAACGAAATTTGTGTTTCTCTTTGAGGCGAGAGCCTATTGAAGCTTCAAAATGCAAGATTGCTCCATGAGCCGATAATAACGTTATAAGGAGAAAATCTTCAAATCGAAACTAAAATTAATTGCTTTTATTATGTTCCCTATAGAATATCAAATGCAAAGTGTCTAACACATTTTTATACATGTTAACAACTATTTTATACATGTTAATCATTTGTTTAACTCACGAAGAGAAAGTGTCAGTTTCTACTAATTTGAACTTTAAGAAAGCTTATAAAGAACTGATTGAAAGAGTGACAGACACCGGACTTTTCATTCATATGAAAGTTTGCATTATTGTTAACGTGTACATGTAACTTTTAACTGTAAATTACCTGCGAATGTGAATTCTGTGTGGATTTTAACAAGAATACATTATAACAAGTACATATTCGCAGTAGTAGAGCGTTGCGATTGCGGCCGGACTGAAACTTCCGATTTTTCACACATTATTCTTCAAATTTTAATGTATAAAATTTCCTAGACAAAATAATTGAAGCCATTTCGACTTTCTTTAACCTTTAAATGCACGATTTTTTGTTTTCAATTTCTATTTTTCAAACTTTACTAAAAAATGAGTGTATACTAAGGAAAAAATAAAGAAAAAAATTACATCTTTAGGAAAATATTTTTAATTACAGAATTATCGTATGTTGTCAAACGATTTGGCAACATTTGGTAACATTTGGTTACAGTGTACCAGACAGCAACACGATGCATTTAAGGGTTAATATTAATATATATTTTTGACTTTATAACATTATAACCGGTGCCTAGACGAATTTAACGACCCAAATACCATGACCTTAAAAACCTTGTAACAACGATAGAACAATTTTGGACACAAATTACCGCTTCCCGGACTACCGTGCGCTATTGGTACATCGTCGTCGGGTAATCGTAATCTTCGCGCGTTCGAGTTACGACGAGTTCGCTCGAGCCGGTTAACAGTGTACTTAATCCTATCGCGAAATCGCTTTGGAATTTCATATTCATATGCTCGGAGATCCTTGAATTTAAGTGTACCATCAAGTCTGCATCAGCTTACGCCGCATAATATTTACGTTCGCGGCAAGATAAGTCGCTTAATCTATATCTTTATTAGTCACGTGGAATTACTTTCGTACGCGAGCTCGAGCATTCTGGAATTACTGGTCTTGCGGGCTAAACAAAAACAAAAACAAAAAAAAGAGTATAATCACGCAGGAGAGGTATGCTGAAAAGCTGGGTCAGAGAAGACCCGGAGATCGTATCGGTGTAGAGTACACTGTAATGTTACGGATCGGTGGTCAAATGTAACGCGTAGCGTTAATTGAGCGACAAATATGCGTTTATATGCGTAATAATGCGCATTCTTCGGTGAAAATTAGCTTCCGAGCAGGATACCTATCAAGAGCTAAGCAAAATGGATGCGTTCGCGTCCGCAAGATCGAACGTTTCGTGTTTTGTCGTTCCATTAGCCGAGATTGCACATGCGACCGAGAACGAAGTCGTTTTCGAAAAGACAGGAAAGTTTTCTCAAGGTCCAATAGCGACGAATCGCGTGAAATATGAATTTCTATCTCAGCCTCGTTTCTCGCTTGCGCAGGGTCGCGATCGATGATACAGGATGATTGAGAATGAGGAACGCGGGCGATAGAAAGATCGAAGGCTCGGCGAGGCTTCCTACACCGCGGTGAATTTCAAAACGAAATTTTTTTTTAGGAGAGATTAATATTCCAATAGATCTAGTAGAATTTGAATTTCGTTTCTCCCCCGCATAATCGATCGTTTATTTATTCGTTCCGTGTGAACAATAAAGCGATCAATTTTTTGAAAACAACGCAGCGTCAAGTTATCAGGAACGGACATCTCCGGCATGTCTTGCTGTACAATTAAATCGTAAATCTTCGTTCTTGTTACTTTAAACGTCATAGATCCCAAAAAATTAATCACTTTGTCACTCACACGAAACGAATAAGCAAACAATATAGTACAACAGAAGAAAAGCAAAGCTATCGTGCGATACATCGCTGTTAAGCGATTGCTAAAATCGAGATTAACCCTTTGCACTCGAAGCTATTTTAACTGTAAATCTAAAATAATTTTTCTGGCTTATACTATATTCATTTTATATGACAAAGTGCATCTTATGCATATGAGATTGACTCTTGTGACTCACGCAACAGTTACGCTCTCTTAACAATTTTTTAAATGTAATCTTTGTTAATATTAAAATTATCTTAGAACGTGATATAACAAATTTTAATGATGCCTCAGAGTCACCACTCGAGTGCAAAGGGTCAAAACCGCCTGAACTAATGGGCCGATCCACTAGTTCGGCGGATTCTGTTAAAAATCTTCGTGCCGACTTCAAACTAGCTATCGCACACAAAGTTGAAGATCAGTCCGATTCAGCGGAGTGAACTGCAGCCACCGCAGGTAGCATCAGCCGCGAATCGATATCTCGGCTTTAAATGAGCGGACATATTCTTGAAATACGCATTAATAAACCCGAGAAGAGCCAGCTTGTCTGTGATCGATTTAATAAAACAACCAGCCGCGCAGCGCAATGGATCGAACGCTCGTCAGCCGAATCGGCGATCAGCGAAGCCACTCTCGTCGAGTCGAAGGTCGCGCGGCACGTAACGAATCGCGTCGTACCTCCTCCAGGGTCGATTCGAATCGCAGCCCTCGCCGCCAAGGACGCTCCAAAGTTTTTTTAATTAGAGCCACGACTTCCGCCGATAATTAAATATTAATGGCAAGGGAAAAAGAAACACACGAAAAGGTGAACGAGACTGGTCTAGGAGTGGAATTCCTCAATAAAAATCTCTCGAGCCGGCCTCCCGCAGCACCTGTCGGCGCACAAACTCTTCATTTGAAGTTTTAATAAAGCTCGATGGACCAGCCGGGGGGGAGAATTGAAAGAATCTTTTGCCGCGAAGGTTCACAGACTCCCATAATTGCCACTAGACGGTCCGTTTACATCGGTGGAGCTTGACGCGCGTAACAGGGTATACAGGGTGTCTCAAAAATGTCTCGCAATCTGGAGATGGAAGGTTCCTGAGATCATTCGAAGTAACTTTTTCCTCAGCGAAAATACAAACCGTGGCTTTGCTTGCGAGTTATTAACGAAAATCAGTGACCAATGAGATGCGAGATCAGTTGGCGCGAGACGGCCGAGCCAATGAGCGGAACCGGGCTTCGTGCGCTGAGCCGCCGCGCGGCAGCCGTGCTCGCCTCTTATTGGTCACTGTTTTTCGTTAATAACTCGTAAACGAAGCCGCGGATTGCATTTTCGCTAAGGAAAAAGTTACTTCGAATGACATCAGTAATCCCGCATTTCCGGATTGCGAGACATTTTCGGGACACCCTTGTATATTACGCGATCGGGAAAACGAATACGTACGATGTTATCATGGGAAACTCAGCGCGGGTTACAAAAATCCGTATAAATCGACCAGAGAGGTTTTTTGCGCTGGCACGTAATTTCGAAAGCAAAAACTGAGCCGGACGGGCGGCTGCCGATGGCGGAAATATTCAGCGGTCGGCCGCGCGGCGCAGCGTCGAACACGTCGAACTTGGAGAGCGTGTGCGGTGCGGAGACACTCGAAAAATATTTCTACAGGCAAATCTGCCGACCGAAAACGGAGCGCAGACCACGTCGTTAATACCTCATCGAGGGACCATCGGTATGAATAATCCCATGGCGCTTGAAAGTTCGCTGCAGACCGCGAGTTCGCATAAATCTCTTGTCGGTGAAACCGAAAGGCGTGCATGAAAATAAATTCGTCCGCTGGACAGGCCCAACCATTCGGAGTAAAAGATACAAAGAGACCGGAATCGACGAAACGAGATAGAGATAGAGAGAGAGAGAGAGAGAGAGAGAGAGAGAGAGAGAGAGAGAGAGAGAGAAGGAAAGAGAAGGAAAGAGATAGATGGAGACGTAGATAGAGAGAGGCGAAGAGAAAGACAGAGTGCGAAAAGAGAGGACCGAAACGTTCGTTAACGTTTTTTCCCCGATTCCACCGCCGCCCCGCGGAGTCCACTGAGACAAAGGGGTACCCTGAGAGAGGATGTAGCAAGGGTGAACACGACGATGGGCGTTCCAATGTCACGGTATTTCGAAGCGTTGCGCAATCCCCCCGTTTTCGTGCGATCCCGTTACCGCCGCCGCCGCCGCCGCCGCCGTCGTCGTCGCCGCTGCCTCTTCTTCTTCCACGGTTTGTCAGCTGGTCTCAAGGTCGGCTGGTAAACCAGACCGGTCCGCCGAAGCTAACTTCTACGGAGACCCGGACCCTCAAGCGTCAAACACTCTCAGATTAGAAGAACGATCTGCGAGCGCCTACCGAAACGAGTTCTTCGTCGTGAAGGACTCCGATCCGAATATCTTTCGGCTTCGGTATTTCGTTTCATCCGTGCACAACCTCTTCCACCAAACGGATTTTCTAAGCCTGCTTTCTACAAATATTTTTGCTGTCTAGAATATTGTTTAGTCAAAGATGGAAGGGATTTTGGAGAACCGACCCTTTCGAACATAAAAATCTACGATCGTTTGTCATTGGTTTAATCTATTATTTAATATTTAATTGAATTTTATTTATTTAGCACGATACCCTTTTAATTTTTCCCCTAAACTTCAACATAATAATAACAATAACGATTATAGTAATAGAATAATAATAGAAATGAAAATGAAAACAATATGATTATATAGTTGATTATTTAAATTTATTAGACTTATTAACTTTATTAATGTTGTTTATTGGGAGCCAAGGAAGATGAACCACTTTCTACTTTTTAATGTTGCTATCTTCAGTTAAAATGTTTGTGTGTTCAGCATAGGTGTTACTTGGAAAGCTTTGAAGTATTTAGAGTCTAAATTTTAGACTGGAACAATTGTTATGTCGCGCTCCAAAAAATTGTACATTATCAAATTCATTTATATTTGAAATGAAATAAGAACATTGAAATAAGTACAACCGTTGTACAAGTCACAAGACTCAATCTCAGGAACACTAATAATAAAGTAATAAACACTAATAAATTCGGTAATAAACTGAAACAACAGATTCAAGTAACAGAACAATTTTATATTTTTACGTGAGCGTATTTTCAACATAAAATACACCTAATGTCATAATCTCACACTACAAAAATTGCTGATAATTTAATCTTGAGAGTTGATTGTAATATTCTACCTATATAATAATAAATAGAAATATGCACGAAATGCATTAAATCGTATATGTATAATATAATGAAAATACTGTAACTCAGAAAAAACTATTTTGAATTTCGAATTAAATCAGCTACAAATGCGAAAGGTTCATTTGTCTACTTCAAGGCACAGTGTAAAATCGTTGAATAAAACGATCAAGATGACTAATTTCAAATTAGAAGAATCGAGCCGCAAAAAAAAAATTACGTAACGCGTGATTAATCGATTCGAGCTACGAATGCCCGGTAAATACCTTCCAAATGCCCGCACGTTTACTATAATATTAATGGACGCTTCCCATTCTCTGATAGCTGATTCAGGCGGTGTCACGCGAAAAACGCGGAGAACGTTTTAATTACGACTCGGCCAGATATAAACTGGCCATCAAGAACTGAAACGGCGGAACTGTTGTGGAGTTCGGAAGAAATTAATTTCGAGACTGTCCGGCTCTGGTAATATTCCGCGGACCGAGCCGCCGCGTCGGTAACCAGACGTTATTAACTTCTCTGCGCTCTGCTCTTGGAAAAACCGCGCGAGAGAACGGCTGTTCGGTTGGTCGAAACGTTTAGTTAATTTGCTCGGGCCGCTTGTTTTTTCTTCTCTTTTCGTTTCAAGTGGCCCACGCAACCGACGTATCCCTTTTTGCCTTGTTCCAGGGAATTAATTGTTCGGTAACGGCGGGATTCTTGAAAGTGGCACCGTTTCAACTGGCGAACATGCTCGCGCGCGACGACGTACGAGAGAAATGATTATGGTTGACGAGACGGCGCGGCGAGATCCGCAGAAAAAAATTTCATTAGAACCCGGCGGAATTATAGAGAGCTGTCGCGGGAAACGATAAGCGTTTCATTTGTCCGGCTGTCAAAGGGCTTTGCGGTCGAATAGGTGCTCGGACCATGGCCAAACTTTTGGGGACGCTGATCCAGCATAAATCTCGCCATTGCCGGTTCAGAAACAAACATAGCCAGCGAATGCCGTGAAAAATTGCCTGGTTATTATTTGGCGATCCCAGTTTTGCGTGGTATTTTTGGAATGAATGCTTTCATGCAGAAAAATTCATGTATTGTCTACAGAAGTAAAAAGAAAAACATTTAACATTCTCCTTTTTAAATATTTCTAAATATTTATAATCACAAGGTCACATCTTACATGTGAAAATATAATGGAAATTTCATTTCGCATAGCGAGCTTTTATAATACTCAACCGAGTCCTGTTTTACTCCGAGACATTTCGTTTCCAGCAAGAAAAACGGCAACGCTCGATGGATTTTCAATTCAAGGAAATTCGAAAAGGTCTCAAATGGATGAAATCTTGTACACCCGGTAGATAGCAACGCAGCCACGTCCGCTTGTTAGTCGAACAATATTTCTCCACCGGAAATATTTACGAACCATCCTAATAAACGTTGCCATACGTATCGTAGGGGATTAATTATTTTCGGGATTTACCGTACCAACCGCCTCACCCCCTCCTCGCCCTTGTCACAATCGAGCGCATCAGGTTAACTATCGATTATCGTGTTCCCGTGCAGCGTCGGTTATACTCGTAATTTCACTCGGCCATTACTTTCTGCCAATCGAAACGCGATCAGAACCGGTTCTTAAATCACGAATCATTACTAGGTGTTGTTCCTGTCTTCGATTGTAACATCCGTCGTTCCGCACGAACGTGTACCACGAGGTTTTATTTCGATGGTCGGTTTTACGTCGATCCAAACATCAGAAAACTAACTTGTCGGAATCTGTTGATTTTTTAGTAAATATTCTAGCTGATGAGTCAGCACTAAATGCATCACTTGACATACCTAAAATTACGCTTATCAAAAACGAAAAAATATTACAAATACAATTTTTGTAAATCTCATCTATGGAATGTGAAATCGAATCGACAAAAAATTCAATAATCAAGCGAAGTAATGATTAAACATGGTGTTAAGTATAGCGTGTTAAAGATTCATAAAGTAATTATTAATAATTTATACGGGTGATAAATATTTGTCACAAGAAAGAAAAGAAGTGAAAAAAAGAATTTTGTATAGCCGTCGCGCGAGTGGGATAGAAATAAAGCTGAAAATATAGATGTAATGACGGAGTACAAAAGGTAAGAAGGTAAGAAGAAGTGTGGTGTATGTAACGAATATATAGTGGAAATAATAAATGTGTATAATACAAGAAATGTAATGAATGAAAGATTATCAGACATACAAGTAATGCCGTTGTCAAAAGAAAAAGAAAAGAGGAAGATTAATGAAAAAATTATATTCAATAAATAACGGGTGTAATAAGAAGAGACCACGGATTTCATATTAAAACTGTTTCGACGAAACGCCGAGCAATGAAGGGATATTAGAAGAATTTCAGAATATTATTATTATTACTTTTTTTCTTTACGATTGACCCAAACAAATTTTATTTGACTTGAAAGTCCACGGTCCCCAAGTAATCAGGCTAACAACTAATGGAGCATCTAACGAAACAGGCAATAGATCAAAGAATCCGAAACTAACCGAACGGGCAACAGTTGCGTTTCAAAGTATCTCCGTAGCTCGGACCGAAAAGGAAAAAACCGGTCGGTGCGCAAAGGCAGCCAGCAGCCAGGCCAACCACCGGCTCTATACGGTTGCCAGAAACGTCCGCCTTCCGAGGATTAATTAATCGGGCGTGATTCGACGGGCGCCGATAGAGCAGCGCGCCGATCCGTTCCTATAGCCTCTATGCCCCGGTAGTCTGTAGCAAAGAGTATGTCAATAACAGAACATCGGCTGCCCTAAAGGAGAACACGCGCGTTGGTTAACAATGACGGTGAGCTGACTAGCTTTGAGCGGCTGGTCTGCTCGCGCGTCTCGATCAGAAAGGTCAAAAGATCGTCTGGGGCATTATGGTGTTACGGTGAAGTCTCTCTCTCTCTCTCTCTCTCTCTATATATATATATATATATATATATATATACAGGGTGTCCCAAAATTATGGTACTTCCGGGAAATGAGAGGTTCCTAAGCTTATTTGAAGTAACTTCTTCCTCAGCGAAAATGCAATCCGCGGCTTTGTTTACGAGTTATTAACGAAAAACAGTGACCAATAGGAGGTGAGCTTGGCTGGCGCGCGACGGCCGAACCAACGGGCGCATGGAGCTCGATTCCGCTCATTGGCTCTGTCACCTAGCGCCGAGCGAACTCGCCCCTCATTGGTCAATAATTTTCATAATTTCATAATTCGTTAATGATGCTTCGGAGAAAATTTTTGTTAAGGAGAAAGTTGCTTCAAATCACCTCAGGAATATACACCCTGTGTATATGCGCACATAGAGGGGGAGGGAGAGAGAGAGAGAGGGAGAGAGAGCGCGAACAACACGAGGTAACGCGTCGGGCGATGCTGCATTTTCATTGGAAACGCGGTCGGAGAGTCGAACCAAAACGATTTCTCGCGGAAATGTGCATCAGAGGTGTGCAGGAAAATTTTTGCTCGCTGTACACCCATGTCACCGGACATGGCGAATTTATCCGGTGCGCGTGCACTAGCACCGAGATAAGTAGAAACGGTGCGAAATGATCAGACATGGCGACAACGCGCGTCATATACGGTCGTGGACAAATTGTATGGATGTGGACGCTTTTAAAACGGAATAACTTCTTCATAATTCTTTTATATGTTAGAGACACTGGTTCGCTAGACCCAATGGCCAAATAAATTTTTGCCAACATTGTAGTTAGTTGGGATAACAACAAAAAGAATAAAATTGTATTTTTTAAATATTTTTATCTGGACCTAAAATAAAAAATTTAATCGATGCGTTTCTCAGATCTCAGTAATCTATACGTATACTGTCGAAAGTTGTGAAATACTGCGATTTTCGCAATCTTTGCGTGTTTGTAGCTTGTAACAAGGTTAATCAATTCCAACGAAATTTTCATCGTGCATGTAAGTTACCGAGACGTAAAAAGTGCATTGTTTAAATTTTCTGGTGAGATAATAAAATAAATCAAGAGTATAAAAATATGCTGAGATAAAAATTTGGAAAAATGTGATATTTTCATATTTCTTGTCATTCCATACAATTGTAATGTATGTAAAAATATTGTTATTCATTGACCAGCAAATTAGCCCTCTACCATCTCAAAAAAGAATTGAAGTAGTCTGATCCAATTTTAGAGAAATTATTTCGTTTGAAAAGGTGCCCACGTATATTTGTCCACGACTGTACGTTCAAATCCGTGTCACACGTTTCTACGTGGCGAGCATGAACGTTCACGAAATAGTCTACTGCAGATTTTTTCGGGGAAAAAAACTTGTTTCTATGTTGCCGTCGTGTCTTGCAAATTGTGGTAAAACCTGCGCTGCTATAATATAAAGTAATATAAAGAAATATTACGCGATGATACATAGTAATATATAAGTAGTAATACAGAAATATACAGTAATAATTATAGCAATAAATTTAATAATAAATATAATATATAATATGGTAATAAATATAATAATATACACATAGCCAAATTCGTAAGGCAGAATAAAATTTCATTGTATAACATGAAAATCAAACGGTTGACAACGTTTCAACATTTAAGTTATACAACTCGTATAAATAATTAGTTAAACCACTAACTGGTGTGTTATCCAATGGATCCACCGCAGGTGAATTTTTGTGAAACTGAGAAGGCAAGGCACAAAACAGTATTTCATTTCGTTTCGTTACAGGAGAATAAGTAGCCCTGCTTAACACTCGCACGGTCGGTCGGGTATTAGTAACCGTTTATGAAACTCACGTTAACGACCGGTCGGGTATTACTAGCCGTTTATGAAACTTACGTTGACGGACGGTCGGGTATTAATACCTGTTTGGAGCGCACAGCGAATTTTAATTGCTCGCAGCTTCTAATTACGTAAATATGTATGGAAATTCGAGCTAAGAGGAAGGAGCCGGACGTCGTTTTAAGGATTCATTACAGAATGTAAACGGAAGATCGAAAAGCGCTCGATGAATCACAAAAAGAATAATCGTGAATCGGCACACGTGCGTTTACGTGGCCCGAACAGCGCACGCAGAACCGGCTGCTTGATTTACGCTTATTCCCCTAATCGCGTTAACGGGGACACCTAGGCGACTGCCGCCGTCCTCCTCGTACCCAGATCAGGGGGATACAACCCGCTAACTACGCAATTTTCTTCAACACCCCCCCTCCCCGTCTGCTGATTTTGCGTCGCAGTTCGCGTGCAACACGCCGCGCAACGGAACTGCGAACCCAACGTCGCGTCACGGAAACGTTAATTCGGAAAATGAGATGCATGGTTCCTTACGAACATGGAAACGGAATAATTGCTTTGGTCCACGAGAGCGAGTTTGTTAGCTAACCTCTAAAACTTTAAAAAAATTTATTTACGATCCTTCAAATAGACTTGTCAAATATGATCATTCCTTGGTATGAAATTTTTGGAAGTAATTGAGAATATCCTAGTTCTAGTCTACGTGGACAATTTTCTAAGAAATAAACTAAAAATAATGCCTATTCGTGGCTGACTGTATCTATTCACTGTATTGTTTTTAATGAAAACCTC